>NC_059357.1:37180329-37780329 GCF_019703515.2 Myxocyprinus asiaticus | reverse complement strand
GTTGTGGATTAATGAATTAAAATCATATTGCAATGCTTATCACAACCGTGCTATGTAATACAGTATATAGTGAAATTCAATATATCATGCAACCTTATTTTTTAAATTTATAGTTTTTTATTTAGATTTAGTATTTTAGGGCTGCCAAAGTGAATGTGTCCATTTTTACGCTTGGAAAAGTTCACCCAAAAATAAAACATTCTGTCATGATTCCAAAACTGTATGATTTTCTTATGCAGAACTCAAAAGGAGATATTTTAAATGAATGTCGTGGTCCATCTCCTCAATACAAAATCAGCTGATAGTGCATAAAAAGGAATATAAAGTGTCGTGCATCATATTCCAAGTCTTCTGAAGACATAAGAAAGGTTTTGGTTGAAACAACCCAAAATATAATTTTTCTGTGAAAATGTTGACATCCATTGCACGTTTGTGAGCGTTATGCAGTGGCGTGCAATGAGCTCTGCAGGGGCGATGGATAAAAAGAGGCACAGAATTTTTTTTATGAACAATAATTATAACTCATTTTGTTTGGTTTTACAGTTTAAGCATCTTTTTTTATTTTTTAGATTAATTTCTGCATCAGTAGCACCCTACTCTGTTATCTTTCTCACTTACAAAAATGTAACATGGTATTACAATGTTTTTTTAGATATGGTCTCTGGTAATACCATATTTATTTGACATTTACCACAATAATTCCATGGTATTCTTTCAAGGACCTAAGATTGCCATGAAAATACCACGGAATCTAAATATGTTGATAATTCGCCACATAATATTGCCACAGCTTTTTTTTTTTTTTTAATTATTAGGGCTCTCATGTTTTTCTTGTCTCATCACCAGGGGTGTTTTTAGCCTTTTATTATGGGGCACAGTTCCCCTTTCAAGTAAAAAAGCTGTCTATTGTCTAGTGAGGATGGGAACATGCTTCCCTGTGAAGGTTTATTTATTTATTTGCCAAAACAGTATAAAAGCGTTCAATTCTGATGACATTGGGAGTAGCATTTTTACATTTTCTTGAGTAAATTGTGTATTATTAATGTAACTATAGGCTACAAAGCATTTCTAAAAGACTTTTTAAAATTACCTTTCTAAAAAGTAGTCTTTTGTGGCAGTATCATGATGCAGTGATGGTATCAGATGGTTATACCATAGCACATTACATAGAGCATACCACAGTACTAAATGATTACCATATTCATGAATAATAATGTTTTTTAACGTAGGCTACATGTGCAAACCAACCAGCACTCTTTTTTGCTCTCTGTGTTCTAAAGTATCCTGTTTATGTTACTGAGTGCTCCAAATGACTCAGTATGTGAGGTGAACTGTCTGAATGATTCAGACTGAACGACTAACCATTTTATATTTTTTTAGCCCCTGATGCTCCCTTTCTGTGCACACCATTGGCACTGTGAGAGAAACTTGTTCACAGTGGCATGTTCACACAAAAACTTGTTGGTTTTAGTGCTAAATATGTATTCCTTTAAATTTCTCAGGGCTGTCTAGTGTTATTTCTATCTAGCGGCTTTTTCATTTTTTATGAAGACAGGTTGTAAAGTTTTAAAATGTTATAATATAATATATAATACATACTGTATTATTATTAGGGCTGTCAATTTAATGCGAAAATATATTATATAAATGATATTGCGTTAAAAAAATGTATGCAACTGATCATGTCCCCATACCATAAAAAGGAATATTCCTACTGTACTATCGGAGCAATTCAAGCTTGAAGTACCACCTGTTTTCAGCAGGGGGCAGGAAGCGTAAATCCAGATGTATAGGCAATGCACAGCTGAACAGAAAACAAACTATATCTCAAGACATGAGCTGAGTTCAGAATCGCATACTACCCATACTACTCTTACTACTTCTGCCATGTTTGTCTTTGGCAGAAATAGTAAGAGTAGTATAGTAGTACACCATTCCAAACTCGGCCATGTTTTTCAAAGTTTCAAGCATATCATGTGATTACTTTGATTTCAATTTGTTAAGTGATTGACAACCCAATTTTTTAAATATATAAATATAATATCAAGCTATATTTAAAATATACTGTGTTTCATTTTTATTATATTATTAGTTACATTTGGAGTCATGAAAATGCATTTTAGTTTAGTTTCTTTTTTTATGTTAGGGTTAGGGTTTTTTATCATTATTATTTCATTTTAGTTTTTGTTAACGATAATAGCACTACTTTCCATTCATCAGGAAAGAGAGGGTCTGACAGTTTGCCTGCGGACCACTCTCTCCACCATCATGCACAGACACATGGCTTTTGACCTCCTGTGCAGTAACATTCGCTTCCGTGCCTTTGCTCTTGGGATAACTTGGATGATGCTGGGCTTCGTGGTGCCCCTAGTTTACCTGGTTCCACATGCCACCATGTATGGTATAGAACAAGACCAAGCAGCTCTACTGATTGCCATCCTCAGCTTAGTCAACATCACTGTTCGGGCTGCCTCGTTTCAGAGGAAGCCATAGCTTCGTCTACCTGTTTGCAATGGCGGTTCTGATCAGCGGGTTGAGCAACTGTATCTGTGGGATGGCCACAAGTATCCCAGTACTAGTGACTTATGTTATAGTCTTTGGCATTTCCATGAGCCTCATTGGCTCCTTGTTGTTCACCGTACTGATGGACACAGTCGAGATGAGCCACTTCCCATCTGCCCTGGGTCTCATCAGCCTAATGGACAGCATTATGCTACTGATGGGCCCACCACTAGCAGGTGCATATCCTCGTCCTGAGAGATTCTTTCTATGTTTGACAGTGCTGAAAAGATTCCCATGCTGGTGTAGGCTTTTATGTGTTAATGGTGTGGGCTTTAGTATAGTGCTTTTATAGTCCTTTTTCTTTCTCCTTTTGTGGAAACTAAAGAAAGTTAAGTCATACAGGTTTAGAATGACTAAATGACTACAGAATTTTCATTTTTGGCTAAACTATTCCTTTACATTTTTAAAGGTGGAAGAAGTCATTAGGAAAATTATTATTCTGTCCACCTTTTCGGTTTGCGTGTTTGTTACTGAGGTGCTATTAGGGATATGTAATCAAACTGGGAACATTTCAGGCCTGAACTTATGTTAGGTGACTAGATAGAAAGCTTTAATAGGGGCAGAACATCAAGCACTGAGGGAGTCCTCTCCAGTTAACAGTGCCATGGAAACTAAAATGTCAAGGCACATGGCAGTGGCTGCTCTCACAGGTGTGGTGCTGATTGACACTTGTTGAGTGCATGATCAAGCAATGATGCTATCACTGCACTGTCTCCTCATTACCAATAGAGCACAACAGTAGGGCTCCTGAAGTAAAATACCCATTTATTTTCTCCATAGAAAAATAGACTTTTTGTGATAATAATTAAACCTTTCAAGAGAGATGTACAATGAGCTCCAAGGGTGTTTATCAATGGTATGTGCTTCTGTAGAAGCCACAGGTCGATGTGATCTTAAAGATCTATTTTACCCCAAAATGAAAATGTTCTCATCATTTACTCACCCTTATACCATCCCAGATGTGTATGACTTACTTTCTTCTGCTGAACACAAACTAAGATTTTTAGAAGAATATTTCAGTTCTGTAGGTCCATACAATGCAAGTGAATGGTGACCAAAACTTTAAAGCTAACAAAAGAACACAAAGGAAGCATACAAGTAATCCATAAGACTCCAGTGGTTAAATCTATATCTTCAGAAGCGATATGATAGGTGTGGGTGAGAAACAGATCAATATTTAAGTCCTTTCTTATTATAAATTCTCCTCCCTGCCCAGTAGGTGGCGATATGCACAAATAATGCAAATAGCCAAAAACAAAAAGAAGATGAATGTGAATATGAAAGTGGAGATTTATAGTAAAAATGACTTTAAATATTGATCTATTTCTCACCCACACTTATCACACCTATCAGTCATGAGGGTCTAAACAGGGTTTTCTTAACACATGACAACAAAATGGCTTTCTGGATGTTGATTACAACACCTGACTTTGATTTGGTGAACAAAAGTTTTTCAAATGTTAATAATATTATAACAATTTATAAAGCATTGCAAATGACATAGTTGCTCTTCTGACACTCTCAAACAACTTATACAGTATATCTGTATAACGCGGAAGTAAGCAGTGGTTGCATTTCTGGCAAGTGTTGTTCTACTACATAAGCTGCAATATACACTGATGAGCCAAAACATTTTGACCACTCACAGGGTAAGCAAATAACATTGATCATCTCCTAACAAGGCCACATGTCAAGGTCTGGGTAGATGAGATGGTAAGTGAACAATCACTTCTCATAATCAATGTGTTGAATGCAGGAGAAATCGGCATGAGTAGACCTGAGTGACTTTGACAAAGGCCAAATTATTATGGCCAGATGACTGGGTCAGAGCATAATGTTTTGGCTCATCGGTGTAAATAACTAGAAGCATAATAATACCAGCATTTAGTGGTGTGGACTTATAAACTATCACACAACCACAGGATGTACAGCAGAATATTACATAAACATAGGATCATTTTCTAACATCTGCATTTATTGTAAAAAAGCAGGTAGATCATTCTCTTGCTGCTGTGTGTTCTGAAGAGACGATCACAAAATCTGCCTCTTACTTTACCAAGAGATTGAGGATGCAAAATGTTCATGTCTCCATTCATATGAACCTTTTTTTTTTTTTACAGGAATCCTGGTTTACATCACTAGGCAATACGCTTATGTGTTTATCGCCTGCAGTGTAACTGGATCCACAGATGGTGTCTTCATCATGTTGTCCTTCTACTGGCTGGACAGACAGAAAGACAAAGAGACTAACAAGTCCTTTTGTCCAAAAGACATTCATTTTCAAAAGCCAAGCATTAAGATGACCATTGATTGTGATTACAGTCAAGTGCCTTTAAGAAGTAATAATATCAGAGACATTGAGACCGATGTGTGAATCGGGCTGCGTGTTTCCCAACCCTGTTCCTGGAGGCACACCAACAGTACACGTTTTCCTGCAGTTCTCTATTCATCAGCTCATTAGTAGAGACCACAAGACCTGAAATGGATGCGTCATATCATGGAGACGTCTGACATTTGTACTGTTGGTGTGCCTCCAGGAACAGGGTTGGGAAACACTAGCCTAGAGTACAGTTCAGCACAGTGATTTTGTTCATTTAAAACACATGATAAACTCTGTCACCCCGGCATCACTTTTCCCATCCTCCTCCTATGAGTGGAGAATCAGTTACAGCTATTCTTAACCGATTATGTACTCTATGTGTACAGTTTCTTTGTCCTCTGTAGAAAATGGATTGGATCAGAACTGCAGGCCTAACATTTCAGTTATTTTCTATTTCATGGTGCCACGTGAGAATTAAAAATCAGTTGAAATCATTCCAAATCATCACACACACACACACATTTTTTTTTTTTTAAATGTAATTTTAGTTATTTGATCGTTCTGGGCACAAATGAATGTAGAATACACAGGGAATGTGTTAGATAACTTTGTGCAATAAATGATTTGAATTTCTAGATGCTTTAAATTATGTTTAAGAAGTCTCATAAATCTTATATATTTTTTAATTTATTTTTTTAAGTTTGTGTAGAAATGGCTCTTTAAAATCAGTAATTTATATATTTTTATGCATTAAAGGAAAATTGATGCATTGTATGTTGTTTGTGAGTTTTGTTGCCTCAGCACTCTTTGTGCTTGATCTCACTGGTCCGGTAGTTGAACATTTCTCACTGTCTTGTGGTGCTGAAAGTGTAAAGCAGTCTCAAAAACATGTTTACATTTGGTGTTGTAAAATTATTATTGGGTCGCCCTACCCAAAAAGTAGCCTATTATTGAAATATTCTGAAATTTCAAAGGCTCTTAGCAAATAATGTCTTAGTGCACAGTAGATCTTCCACATGTATATTGAAGAGGCTCACTTAATGTGTACTAATACTTTAAAAGAAAATGGTAGCAGTTGTGGTTAACAGGGCTAAAAGTAATTTGATCTAACATTTAATATCTTTTGAAATGTTGCACATTTATGTACTCTAGTAGCTAATCATATTTATTGTCAGACACCATACTTATTTTCAGTTTTGTTCAAGGTGAATAAATCAAACGCTTTTTCAATAACTGTCCAATAAGTGGAAAGACAGTACATGGGGTTAAAACCCCCAGGCTTGCTTGACACCCTCAAGCGTCTTGTTGCCAAAATATGGGACATCTTCATTTCATCCAAAGTATGGGATGTACCGAGAGTTGCAACCCTAGGTACAGACAAGAATAGATGTTTTGGAACAGCCTGGACAACTGGATGTCGCTAACATTGACATCAATTTTACAGCTCACTTTGTAAATAATATAAAGTACAATGTGATGCTTGTTGAGTGGACACAAATTACACGTGAACATGCGAAACGAGTAAGCTGTCAGGGAGGCTAGCTGCATGGTCTACCAGCCAACTAACTAGCCTGAGTGACTAGCTAAGACTATTCCACTAGCTTAGACTGGTTTTGGCTATTTTCTTTCAACAGAGCTGTTTATTTTAAATGTCTATTAACAGCAAAAAAAAAAAAAAAAAAAAAAAAACATGCTGCGTTCCATTTGAATGTAGCAAACAATGCTAATAATTTTGCATATACGCTTCAGTTTAAGGGTTTGTTTTCATTTCCATTCAGTAAAAAACTGGCAACTTGTGAAGACTGAGGATAAGATATAAACAGAGCAAATATGTGACGGAAAAGCCTCCCTCGCGCCTTCTTAATGTCACGTGATGTGTCATAGCTGCAAAGAATCACAAGCGTGCAGCAGTGTCGTGTCACTGGTTACGGCAAAGACACAAGCGCCAGAACCCTTCTACATATTCCTACAAGCTTAGCATAAAATAGCATATGGGCGGCGGTACACTGGTGATGAGACTAGAGGCCGTTTTTTTAAAGAATGTCTATGGAGGAGATGCTTCATTACGCTGAATTAACTGCTTTTTTGAGGAAACAGCTCATCATTTAATGAATTGAGCGCGAGTCCGCTAATCCTCAACACGTTTTACACTAAATATTATTTTTGGAATGAACTGTGTATGGAGTTTACTACGATAAAATTGCTGTTTTATTAGAGAACATACGGACAATCTTGCGACAGATGGGTGTCAGTTTACGGCTCTCCCCATTCGTTTGTATGGTATCCGCAAACATCGACTTACTGTTGACCGTTACGCTCTCTCCTATGTTAAAAACGTGGAGATAGTTTAGAAGATCTCTGGCAGCGCTTTTCCAATGTTACATGTTTTTTTCTGAATGTCAGTATTGTTTGCTAAAATGTTATACCGGTAAAACAGGTTTGTGTACGTTAACGAGAGCTTAATACAGTAAATAATACTGAAAACATGGTAATGTTATATCTCTTTTACAGGGTGAGTTCCCACACATTTTGACCAATTCATTTCTACTATTTTTGAGTCAGGCATGATTATCAGCTAAGTATTTTAACCCTTGTGCGACCTTTGGGACATTTTTGTCTGATTTTTTTTTTTTTCCTCGATCATTTTGGTTGTTAATGCCAACGGCATACAGTTTGCCAAAGGTGTGTATTTTGGGGGAAAATTTGATATTTCAACCTCAGTTTCTATAATACTGTGTACACAAAATAGTTACACTCAGGACAAAAATGTCTCAGTTGAAACCCAATAAAAGTGCAAAATTTGATCCCAGTGCCATTAAAGCATAAAATCATGAATTCTATGATATTATGCTTTCATTCTGGAGCCCTGGCTTCAAAATTATATATTGTTTTATATTTTCCACCAGATGGCACCATTTTTTTTGCATGTTTAGACTATGGAGCAAATACAGGTGCATCTCAATAAATTAGAATGTCGTGGAAAAGTTCATTTATTTCAGTAATTCAACTCAAATTGTGAAACTCGTGTATTAAATAAATTCAATGCACACAGACTGAAGTAGTTTAAGTCTTTGGTTCTTTTAATTGTGATGATTTTGGCTCACATTTAACAAAAACCCACCAATTCACTATCTCAAAAAATTAGAATACATCATAAGACCAATAAAAAAAAACATTTTTAGTGAATTATTGGCCTTCTGGAAAGTATGTTCATTTACTGTATATGTACTCAATACTTGGTAGGGGCTCCTTTTGCTTTAATTACTGCCTCAGTTCGGCGTGGCATGGAGGTGATCAGTTTGTGGCACTGCTGAGGTGGTATGGAAGCCCAAGTTTCTTTGACAGTGGCCTTCAGCTCATCTGCATTTTTTGGTCTCTTGTTTCTCATTTTCCTCTTGACAATACCCCATAGATTCTCCATGGGGTTCAGGTCTGGTGAGTTTGCTGGCCAGTCAAGCACACCAACACCATGGTCATTTAACCAACTTTTGGTGCTTTTGGCAGCATGGGCAGGTGCCAAATCCTGCTGGAAAATGAAATCAGCATCTTTAAAAAGCTGGTCAGCAGAAGGAAGCATGAAGTGCTCCAAAATTTCTTGGTAAACGGGTGCAGTGACTTTGGTTTTCAAAAAACACAATGGACCAACACCAGCAGATGACATTGCACCCCAAATCATCACAGACTGTGGAAACTTAACACTGGACTTCAAGCAACTTGGGCTATGAGCTTCTCCACCCTTCCTCCAGACTCTAGGACCTTGGTTTCCAAATGAAATACAAAACTTGCTCTCATCTGAAAAGAGGACTTTGGACCACTGGGCAACAGTCCAGTTCTTCTTCTCCTTAGCCCAGGTAAGACGCCTCTGACGTTGTCTGTGGTTCAGGAGTGGCTTAACAAGAGGAATACAACAACTGTAGCCAAATTCCTTGACACGTCTGTGTGTGGTGGCTCTTGATGCCTTGACCCCAGCCTCAGTCCATTCCTTGTGAAGTTCACCCAAATTCTTGAATCGATTATGCTTGACAATCATAAGGCTGCGGTTCTCTCGGTTGGTTGTGCATCTTTTTCTTCCACACTTTTCCCTTCCACTTAACTTTCTGTTAACATGCTTGGATACAGCACTCTGTGAACAGCCAGCTTCTTTGGCAATGAATGTTTGTGGCTTACCCTCCTTGTGAAGGGTGTCAATGATTGTCTTCTGGACAACTGTCAGATCAGCAGTCTTCCCCATGATTGTGTAGCCTAGTGAACCAAACTGAGAGACCATTTTGAAGGCTCAGGAAAACTTTGCAGGTGTTTTGAGTTGATTAGCTGATTGGCATGTCACCATATTCTAATTTTTTGAGATTAATGTTTGCTGTATTATAGAACACTACAGGTCAATTGAATAAATAATGCAGCTAAAATTGTGTGGTTGTGTTGGTATGGATGTCAAAGTGTGTATCAAGAAATGTGTGTGTGTGTGTGTATGTGTGTATTGAGAAATGTGTGTGTGTGTGTAAAAAAACAACAGTGGCATTATGTAAACAAAATGCCATTTAAAGGGTTAAAATCCTGAAAATGAATGAATATTTGGTAGTTACGATCAGGACTGATGTTGGTTAAAAAAATTAACTCATTGATCATAAAATTAATATATAATATTATTATGGCATTTTTTTGACACGGACATTTTTGTCCTCTAAGGACCTCTGAGTAACTTTTTTTTATTGACGCACAAGGGTTAAATAACTCTAAAACAGCAATTCCTAGACAAAATATCTATCAAGTTGAGCATAACTACATCAGGTCAGCAAATCAGACTTAATTTCCTAATATTCCCAGAAACCTGGTTATATAAGTAACAATTTGTTGAAATGTAAAAATTCACTTCAAGAGCACTTTTCAAAAACATTTACTTGACAATTTTTCCCCCTTTTATTTATTTACACATATTAGATAACCAATTTGACATCTTAATATATGATTTTAAATCAATGCACTGTATGTAAAACGCAATTGAGTGTCAACACATGCCGTAAACTTTCTGAAATAAATTAAACAATTCTTTGGCCCACTTTTAGTATCTACAGACTTTACTGGGCACTGCAGCTATGTTTACAAATCTATATACATGAAATATTACAAAATAGCCAACAAAGTGCGTGTTAACTGTGAAAACAAAAAATACATGAGTAAATTAACACTTAACGTGTGCTTCTATAAGTTTGCCGAACTTAAAAACTGTGATAAACATAAGTTGGCATCAGTTCCTCGAGTGAAATAAATAAACAGTGAGTATCAAACTCGCCAGCAGATCCAGAGGCACATGGGATAGAAATGAGGTTCATACATCCATTGATAACTCGTGTGACGATGGTCACATTGCACGGATACTGATTAACAGTTAAAACAGTTGATCAATGTAGGGCGATACCATTATTACCTTTGCAGCGTGAGGAATCTAGACCCAGTAAATGTGAAAAAGTGAACATGTTATTCGGTCATTGCCACACACACACACACACGCATGTATGTACATGCGTACAGTTCAGCATACAGCAACATTCACCTCAAAGAAAATCCCTTTTCATTCTTTATCGCCATTTTCTCCATTGCTAAATATATTTTTCAATTGTGCAACACACTAAAACAAACTCACACAGAAGCTGTGGTCTGATGCAGACCTTTGTCATTTTGCTGGCTTCGGGTGAAAACAAAACTGAGAAATGCAGAGACCTTGCGAAGAACACAGGTCTACAGAGACACATGGTCACAGGAACGGACCATTGCGCCTGACATGTATCTGTCGGACACGTGTGAGGCACGTCTTTTCAGCAGTCTCTTTTACACACACTCATACTCTCACGCACACACTCCTTCAAGTGTCCTCTCTATGTCCATGTGGTGTCGGGGCTTGTGTGGAGGTTTCTGGGAAAGTCTCTCACACACTGAGAGGGAGCATGCCAGGAGGGGGGACAGCCCGTGGGGCAGCCATGGTGGTGAGAGTGCCAGGATCCAGCCCATTCATAGTCCTGTGAAGAACAGCAATGAGCAATCAATCAGTCAATGCAAATCACAAATATTGACATCATCAGTGATAGTTATGGTACTCCGATATATAATATTGTACTAAATGATTATCATAGTCATATCACCATGATATTAACATGGCGCTCCAAGATATTTTAAAGAATATAATGGCGCATTGCATTTAGAAAAATAGCCCAAGGCACACCATCGTCGTCTTCATTCATACCCTCACACACTCTAAGGCTTTACATGCCAAATGCAAATGACCATGGTATAAACTGAATAATCCACAACTAGGTGTGCATTAAAAAGGGGATTTTTCCCCTTTTTCACCCAATCTGGAATGCCCAATTCCCAATGTGCATTTAAGTCCTCCTGATTCGCCTCAATCCGGGTGGCGGAGAATGAATTCCAGAGGTCTGAGACCGCCAACCCGCGCGTCTTATCACGTGGCTTGTTGAGCGCGTTGCCACGGAGACATAGCGCCTGTAGAGGCTTCACGCCATCCACCGCGGCATCCACGCTCAATTCACCACGCGCCCCACCGAGAACGAACCACATTATAGCGACCACGAGGAGGTTACCCCATGTGACTCTACACTCCCTAGCAACCGGGCCAATTTGGCTGCTTAGGAGACCTGGATTGAGTCACTCAGCACCCCCTGGGATTCGAACTAGCGAACTCCAGGGGTGGTAGCCAGCGTCTTTTACCACTGAGCTACACAGGCCCCTTGCATTAAACTATTTTAATGCATTGTGCACCAGGAGGTCAGATAGACACGACCCCAACTCACGCCATTGGTGGAGTAATGTTGTTGGGGTGGGCTAAGCGGGTTCTCAAAACAAACAGGAATTTTTATAGTGCCACACAGACACAGAGTTTACAGTTTTTGTTAAAAATATTTTGATGAATGGCTTACTTATAGTTGTCTCTGCACATTAAGCTGGGATAGTAGAAAGTATTTTAACACTGAAAAAGTTACATAGGCTTTAAATATGTATATATGACTTATTAAGGTGTACGAAGAACACATACACTTTTAGTATGAATATTAATCGTCAGCCAAATTTCATAATCTCGACTGCCCTATTAAGGCCATAACAAATTGTCAACATTATTGACACCAATGACCAACAAAGAAAGAAATCGTAAATACTGTCAAATAGTCATTTTATCTCAAGTAACCTAACATTATGTAATTTTAAACCCAATCAGTATTATGCAACATTTTTGCAATATTATAGTTTTATAGTTAAAATGCATTTAAGTGATGGTTTTAATCTTCTCGTCTATCAAAATGAACATGGCAATACCACTGTAATTTGAGACTTTGTGTGTTAGAGCCCGAATAGAAAAATCTCAAGCACTTACGTCTTGTCAAAATACGTAGTGTGGATTGAATGAGAGAACTTGGTTGAGTTGCTGTTGATGAGGTTTCCATTTGCTGAGGCGTAATTTTTCCTTGCTGCCTGGTCCTTGGCAAAGTTCCTACAGGAAGCTAGTTTAGACTCCAGAGCCTGCACAAGATGAAATGTCACGTGTTTTCCCATTATTACATATTTAGTGTAAGTTTGTTGTCGAGCCGACCAAGACAAGTATTCACAAACTGTTCTTGACGAGTGCGGGACTGAGTGTAAATGTGTCATTTATGAAGGGCCAGTTTCACACTTGAAGAGCAGAAGTTCATGACTTACCCCGACTTTACGCAGAAGGTCACCAACAATGTTAAGTGCTGAGATCCGTGCAGATGGTGTGAGGGGGGAGTTTCCACAGCCATTGGTCAATGCTTTTAAAAATAAAAATAAATAAAAAATAAAAAATGAAGTAACATGGATGTGAAAATACATGTTCCTGCAGGCATTTATGGTGCAGTCGAAATAGACTCGTGTTTCATCCATTTCCATTCAAACACATGGAAACTTGGGAGAGTGTAAACGCATATTGCGTAGACATTTAATCTATGCTGTGTACCAAAGTTTTGGTATTGACCATGCAACATGGTTTTGTTAAAAAAAAATAGTAGTTTGACTAGCCTAATCTCATTAAATTTACACGACCATGGCAACATTTTTGCAAACCAAAATTACATGCTGTATTACACGTTTGGCTGCAGTTTGCACATGAAATGTCCAGAGGGGGGCGCCAAAAGTGAGTGAAATTATGTTAAAATCAGACAAGGTTTTTGAGGTGAATTTTAGATGGATGTTTTAATGAGTAAAATGCATTTGCTAACCTAAAACTTTAGCCTAAACCTTACAAATAGTGTCCTAAAAGATAAATAAGAAGTGAACAAAACAGACATCCTTACCCTAAACCAATACCTAAACCTAATCGATAGTATTCTTGTCACAAATGCAACATAAAAAGCACATTTTTTGAAGCAACCACGTCATTTTGTGTTACTTCAATGACACTTTCGTCTCACGTGTCAGCTTTCATGCTTGCTGGGCTTGAACCGCGGCCTTCTGAGTCCAAAGTCCAACCCTCTATCAGGTGAGCTACCGTGGAGACTAACCACACTTGAATAAGAGTGTAAAAGTAGGTGGGTCTGCAAAAATTGTTCGTTTTTCAAATGATATGTAAGAGTAATAGAGTGAAAAATAAGTGTTTATAAAGTCATAATCAGCCATTGCACTCGTGATTTGTGTAAAATTAAATAAAACAGTTGTTGTAGTGCCTCTAGTGTTAATTTCACAAGGAAACTGTGGTAAAATGTTGAATGCGGCACGTAAAACATAGTTATGGTTACGTTCATTCTGTGAGACTAGATTGAGTTTGACCTATATCAGATCTAAACATCACACCTCAACTCAGCTCTAGATGAGAAAAGAAAGTGCTCTAGATTATGCATTTTGAATAACTTATTATTTGCTTTTTAGAATTTATAAACAGAAGCCCTTGCAGAGAAAAACCTTTGTATACTTAAATTATAGTGTGACCACACCTTAAAGAAAAGTAAAAAAAGGGGACGATTACCTTTCTGAGCAATGAAAGGATGTTCGATGGTCTTTCCAACAGGTGTGGCCGGGAGGGACAGGGAGGCTTGCACGGCTGAGTCCGTCTTATTGATGTCTAAGGTGGGAGAGCTGGGAGCTGACATCCTGGAAACATCTGTCGTCCTCTCTCGTACAGCCAACTCCTGTCTCAGGTCTAAAAGAACAAGCATATTTAGCACAGATAAACCGATGCAAACTTAAAAAACAGTGTTTATTACAACTTAAGCTCAGTCATCAGCATCTATGACATGCAGTGGATCATCCCATTAAATAGTTTTGACATCCCTTAGTTTGTGAAAACAACCAAATCACATTTACAGTCTACGGGGCAAGTAACTACCCTGGAATAAACTCTAAAATAGATACAATTTCGAAAGTATGGCCTTAAGACTTAAACATTATATGTTAAAGTGAGAGTTCACCCAAAAATCACCCTCATGCCAACTCAGATGTGTCTGACTTTCTTTCTTCTGCTTAACACAAACTAAGATTTTTAGAAGAATATTTCAGCTCCAGGTCCATACAATGCAAGTGAATGGTGGGAACTTTGAAGCTGCAAAAAGCACATAAAGGCAGCATAAATGTAATCCAAGTGACTGTTTGGATTGGTTAAATGGTGGTTAAGTCTATGTCTTCAGAAGCGATATAATAGGTGAGGGTGAGAAACAAAACAATTAAGTCCTTTTTACTATAAATCTCCACTTTAACTTCTGTTTATGCCGATTCGCATTCTTTGTGCATATCGCCACCTACTGGGCAGGGAGGAGAATTTATAGTAAAAAAGGGCATTATCATTGATCTGTTGCTCACCCACACCTACCATATCACTTCTGAAGATATAGATTTAACCACTGGAGTCGTGTGGATTACTTTAATGCTTCCTTTATGTGCTTTTTAGACCTTCAAAGTTCTGGTCACCATTCACTTGCATTGTATGGACCTTCAGAGCTGAGATATTCTAAAAACCTTCGTTTTGTGTTCAGCAGAAGAAAGTCATACACATCTGGGACGGCATGAAGGTGAGTAAATGAGAGAATTTTCATTTTTTGGTGAACTATCCTTTTAATTAGCGTCATAAAATCGCTTAATACGTGCGAGGATAAAAGGAAGGGACGTGACACAAATATTGCTTTCACGCAGAGAACATTACAGCAGTAACGCATAAGAAATTCAGCCTAGAACAGTACTGCCACCACTAAAGCAGCGATTTAGACAATTTCAGCTCCACTAACACATTTTTGCACAGAATAACTATGTATAAGTGCTCATATAAAAATGTGAGCTGCATATTTCTGCTTTTAAACCCTCTTGCCCCATAGAGTATCACTGAAAATGCATTACAGTAAAAGCAATTCTTGTCTGTAGTAATGCCACAGATGCTGTCAACAGAGACGCTCCTTCACTGACAAACGTGGTCTGCAGTAAACTACCTCTAGCCTCATCTTTCAGCCTCTGCACAGAGACCAGAAGTGACTCCTTCTCATCCAGCTCGCTCTCCAGGAAGGCGTTCCGCTCTATAGCCTGGTTTAGCCGCTGTTCAAAGTCCTCCAGAGATGTAATGGTGGCCCTGCAGCAGTCCAGACAGTCATTTTAAACATGCGGACCACTCATGCTATGTATTTAGGTTGGGTTTGTTAGGTCTTGGTGAAATGTAGGCTAGTCTTGTGCTATATCCAAACTGTTTGCCCAAAAGTAGTCTAGACATGCAGGAACTCTGGGTCAAGTCAGTTTAGAAAGACAAAGCTGGCTTGTGTACCGGTATGTGTGTTTGTGTACCTTTTGGCTCTCTCCAGGTCATCGTTGGCCTGCTCCAGCTCCCTGACATATTTGTGCAGCTGCTCCTTGATGCCGCGCGTTTGGACCAGGTCGTCCTCCAGCATGGCGATCTGCTTGTAGCTTTGAGCGTACTGATGCTCCAGTTTCTCCTGCATTCAGGGACACACAGGAGACACATTCTGAGTCACCTGCACCCACAACTTGGGGCTAGAATAAACTTACCACCACACACTGCCAATGGAGGGTGAACTTTGAAATTTACTGGCCATGAAACTGTATTTTGCATAGTTTTTGTTAAAATTATATTGTATGGTGTCAATTAAAAAAAAAATAACGCGATGAAAAAATTCAATTATTCATCCCCCTGACCCTAATTCCTTCTCTAGGTAAAACTGCATCTGTCATAAAACTGAAGATCCATACTGATTTTGTCCCTCATATTTTTCCTTTGGTGGCTTAATGCCAGGAAAATTCCTTATTTTGTGTCATTCTGGAGAAGAAAAAAAAAGTGGCGCAAAGTGCAGTTTGCTATTTTCCTGAGAAATATGTCATTGTGCGAAGACGTTTCAGGAGCACATCTATTCTCAGCGCAACATTTTGGAGATTCCACCAGCAGGTGGTAATAAAGTTCATGTCCAAACTCGGAAAATGTAGTGGAACATCAAATTATGACCCTGACAATCTTCTGTTGTAGCCGTTTTATGAAACAAAAATGTATTACATTTGTGTTAAACTTTCTAGAGGTCATGGTTTATTTTTCAATTATTATTATTTTTTTTTGTGTTTATATTTACAATTGTATTTATGATCTAATTTGTATTAGTATTTTTCCACCTTGTCGTATAGTAATTTTTATGGTGGCAACACTATAATTTTGACCACTTCGTTATTTTGATTATACTTTCAAGTGTAATTTGAATGTAGAATGGATTACGTTTTTCGTGTTTCAATAAATGAATTTCATTTTTAAAGCCTAACCGACCTGGGCCTGGGTAGATCAGCGAGTATTGACGCTGACTATCACCCCTGGAGTCACGAGTTCGAATCCAGGGCATGCTGAGTGACCCGGTTGCTAGGGAGGGTAGAGTCACATGGGATAACCTCCTCGTGGTCACTATAATGTGGTTCTCATTCTCGGTAGGGCGCGTGGCGAGTTGTGTGTGGATGTTGCGGAGAACAGCGTGAAGCCTCCATGCACGCTCAACATGCCACGTGATAAGAGGCAACTGAGATTTGTCCTCCGCCACCCGGATTGAGACGAGTCACTATGCCACCACAAGGACTTAGAGCGCATTGGGAACTGGGCATTCCAGACTGGGGAGAGTAGGGGATTTAAAAAAAAAATTAAATAAATAAATAAAAGATTCCTCGTTCCACAGCCTAACCTGAAGGCCGATACAATCACTGTTAATACTATCCATGATTTGTGTGTCAGTTAATCAATATGATTAATAATATTCTCTATAATTTGAGAGCCAACATCCAAGTGCTGATGAGAACAACATTTTCCATGCGTTTAAAATGAGCGTGTCGCTTTCATAGAAATATGGCCTAATATTCAACAAGGACGCAGTTAATGCACAAAAGAATGCAAGTCCATATTTCTATTTTTCTAATTGCTTGCATACAGACAGCCCATTTTTACACTACATATTCATACAACTTATGTTTTTCATATTGTTGGTACTTGTCAGGGAATGGAACCTCAGAATTATATTTCACTTGACCCAGCCCATTAGCGCTTTCACGTGCAATTTCACCAAACCCATTTGCGCCTAGACTTAGCACATGCTTGCACGAAAATGGCAAAACTTCATGGCCATGCCCATTGACTTTGCGTGCATGGCTTATCCAGGGGGTCAGGAATTGGCTGGTTATCAGGTCACTATTAGTCTCTGCTGGTAGATGCTGGAACTACACCACCCAATGGCAAAAAGCATGTTTCTCCATTGACAGCCATTCAAAAGTAGCCATGTTTTATAACGAAATATTTTTTTTCCAAGAAACATTTCCATCTAAATGCTTTCATTACATTAAAGTACATCTTCATCCGATGACGAATTGCTTTTGAAGGGCTTTTAAAGGTATTAAATTTATTTATATTTTTCCCTATCTATTCCCATTGACAAGTGATCAGTCATGTGACACCCAATCCCGGAACTGAGCGCAATCCCTGAACCCAATCCCGGTGACACCCAATCTCATTTCACAAGCTTCCTGGGAACCCTGCGCTAGCTGAGCACAGCCACAGAGATGAATGGGGATGCTAATGATAGCGCTCTCCAGGTATTTTAGAGCTCTGTGGACTTATCGCATAGCGCTGTGCTGAGGGCCCTTCGAATTTAGCACACAAGTCGTTTGGACTACGTTACGGTAATTTTTGGAGCTCAACAGTCTCAGTCTCTATTAACTTTCATTGTATGGAAACGAGCACGTTGTCTTTTGCGACATCTTTTGTGTTTCACAGACTTTTGAATTTCCAAGCTTGGTTTGGAAAGTGAGGTTAAGTAGATGACGACGACAGTATTTTCATTTTTGGACTATTCCTTTAAAGAGGAGCTGAAAAGAGGCAGGACAGCGGACTTGACTGCTCCTGTAGTTAACCTACTTTATCCACTTAATTTCTATTAGCATATTGAAATAAGCGTATTGCTTCGGGTCATGGCAAAACAATTCAACAGAACAATACCATGGTCAATGGGCAATACCTAATCCTGCGTTTCTAAAAACAAGCTGTGTAAATCAAGATCTCTGTTCTGTGTCTACCTAAGCCCAAGCTATTATGAGGATACTGTATTTCTGTCTGGACCTTCAAAGAACAACTGTGCTGCAAGTGAACTTTCTGCTGAGTCATTAACTTTCTATTTTCTTCCTCTTGATCCTGACATCCAATTACAGTGCACAAGGGATTATGTGAGACCCTTGACAGCTCACACACTGGACATGCTGGATATTACAGTGCGATGTTTTTGGCCAAACACAGTAGCCACACTGCTGATCCTTTATAAATAAACAAAAAATAAAAAAAAAAACCCTAATAAAAGGCAGATGCTAGAGGAGATATCCCTGCCATTACACACCTTTGTGCACTTAAAGGGGCCATTTTATACACTTTTGGAGCATTTTCCCACTAATACTGCAAGTTTCTTGGACCTAAAACAGTTTTTAAAAGCTTATTTTAAAAGCTTAAAAGATAGTTAAATCCAGGCTTCATTTTTTTGAACAAAATAATACAGTAATTTCTTATTACTTTGTTTAGATTTTGTCAGGTAAAATCTGACTCTTCCTGATGGGTTTCGTGAGATTTACC
Organism: Myxocyprinus asiaticus; assembly: GCF_019703515.2. Taxonomy (NCBI): domain Eukaryota; kingdom Metazoa; phylum Chordata; class Actinopteri; order Cypriniformes; family Catostomidae; genus Myxocyprinus; species Myxocyprinus asiaticus. The sequence goes on along the minus strand of NC_059357.1, from coordinate 37,761,352 downwards.
CAAATATCATTATACATTTTTTGGAAACTTAGTTTCTGTGGTCTGGGGAGGGAGCTTTGCTTTGTGAACATTATAGATTATATCTTATTTTTCTAAAAAAAGAGCAATAGTCTCAATGGACTGGGTACAGCAAAGGAAATCCCGTTTCAAGATGGGAGTGAGGACCGTCCTACCTTGAGTGTGTCCACCTCACTCTTCAATCTTTGGTTCTCTGACTGCAGGTCTCGGATGCGATGATCTGCCTGGACAAGCTGAGCTTCCAGCTCGGCTTCCAGCTCTCGACTGCCCTCCTGAAACTCCTGCAGCTCCTCCTGAGCATCATGATAACTGCAGATACACAAACATAAAAAAATCAGCCAACTGGAACAGCGGCTGCACATTCATCACATTAACTAGGCAATGCAAATTGACACCCTGACTGTAACAAAAAGGTGACCCGCTACAAACGTTTAGGAGAAGTCAGCTGGTGCTTAAGTGGATAATGAATTATGGTCACTCATGTTTGGCCATTCAGATTGGAGCTACTTTGGAGGTCCTAGGGCTGGAAGTGAAGCCCATTTTTAGCTAGGACACCCTGTAAACAGGGTCCAAAATTAACTTTTTGCTACCCCTGCCAATGGAAAGGTAAATATACAGTGCATCCAGAAAGTATTCACAGCGCTTCACTTTTTCCACATTTTGTTATGTTACAGCCTTATTCCAAAATGGATTAAATTCATTATTTTCCTCAAAATTCTACAAACAATACCCCATAATGACAACGTGAAAGAAGTTTGTTTGAAATCTTACCAAATTTATAAAAAAAAAAAAAAAAAAAAAAAAAAAAATCACATGTACACAAGTATTCACAGCCTTTGCCATGACACTCAAAATTGAGCTCAGGTGCATCCTGTTTCCACTTATCATCCTTGAGATGTTTCTACCACTTGATTGGAGTCCACCTGTGATAAATTCAGTTGATTGGACATGATTTGGAAAGGCACACACCTGTCTATATAAGGTCCCACAGTTAACAGTGCATGTCAGAGCACAAACCAAGCCATGAAGTCCAAAGAATTGTCTGTAGACCTCCGAGACAGGATTGTATCAAGGCACAGATCTGGGGAAGGGTACAGAAAAATTTCTGCAGCATTGAAGGTCCCAATGAGCACAGTGGCCTCCATCATCCGTAAATGGAAGAAGTCTGGAACCATCAGGACTCTTCCTAGTGCTGGCCGCCCGGCCAAACTGAGCGATCGGGGGAGAAGGGCCTTAGTCAGGGAGGTGACCAAGAACCAGATGGTCACTCTGACAGATCTCCAGCATTTCTCTGTGGAGAGAGGAGAACCTTCCAGAAGAACAACCATCTCTGCAGCACTCCACCAATCAGGCCTGTATGGTAGAGTGGCCAGATGGAAGCCACTCCTCAGTAAAAGGCATATGACAGCCCACCTGGAGTTTGCCAAAAGGCACCTGAAGGACTCTCAGACCATGAGAAACAAAGATTGAACTCTTTGGCCTGAATGGCAAGCGTCATGCCTGGAGGAAACCAGGCACCGCTCATCACCTGGCCAATACCATCCCTACAGTGAAGCATGGTGGTGGCAGCATCATGCTGCGGGGATGTTTTTCAGCGGCAGGAACTGGGAGACTAGTCAGGATCGAGGGAAAGATGAATGCAGCAATGTACAGAGACATCCTTGATAAAAACCTGCTCCAGAGCGCTCTGGACCTCAGACTGGGGCGAAGGTTCATCTTCCAACAGGACAACGACCCTAAGCACACAGCCAAGATAACAAAGGAGTGGCTACGGGACAACTCTGTGAATGTCCATGAGTGGCCCAGCCAGAGCCCAGACTTGAACCCGATTGAACATCTCTGGAGAGATCTGAAAATGGCTGTGCACCGACGCTCCCCATCCAACCTGATGGAGCTTGAGAGGTCCTGCAAAGAAGAATGGGAGAAACTGCCCAAAAATAGGTGTGCCAAGCTTGTAGCATCATACTCAAAGACTTGAGGCTGTAATTGGTGCCAAAGGTGCTTCAACAAAGTATTGAGCAAAGGCTGTGAATACTTATGTACATGTGATTCATTTTTTATTTTTAATAAATTTGCAAAGATTTCATACAAATTTCTTTCACGTTGTCATTATGGGGTATTGTTTGTAGAATTTTGAGGAAAATAATGAATTTAATCCATTTTGGAATAAGGCTGTAACATAACAAAATGTGGAAAAAGTGAAGCGCTGTGAATACTTTCTGGATGCACTGTAGATATAGAAAATGTTTTCTTTTGGTAGACGGTTTGTATGTCTTTGCCTTGAGTTAAATCACATCAGTTATATTAGAAAGGGTCATATTATCAGTCTTACAATTAGATTTTAACCATGTATTATTTTACAACTGCTAATAATAGGTAACCCTTCCTGTAACCCAACCATCACATGTCCCACAATCTCAACCACGACCAAGCTCAATTTGGCAGTCTCAGCTGTCTGAAAAAACAGTTGTGAATGTCAGATGCATATCTTGGGCCAGAAAAGGTACAATTACAATGAAGATCTACTTCATGCATTTCCGCACTGACAAACAAAGCCAAATGTTCACTTTGACCCCTAAAGATCAGAGGTCACATCCAGGCTTTAAATGAATAGTGGGGGAAAAGTCTTTCTAGCAAGTCAGTCCACTGTCGGCCATCTTTGGAACACTCTCGGGAGGCTATTTCCAGTCATGCCAGTGCAGCTCTTATCTACTTGAGTCAAGAATGACCAAAATCTCAAAATCGGTTGGTCAAGATTACAATCAAAGTACATTTCAAATCAGCAATAAAATCTGACAATACTGGTATCATAAATTGTGATTCTTTACCTCAGATTACACTAAAAGCAATTATCCCAGCTTTTACAGCTAATGCGCATGCATGTTGATTGACAGGCGATGTCTGTATCTAAAAGGTGATTGGCTCTTTTAACCGTAAGGCAGGACTTCCTTTCTACATCCGCTGACTGTCGGGCGTTCAGAGCTCCGTGGTTGAACGTTCCAATTTCTCCCATTCATTTTAATAGAAGTGGCCAATCTCTGCTAAATAATCTCTGGTGGGGGTCTGGTGGAAGGAAATGAGCTCAACAGTCTGTCTGCATGGTCGAGGTCGTTTTTAGACAGTGTTTTCCTAAGCCATGTGGTACAGTTTGACAGGACACATTACTTTACCCCAGGTCTTTTCCCACTGGCCTCCTCCTGTCATGAGAACAGGGAACCTTAAATCTGTCACCTCCTCCCTCCCTTACTGATATACTAGACACAAGCGGCCTGCCTCCTCAGCACAAACCATAAAAACACTCACTCGATGACAGAAAGCTGCTCTGAACACCAATCAGATTACATAAACATTATATGGTCAAACAACATGTTTTTATTTTCTCAAGAAAAAGTGAGTAGCGCTTGCTAGTGCAAAACTTGCCACTACAATGCTAGGGTGTTGTTAGCGGTTGTCAGGACATTGCTAAGTGGTTGCTAAAGTGTTCTGACTGTTTAAATATTGCATTGCTCTGCGCTTGATAGGAAGTTCTGTGAGTTAGCAAGGTGGTTGCTTACTGGGCCCTAAATCTGTATGATATTCTGGTCTCTAGGTATGGCTCAGGTAACTCCAATACAATTTTATTTAGCCCGTTTTGTCCTCTTGTCATGTTTGTTTGTTGTGTCTTTTTCCAATTACAGGGTTGATTTTGTGTAGTCTGTTTGTGATGTACTGATCCCATTCAGTTTGCCATTTGTTGATGATACAAGATATTATGATGGGTTTGAGATCTGAGGGTGGTATTGAGCATTTTTTAAGATCAGTGAACAAAGCCTCTATAGCAGCAGTGTTTGCTTGCTCATTTCCTGAGATCCAACAATGGCTAGGTACCCAACAGAAGTAGATATTAAAATTCAGTTCCTCCAGGGACAACAGTTTGCTTAAAATCTTTACTTTAAGAGTTGAGTGGTCCTTTTTGAGGGATTTCAGGGCTTTAAGACATGATTTTGAATCTATTATTATAAAACAATTTCTCTGCTGTGCAGTCTTAAAATTATAGCATTGGCCTCCACTGTAAAAATCAAGTTTTGACTGGGGATCTGTATTCTGTCATCTGCCATGCGTTAATTCTAAATCAAATCAGTTAAAAGTAAAAGCACAGTTCTTCAACAAACCTCATGATTTTAGGTATTATGTCAAACGGTGCAGGATGTGATATGTGCTGATGTTTACTAAAGGGTTAGGGCTTTGTTCAAACACCTAAAGCGAAGTATGAGCAATAATAATAGTGATCGCTTAGCAAACAACCATTACCAGTAAATATGATTTTGACTATTTCTAAACATTCAACATGCAGTCCCATTACAGGGCATTGCTTTCAAAGAACTTAGAGAAAAAAAAAAAAAAAAAAAAAAAAAAAAAAATTGGCCTTTTAATACCAGTTATTTGATTTCATAAAGTCAACACAAAAGTCTTGATTCTCTGTCAAGTGAGTCAAAGACCAAATCATGTACAACTATTTCTACGAAAGCCTGTTTTGCTCCTTCCTTAGCAGGAAATTCCAGGAATTTGAGCACTTCCCGTGGTCCACCAAAGCTCCGGGGCAGAAGAGCCACAACCCAAATTAGTGCGAGCAAGTGTTGAGCCAGTGTGAAAGTTGAAAGCAGCGGTGTGGAGGAGACCACCACCAGACACACAGTCAGCATTAGTGCCAGCAACAACTGTTGCTGATGGGTGTTCAAATAATAGTTCATGTCTCATGCACCCTTTTTGGTTTATAATACCCTGCATCAAAATTTAGGCAAAGACTTAGAAGAATATTTCAGCTCTATAGGTCCATACAATGCAAGTGAATGGTGACCAGAACTCTGAAGCTCCAAAAAGCACAAACACAACATAAGAGTATTCCATAAGACTCCAGCTGTTAAATTCATTTCTTCAGAAGTGATATGATAGGTGTGGGTGAGAAACAGATCAATATTAATTTTTTTATCATAAATCTCCACTTTCACATTCTTCTTTTGTTTTTGCCGATTTGCATTCTTTGTGCATATCGCCACCTACTTGGCAGGTAGGCGAATTTATAGTAAAAAATTTAATTGGATTTTTATGTGTTTCTCACCCACACTTAACACATCATTCTGAAGATAAAGATTTAACCACCACACTTACTTTTACACTGCCTTTATTTCTTTTTTGGACCTTCAAAGTTCTGGCCACCGTTGACTTTGGCGTGAAAATCCCAGGAGATCAGCAGTTACAAAAATACTCAACTAGCCCATCTGGCACCAACAATCATCAAAAAAAATTTCCCCATTCCGATTGTTGATGTGAACATTAACTGAAGCTCCTGACCGTATCTATGATAATGCTGCTTGAGTATTTTAATCATACATGGAAATCCCTCATGAACACCCCAAGCGCTCTAGTTATTGTTTCATGTGGGTCCGAATTAGCACTGAATGCCTGCTTAAAAATGGAAGGGAGTGAGTGCAGTTTCAGCTCACCTGCGGCTCTTTCCCTGGGTGATGTCGGCGTAAACGATTAATCATGTATCAATGTATTACTATAATGGCATTTTAATGCCATTAATCAAAGCACATTACTGACGCTCGTGATAGATTACAGCCGCGCAAGGAAACAGGAAGAACCTGCGTGCACGTTTTAAATAAACCCTCACGTGCATTAGTAACATCTATTACCAGTATACAACACTCGTGTCGAGCGATGTCTGCAAACAGTGCCTGTTTTGTAAACATCTTTTGACCATCACTGTTGTAATTGACCGCAAAAAGAAAATGTTCCCAGAAAGGAGAAACGCAGTGGGCTTCACTCTCAGCGTTTTGTTTTCTCCACTTGCTATTTTCAACTACACACAATGCTTGCAGAACAATGATGTTACACAGGTGTGTGTATATATATATATATATATATATATATATATATATATGTTATATTTTAGCATCTTCAAAGTAGTCACACTTTGCCTAGAATTTGTAGAAATGTACTCTTGACATTTTCTCAACTAACTTCTTGAGGTATCACCCTGGGATGCTTTTTAAACAGTACTGAAGGAGTTCCCATCTATCTTGGGCACTTATTGGCTGCTTTTCTTTATTATTCGGTCCAAGTCATCAATTTGAAAAACTTTTTTTTTTATTTTAAATACAATTTTAGTTTTATTATGAAATAAATTAATATGGTGGCACAATTATATTTTTGTCTACAAAACTAATTTCAAACATTTTAGCATACACCTTCAGATCAAAAGATTTTTAAGATCATGAGAAACATTTCAGTCAAGTGTTTCAAAACTTTTGACCGGTAGTGAGTGTGTGTGTGTGTGTGTGTGTGTGTGTGTGTGTGTGTGTGTGTGTGTGTGTGTGTGTGTGTGTGTGTGTGTGTGTGTGTGTATATATATATATATATATATATATATATATATATATATATATGGGGTATAATGGTTCAAATTTCTCACGGTTCGGTTTGTATATTGTTTTAAGGTCAAGGTTTCGGTACGATTCAGTATTTATGTTCGGGGAAAAGAAAATATTACTGCCAAATCCAAAGGAAAAATATTCTATTTGGTAGCAGACACTTCAAGAGACTTGCCCTCACTACAAATCACCATGCTTTTACTACAGTAACCGTAGTTTAAACATTGTATTTGTTGTAAAATCATAGTAACCACAAAATTAACATGGTTACTGTCATGGTTACAATACTTCAATGTATTAGTAAAATGGGCAGTAAAATCAATGTTACTGTAAACTACAGTATGACTGTTGTAAAACAATGGTTAATTATATCAAAACTATGATTTCTGACAAGAAAACAATGGTGACAGCAGTCATTGTTATTTCAGTCATGGTTACCACAACATTACTATAGTAAAATCATGGTTAATTAATCATTAGGGTAACAAAAAAAAAAACCTCTAATTACTAACTCAATATTTTAACTTAATACCTGCATTATTACGCTTCATGCATCAACAAAGTGCATTTCAAACTCAACTCAACGTATATTCAACATTCAGAATCTGAACATCACTAGAAATAAATTTGCTATTAAAATGAATACAAGAATGGATGTTATAATGTGACTCGAATATGTTAATCATATGCAGAAATCCCACATCTTCATCAGTGGAGTTAAGGGAAACATAACTTTGGCTATGACAACACCCCAAGCGCTTTAGTTCTTGTTTCATGTCTGTTCGAACTTGCACAGAGTGCCTGTTTTAAGACAGAAGGGAGTGTGTCTGTGTGCAGTTTTGGGCTCACCTGCATCTGAGCACCAATATACCTACAGGACCTATATATCCTAAGGTGAAGTCAGCGTAAATAGTAGGGATGGGCATTCATCAATAATTTGGTATTTGAATATTTATGCTCATAAAAAATGAATAATCAAATATTCTATTATTTAAACGAAGGTAATTAATGAGAAAGAGACGTTGTAAAATTATTTTATATAAAGTCATAAAGGTTGCATCACCATTAAAAAAAAACAAGCTTCTAATTATATCCAAACAAGCTTATATTATGGCCTGTGTTTTTTTTTGGTTGAAAATATTTAAACAAGCAATGCGTGAAAACAAAGTATCGAATGAAAGCATTTAAGCTCATGCAAAGTGAAGAAAAAGAAACCGCTAATGAAGTAGACTGACGCAGTTAACGTACAGGATGAATATAAACACTTGACATATAATAGTTATGTTTATATTGTATCTCATGTTTTTGTTGATAAAAACAAGCATATCCACATGCTCAGTAAACTATACTCATTTATACACACCAATTTAAATGATGGAATGTCCCTTCACTAGCAAAGTCTTTCTCGGACGCCATGTTTGTTGTTTACAGAAGTGTCGCGGGGATTACGTTGCTACAGGGATGCTGCTTTCTGACGAGCTGCACATATATGGGAGTAAAGTGTACACCGCTTATCCAGTACATTTAAACAGGAACCCAGCTTTCTCGCAATAAGCCACATTCTCAAAATAACCCGCTTGTTTGGTGTCCATCTAAACGTACTGACAGAGCGGTTTGCTCATCAAATGTGATCAACTTGTGTCCACACTCAACAGCGCCACCCAGTGCATTCTGTTATAACTGCCAGTTTGTGTGTTCAGGATTTAACATGCATCTCACATGGCCAGCAAAGCAAAACTTTGTGATATTCGAATAGTATTTTTACTATTCTAATTATTGTTGCAGAACGAATACTCGAGTATTCGACTACTCGTGCACATCCCTAGTAAATAGCTAATGAAACATCGATGTATTACCAGTATACGGCGCTCGCGTCAAACAACGTCCGCAAACATTGCCTGTTTTGTAAATGTTTTTAATGACCATATCTGTTGTAATTGACTGCATAAAGAAAAAGTTCACTTAAGGACACTTAAATGACACAGGGCTTCTCTCTTGCAGTTTGTTTTCTCCGCTTGCCATTTTGCCAACGAACACATGCAGAACTGTGATGTCATCAACTAATTTAACATACTAACAGTTTATAGGACAGCTTCTCTTTGTAGAAAGTTGACCCATGTGAAACACAGATGGAGTGTGTCCATCTACGGAGCCATACAGGTGCATTAGTGGAGGTTACAACTGCGCCTGACTATTTGCCTCTTTATTTTCTTCGCCAAACTGTATGATCCAGATGCGTTATTAAACTAGAGATGAACCGCAGAGCAAATGCTTACCAAACCGTGGTTGGCGAACTGTACGGTTTATTCTAGTTACATACAATTTGAAAAATTATATTAAATTATAATATTATTTAATATTATTTAAATTGTCAAGTATTCATACATCATAGTTGTACTCCCTACAACAGCATTGTTTTACTGTAATACTGTTTATAAAAAATAAAAAAAAATAAAAAAATGTGTTACAAGATCAAGAATCATCATTGAAAACAATGGGAATACTAAAACTAAAAAGTAAAACATTTGGATGCGTTACAGTAATGAGAATAGGGGGTAAAATAAAATGTCCTTAAAATAATGTAATAATGCAAAAAATCTTAAAGCAAAATATTATTTCATATTTTTTTGTATTGATTTGGGCTTAAATATGCCCAGGACATTTCTTGACAGTTTACTAAATCACCTAATTAAGGAAAATGCTGTAGGTGGGGGATCTCCAGAACTTTGTGAATGACAGGTGTTCATATTCTACTGAAATGTGCAGAGCTTTCTGGAAAGTTCTGCACATGAAGACTCCTTGTGATCCCAGATATGAGAAAGAGAAACCTGCCAAACTGACTCTAAAAACACGTTATAGCATTTTTTGTCTGAAGTGAACAAACAGATGATTCCCTATTGTAAAAAGCTCAGTTGATTGCTACATTTAACAGAGCTAAAAATAAAAATTATGACATAATGACTTACTTATTCTTGTATTTGAGAGTCAAACTCTTCCAGTAATCGATTTCCTCGTCTTTCGAGGAGAATTTCGGCATCATCTCTGTGTCCATGATGGCGACCTGCAGAAGCATATGGGAATTAGATCAGTCCTGAGAGAGAGAGAGAGAGAGAGCCAGAGAGTCTGTTCATTTGCACCTCCTCTCGCATTTTTGTCCCTGTACAACCCCAAGCAGATCAAAAGCTGAGGGCCCAGGCTGAGTGTCCTCATTTGGCACAAGTCTCTATATATTTACTTGGCCCTTTACCCAACTCACAATACTTACTCAGCCCTTTACGCTCTCACAATGATTCAGGCTGTGGCCTTTAGCATTCACTGTTCACAGAAAATATCTATATGGTCTCGCTTGTCTCTGGTGACAATATTAGGGGGCATTCACACAGAATACATTCTTGCAGTTAAAAAAAAAATCAAGATGAAGTGCACCAAAATGTAACAAAACACAGGAGTCTCGAGACATGTGCTAAAGGGTTAGGGTTAGCTAAACTGATTTTAACTTGACTGCTTCCTAAATGCGCCTTCCTAAGATCTATTTTTTAATTTCACTGAAGAAAATACAGGTTTTTTTTGGGGGGTAAACTATCCCTCAACTTTTATTTTTGCCAACTACAAAACCACTTATTATGAAAGGAAGAACAGAGCAGCCTTTCCGTTAGTAAAAACGCAGTGATATCAAGATTAACAGATATTGTCCTTTTAAAAACATTATGAAGTCTTGCATTTATATGCCTCTATAACTCTTGTGTTACTGAAAATGACCTCCTCATTAACATTCTTCGTCCTAGTCTTGTTTTGGGACATCATTTGTTTGACCAGCACAGTTTCTCTCAGCGTTTCTCTGAAACCAGTCTCTATATCCTCTCAGTTAACTCCTATCGGAGGTCATTTTGTGTGCAACCGCTCATTAGTCCTGACATGATGAAGAGCAGAAACTTTCAGCTTCAACTTTCCGCAGGGCATCTGTCAGTGACCCAACTAGTAGCAGATGGACATTGTCTGCTTCAAAAGCAGTAAGTATTGCACACAACTGTTCTCTGCATTCTTGTGAGCGTCACATGGTATGAGCCAGCACTTCAGTTTCTGTGCATGCTTGAAACACCATGCAGATACCCACTGTAAATTACCGTTTGCTAAGAGGAGTTTCCATACCATGAGACATTTTAAAAAGGAAGTCAAACTGAAACACAACCTAACAAACCTATGAACCATCACATGATCTTTCTCATTTTGTTTTTCCAGAGTTCTCACACTTTCCATTTCCAGTTGATCATGATTACTCATTAAATAATTTTTCAGAGATTTTTCAGGCGGATTTCTATTTTTGTGTCATGTATTGAATTACCTATTAGGTTTAAATTAATATAGTCATCAGTGTAAATAACTGATGTTATAATATTGGCTTTCGGGCAAGTTGTCCTGTACACAAATACTTAAAGTATTATCTAACTGATTAAATATTTTCGAGCCGAGCAAAATTTCTTTATACTACTAACAATAAAAATGTCCATGACTTTCCAGGCCTGGAAATCAAACTTTAACATTTTCCATGACCATGGGACCCTGTAGTCATTAGCGTTAAATTTTACAATAAGGTTCTATTTGCAAACATTTATTTAATGTATCAGGTATCATGAATTTACAATTCATATTTTTAACAACATTTATTAATCTTGGTTAGTGATGGTTTATAAAAATACAATTGTTAATTGTTAGTTCACAATGCATTAACTAATGTTAACATATACACCTTTAAAACCGTTTTATTTAGGGATGCATCGATACCAATTCTGGTATCGGAATCGGGTCCAATACCGCGCTCATGTACTTGTACTCCTACTCGTAAAATGCTCCGATACCATCTGACGGACGAAAGTCATTATGTAAACATTCAGCGCACAGATTAAAATCACATGATGTCCTAGTGAGATTATTTAACAGCAAAAGCTGCGATTTAATGAGATTGCACTTGCAGCGTTTTAAATGCGAGTGCTTGTGAATTTGTGCAGCCGGTGTTGTGCTGACATAGAGACATAAACTGCTCATATACCTTTAGAGATCCTTGGCTCATACACGGAAAACACCATCATGAGCATTGCATGCTGTGTTTGTAGCAGATGACAGCAGGCAGAGCACTAATTCACTTTTTAGCACAAGTCACATACAGACTACATATTTATTTATTTATATAGTAGCCTTTTGCAGTTTAATAATAACTGTGATTTATGTAGCGACCGGCTTTTATGGATTGGGAAGCTGCCGTCATTATGTCAGAGATCCTTGGTCTAATGCTGCATTCCATTCAAATCGGATGTGGGATATTCCTACTTGATATCTCCAACCATAAATGCATTCCATTGCCAGATGCTCAGATGACATTTAAGGAAACAAAACTGCATCGCTCCCGTTAGCTGAGCAGGTGTTTGACTGTCACTAGAGATGTCACCTAGCAACCCAATTCATAACCAATTTGCAACGCTAGCATTTGTGGTACAGGTGTACGATTATCAAAAGAGAGTATAATTTTGAACACCTGCTACTATGCTAACATTTGTTGAACAAGCTTTAATATCATGTTATGTAGGAACTTTGACTAATTTATCGATATTATTTCATAAAAGTGAACGTTTATCACTTATTTGTACATCTTCCTGGGTGCCGACAAGATTGTGTGACGTCACGCACCTGCATCTGGGCGAAATCGGAGTTTAAAATTTCCGCACGACTTTCCAAGTTGGAATTACGACATCAAGTGGCATTTCATCGCACTTTTCCCAGTAGGAAGTTGGAAAATCCGACTTTCCAAGTTGAATGGAACGCAGCATAACAACACAGAAACACTTCAAAATAAAAGCTCAATTTAAATGAAAAAAGTATGACAGAAATAGATCACTACTATATAGTTATGTAATATTCACTGTTATACTATTAATAATAATAATAATAATAAATCAATAGTAACTATTATATTTAAGCAATCTCTCACATCTGTGATGCTTTGTTATGCAGCACTTTATTTGACAAAAATAACTCCAATGTTGTATTTAGGATTGTACTATGTGGTTCTGTATAAAATCCACTTCATTTTATAACAATAATACAACATCATGTTGAAAATTAATCATTATACTTTCATTTGATTGAAGTTTTTATTTATTTATTTAAACAATTTTGATGATAAAATTTTAATAAACTGCTGAAATTGAGTTCAGAAAAAAAAAAGGTATCGGACTCTGTATCGGCGAGTACTAAAAAAAAAAAGTAGCGGTACTCGTTCTCAAAAAGATTTTATCGGAATATTTCGTTTTATTAAAAACTGCCTTACTTAAGAGTCCATGACTGGATCATTATTGCAGTGATTAATATGTTTCAGCTGGCAACAATTTTTTTTAACCCTAAATGATGCAGTGTGTAGCTTCTCATTTCTTATGGATGTTCCAATACCATTTTTTTGAGAACGAGTACCGATACTTTTTTTTTAGTACTCGCCGATAGAGTCCGATACCTGTTTTTTTTTTTTTCTGAACTCAGTTTCAGCAGTTTATTTCAGTTTTATCATCAAAATTGTGTTTAAATAAATAAAATTTTAAGCAAATTAAAGCATAATTAATTTTCAACATGAAATTTTATTATTTTTAACAAATGAAGTGATTTTATACAGAACCTCACAGCACAATCCTAAATAACACTTTTTACGAGTTATTTCTGACAAATAAAGTGCTGCATAAAGCATCACAGATGTGAGATATTGCTTGAATATTAGGGCTGGGCGATATGACGATTGATGTTGCTATATCGTGTATATCTCAATATGTAAATATCCATATGCGCATTCTCTATCTGTGGGCAGGGCTTCACGTGAGACTGAAAGAATTGAAGAAACATGGATGGGGTTTTTCCGGCACTTATTCATTAGCAAATTTAATGACCTTCATCTCGCAGTTGGCGCTTCAAAAGTGCTAAATATTCTTCTCATCTGATACGCAAATGTTTCATGTGACTCTGGCTGTCTCTGGAGCTCGAAGTGCATGCGAGTCCAGCAGGCTTTCTGATATTTGCGCTCCAGAGACAGGAGAGCTCAGAGTGAGATCACTCGAACTACGAGGAAAAAAATCTCCACAGAACAGGACGACTCCCAAACAGGTCAAGAAAATGAAGAGTAGGCCTACTTGGTTATTAAAACAGGGGTGACGTCAGTGGTTTGGGTTCACAAAAGCCGGCACAGAGCAGAAAAATGTAATCTGCAAACTGTCGCAAGATAATATAATCACTTGTAATACAAGCAATCTGTTTTACCACCTCAAAATGAAGCACACAAAAGAATTTTATGAAAGCCAAAAGATGAACTCTGCATTAATTCGGTCATTTATTTATTTTGCAAAAAGTGATATTTATTTTCTTCAAGAAGTGTTTATTTTTGTTGGATATTTTTTAATTTATGTTTTATTTTCTTTGTCGCTGAACTGGACTGGAATGTAGAGCAATGGAAAAAGGTCATGTTGTCCAGATTTACCCTATTCCAAAGCGATGGGCGCGTCAGGGTAAGAAGGGAAGCACATGAAGCGATGTGCCCGTCATGCATAGTGCCCACTATGTTACGATGTGGGGTTGCTTCAATTGGTCAGGTCTAGGCTCAGCAATGTTATGCGACAATAAAATGAAGTCAACTGACACTTAACACATATAATAGGGCTGGGCGATATGTCCAAACATATTATCATGATATTCTTTTTCATAACGTTCGATAACGATATCACAATATACATTCACATTTGCGAATTGTTTTATTTTTATTTCCAAGTTGGCAGAAGAAAAAATAAATAATCCTAAACAGTCAAAATAGTCTATATAAAACTGTACTGGGGACCCAGAGACAGTGGTGGTCTGATGGATCTTCTACAGGAGTTTATCAATTGAGTGCAGTTGGATATGAATGTTAAAAGATCATCTGGTCGTTTTGATGCATAATGGTAAATGGTCCGCACTTAAATAGCACTTTTTTTAACCTTAGTGGTTCCAAAGCGCTTCACACTGTGACTCATTCACCCATTCACGCACACACACCAATGACGGCAGAGCTGCCATGCAAGGCACTAGCCTGCCATTGGGAGCAACTAGGGGTACTTGCCCAAGGACACTTCAGCATGTGGAGTCATGTGGGCCAGGAATCGAACCTCCAACCCTGTGATTAGTGGCCAACCCGCTCTACCACCTGAGCCACAGCTGATGCATAATGACAGCAGTCTGGTATTTTTTTGAATATTTTTACATATTATATATTTCTTTACCTTCAGATAGCAAGTATGGTTCATATAAGCCCTTGTGCCTGAGGAATGATACTGTATGGGGGTTCAGAGGTATACCCTGAGAGAAAATTTAAAAAGTCTGAATTTTTATATTTTCATTAAAGTAAGAAAGACTAGGCTACAAACTAGTAATTTGAATGTCTTTCCTTGTCGTCCATGTCAGAGATGATGACATCTGATTAATTTCACAAAATTAGAACAGAAATCTATTTGTTTATTATTAAAGGCTCGTAACATGCTGATTAATAAAGCTAAATTTAGAAGGAAAGAGCGTTATGGTCTTACCACTGGAACCACATTAACTTTAGCGGCACCTCATATCTACTCACATGCTGGGAAAAGAGGCATCGCGTGCGGAGTGGGACAGGGCATAAATGAAGTGTGTTCAGTGCTAAAGAAAAATATTCAAGAATATAGTGCAGAAAGATCACATCCGGTGTACACAGAACTGTTGTTTTGTCGTGCTACTCACTAGAGATGATGAGAGGGTGCAACCGTCATCAATATGTCTAGCAGTCCGGATGGAATCAGTCCGGTTTCTGAACTGCGGTGATCGGCGTAGCAAAAGCATTTTCAATTCATTCCTATGGAAGCCAAGCGCCACGCTCGCTGTTCCCTAGTGTAATGAGGGGCTTGCTTCCACGCCAGTGGAAACGTAGTCTGAGAAAGCCGAACTGCTTGCATATTTAGCGACACACACCTAATCATCTAGATGTCGAACATAGACTAACTATCAAAAATTAGTCAAAAGCTTGCCATCGATTTAGTGGATTTTTTTTATCGCAATAGAGATTTTATTGCCCAGCCCTATATCAGCTGACTACCTGAATGTACTGAATGACCAGGTTATCCCATCAATGTGTTTTTGACAATGCCAAGATTCATCAGGCTCAAATTGTGCAAAAGTGGTTCAGCCAGCATGAGGAATCATTTTCACACATGAATTGGCCACCACAGAGTCCTGACCTTAACCCCATTGAAAGTCTTTGGGATGCGCTGGAGAAGACTCTACAGAGTGGTTCAACTCTCCCGTCATCAATACAAGACTCTCCAGAAATAGAGTGAGAGTGGTGGTGGCGTAGTGGACTAAAGCACATAACTGGTAATCAGAAGGCCGCCGGTTCAATCCCCACAGCCACCACCACTGTGTCCTTGACCAAGGCACTAAACTCCAGGTTGCTCCAGGGGGATTGTCCCTGTAATAAGTACACTGTAAGTCGCTTTAGATTAAAGCATCTGCCAAATGCATAAATGTAAATAAATGTTGTGACATCGCATAGGGTTGTCGAAACAATGCCACGATGAAAGCACGCCGTAATCAAAGCTAAAGGCGGTCCAGTGTAAAATTAGAGTATGCAACTTTTTTTTTTTTTGGCCAGGTAGTGTATATTGAAATTAAGGCTGCACGGTTATAGACAAAGTCATTTTGTGATTATTTTGAATCCCAAAAACTCTAACCTAATCTAAATATAATACACTGAAAACATTGTAATAATGCACAAACACAATACAGACAGGACAGAGCAGTGCACATAAACTTTGAAGGGCAGCCCATGCAGACTATTTATTTATTTAAATCACAGCCTTTTGTGGTTTAATAATCGCACAAGGTCACATCACGATTTCGATTTTATTTCGATTAATTGTGCAGCCCTAATTGAAATTAATATTAACCAAGATTACTAAATGCTGTATAAGTGTTGTTCATTAGTTAATGTTAGGCTAACTACTGTAATGCGGTTAGCGAACACAAACTTATTGTAAAGAATTCTCATAAGCTTTTTCAATGAAATTGTGAGGAGCATGCAGGACATATTTGTACAGTTTTCCACATATCCAGCCCGTTTCGACATATGATGCCAAACCACCCCAGAGAAGAGCAGTGATTCCAAAAATACAAAGCCACTGAATTGTTTAAAGAAACGGGCACATGCTTAAAAAAAAAAAAAAAAAAAAAAAAAAAAAACAACATGTCCGGAATAATTAAGCCATCAAACACCAAAACGGTGATGGATTGCTACACTGGAGCGGAATAGGACTTCAAATATTTGTTCTCCTGAGGTGATGTAATTTCAATTGTGGTCATTTATATAGTCCCTACACAGAGTTCCTCACCCACCCAAACCCACTCCTGACAGTGAGGCCATCTGTCCGGCCACAGAGCGCCTGTCCCGCACCACAGGAAAAGCGGGATAGTTCCTGTCTATTGCAACAAATCCCACAACCTACAGTCTCTGCCGGTTACTGAGCACAGCCAGAGGTTCTGATGAGAGGCCAGATCTTTTTTCTTTAATCAGGGATGACATTATTTCCAGAATCACAATCCAGCACACACCACCCTGCTAAATAACATACCAAAAACATGTCATATCCTTAAGGATTTAGGGATGAGAGCTGTGCCACTATTAAGTTACCGGGACTGCTTTAAATTATTGCCCCTATAATTTTTTGTATGTTTTATATCTATTTTCACCATAAATTACTTTTATGCATCTAAAGAAGATTATATACCGATGAGCCAAAACATTGACCACTCACAGGTGTAGTGAATAACGTTGATCATCTCCTAACAAGGGCACATTTCAAGGTCTGGATAGATTAGATGGTAAGCAAACAATCATTTCTCGTAGTCAACGTGTTGAATGCAGGAGAAATTGTTATGGCCAGACGACTGGGTCAGAGCATCTCTAAAATGGCAAGGTGTGTGGGGTGCTCCCAGTCCGCAGTGGTGAGTACCTACTGATAGTGGTACGAAGAGGGACAAATCACAAACCGGTGACAGGGTGTTGGGTGCCCAAGGCTCATCGATGTGCGAGGGCAACGAAGGCTATTCCGACTGGATCGAACTGACAGAAGGCCTATTCTGGCACAAGTCACAGAAAATGTTAATGATGGTTACGGGAGCAATGCGTCACAACACAAAGTGCATCGCACCCTGCTGCATATGGGGCTGCGTAGCCACAGTGCCTATGATGAGCCCTGTCCACCGTCGAAAGCACCTAGACTGCTGGGAAACCCTGGGTCCGGCCATTCATGTGGATTTCAATTTGACACCTGCCACCAACCTAAACATTGTTGTAGACCAGGTACACCACTTCATGGCAATGGTATTCCCTGATGGCAGTGGCCTCTTTCAGCAGGATAATGCGCCCTGCCACACTACACACATTGTTTGGGAATGGTTTGAGGAACATGATGAAGAGTTCAAGGTGTTGCCCTGGCCTCCAAATTCCCCAGATCTCAATCCGATTGAGCATCTGTTGGATTTGCTGGACCAACAAGTCCGATCCAAGGCAGCTCCACCTCAGAACTTACAGGACTTGAAGGATCTGCTGCTAGTGTCTTGGTGCCAGATACCACAGGACACCTTCAGGGGTCTTGTAATGTCTATTCCTCGGTGGATCGGTGAAGTTTTGGCAGCACGCAAAGGACCAACCGCATATTAGGCAGGTGGTCATAATGTATTGGCTCATCAATGTATCTTGGAATTTATTTGTAATAAACCTTATAATGTAAGAATTCAAACATTGTTGGGTAAGTTACTCAAAAATATTTATCCACTATACAAATTACTTTTTTAAAATTAACAAGATTACTTTATTAATTACTTAATAGTAAAAGTAATCACATTACTAATTACTTTACTTTTTAAAACAATTTTCACTGATTTTTTTTTGTTTTTACGCTCAACGAAATCAAAATAATATGTATTTGTTTTTTAATTGTCCCTTCAGCTGTCACAGAAACAAAAACATACACATATGAACATAATTCATGTTTAAATGTGTTCTACATAATATTGTTTTAGGAATGTGTAACCCAAGAGATGTAATTAAAAGTAATTTACTCAGTTGAAAGTCAGTAACTGTAATCTGATTACATGAATTTAAATGGTACTGTCTTACATATTTATAATTAAACAGTAACTGGATTACAGTAATCTAAAAGTCACCTTTATCTATATAAAAATGTGTGTGACTTAACATTTTGGGTTTTAGCCTAATTGTCAAAAACGGCATGACGCAAGACAGATATGATGTCAAATTACAGTATCTGATGCCAATATCACTAAATGTGGTACAGTAAATTAAAACAGTGTGGTTACTGTATATTTTCAGCCACCTTTATTCATGTAACGATGTAAATAGCGTTACATTTAGGTATTTTTCATAAATGTTATGCCGTCATTTGACAAAAATTATGTCAAATATGGTTGACGGTCTTGTCGTAAACAGGAATCTCAGCTTTGATTCGTTGGTAATCGTTCGGGTGAGGTACAGCACGACAGGTCAGCATGCCGGATGTGTCCAGCCTTGAAGACTAAAGGTTCATTTCGAGTATATCTTTAACACACAAACCATCAAACCCAGCGACTGCCAGATTCATCGTTTAATCGAAAGAATATTTGTCTGCACATGTGAAAACGGCTGATTTCGGCAGCTCTTGGTCTCCGTCGGTTAGTAAATGACAGCTTAAAAATAAACCGCCCGTTCTTTTAAATTATATATCTTGAACGCGTTTTGTGAAATTGTCTAAAACAATTAATGTCATCAAATATTACCTTATCATGTCCTATTCCTGAAGTCAGCGAACAGACTCGGTGTCTCCCGTGCGCTCCAGCACAGCTGATCCAAATGCCAACGCGACTCCACTGTGATTTCCCTCTTCAGCTTCCGGGTAAAGATGACGACACCGCTTCATTACGTCATTGTGACGTCAGTGAAACTTCTTTTGTTAATGATGCCAGTAAAGTTCCTCTGAATCCGGCACTGACTATATCAGCTGACATGTACGATTGTTAATAAAGGGATAAATTATCAGTGATTTCATGTCTCATTTTACATTATCCACCTTTTCCTGAACGCGGAAGTGTTCTACAATTCGACTGTTCTCAAATTCCGGTCTCCAGTGTTTTCACTCCCATTGGCGTATATTCTTAGCATGTAATGTAATTGTAAAAATGGTCAAAAAAACATGTGGCTCTATAGTGCCCATTCTTCACAAAGTCGAGATGACTGTTTTTTAATGACAGTGCCTCAACTGAGTGTGTAGATGTCAAGAAGTGATGGTCCAAGCTTAGCAACTAATTTGAGATGTAATGAGAGCCAACAGCAGCACAAGTTGAGCCTGAAACCCAGACGTCATTTGATGTGTGTGTTTACATCTATAAGACGTCAATAAGTATGTCTCAGATGTCAATAAGACATTCTTCAGATAACTTTGAGACGTTTATGATTTAGAATGTTTGTAAATCTGATCTTTTTAAGATGTTTAGCAGATGTTAATTAGATTATGATGCTTTCCAGATGAAAAGATATATAATAAACAACTCAGAGACGTACGTGTGCTATCTAGTGGATGGGCTACAATAGCAGAAGGCCACATTGGGTTCCACTTCTGTCAGCCAAGAACAGAAATCTGAAGCTGCAGTGGACCTTCCATCTGTGTACCTCAGCAGAAATCCAGATTTGTCAGACCAGGCGATGTTATTCCAATCGTCTACTGTCCAATTTTGGTGAGCCTGTGCCCACTGCAGCCTCAGTTTCCTGTTCTAAGCTGACAGTAGTTGTACCCGGAGGGGTCTTCTGCTGCTGTAGCCCATCCGCCTCAATGTTCGACATGTTGTACGTTCAGAAATGCTTTTCTGCATAGCACTGTTGTAATGCGTTTATTTGGGTTACTGTCACCTTCCTGTCAGCTTGGATCAGTCTGTCCATTCTCCTCTGTCCTATGTCATTAACAAGCCGTTTTCATCCACAGAACTGCCGCTCGCTGGATGTTTTTTGTTTTTCGCACCATTCTCTTTACACTCTAGAGACTGTTGTGTGTGAAAATCCCAGGAGATCAGCAGTTACAGAAATACTCAAACCAGCCCGTCTGGCACCAACAATCATGCCATGGTAGAAATCACTGAGATCACATTTTTTCCCCACTCTGATGGTTGATGTTAACATTAACTCAATGTCCTGACCCGTATCTGCGTGATTTTATGCACTGCTGCCACATGATTGGCTGATTAGATAATCGCATGAATAAGTAGATGTACAGGTGTACCTAATAAAGTGGCCGGTGAGTGTGTGTGTGTGTATATATATATATATATATATATATATATATATATATATATATATATATATATATCAGAATCAGAATGAGCTTCATTGCCAAGTATGTTTCCACATTCAAGGAATTTTTCTTGGTGACAGAAGCTTCCAGTGCACAAACAATCCAACAACAAGACAGAGATAATAAAAAAATAGAATAAAGTGAAAAGAAAATATAAATATATATAGAAATCCACAATACGAAAAATAAATAAATATATATATATATATATATATATATATATATATATATATATATATATATATATATATATATATATATACGTATGTACAAATACAAATCTGTTATATACAGTGTAAGGGAATGTAATGGCTGAAGAGGTAGGATATGTTGGATAAATATAAATAGACTAAGCTGTGTATTGCACATAATTATTGCTCAATGGGGCAGTTTTAACTGTTATCCTCTGTAGCACCGGCCAGAGGGCAACAGTTCAAAGAGGTAGTGGGCAGGGTGAGTGGGGTCCAGGGTGATTTTTCCAGCCCTTTTCCTCACTCTGGAAGTGTATAGTTCTTGAAGGGGGGGCAGGGGGCAATCAATAATCATCTCAGCAGTCCGAACTGTCCTTTGTAGTCTTCTGATGTCCGATTTTGTAGCTGAACCAAACCAGGCAGTTATTGAAGTGCAGAGGATATATATATATATATATATATATATATATATATATATATATATATATATATATATATATATATATATATATATACATACATATATATATATTTATATATATATATTGGTATCACTTTACAGTAAGGTTCCATTAGTTAACAACATTAGTTAACATGAACTAACAATGAACAATACCTTTACAGCATTTATTAATCTTTGTAAATGTTACAGTAATTTCAACATATACTAATAAATGTTTTAAATCAAAAGTTGTATGTTAACATTAGTTAATTCACTATGAACTAACATAAGTTAACAATGAACAATTACATTTTTATTAACTAATATTAACAAAGATTAATAAATGCTGTAAAATAATTGGTCATTGTTAGTTTATGATACCTAATTCATTAACTAATGTTAACGTATTAAACCTTATTGTAAAGTGTTACCATAAAATTTAGTTAATAAATAAATACATACATATGTGCATACAGTATAAACTTATAAATATTCATCTATAATATTAGATTATTTAATAATTAATAAAATAATTATTAATATTTATACTATTATTTAACTAGGACTATATGTTTTTGATAGCCTATTTTGTGTAGACTATTTATTAAATATATATAATAATAATAATAATAATTATTATTATTATTATTTAAATTTTGGTTTCATTTTATACATTTATCAAAAGTTTCTTAGCACATTGACCAATTTTCTCAAACATTTACTGCATGTGTCTATATGATTAATAATCGGCTATTGACCTGTTTCATGTGACGTCACTGTATGATCGCGCCACCATGTTTGTGAATTCCATTTACCTTCATTTTGCTGCTCTGTGGGATGTGGCAAAAGCCAGCGAAATTTTTGTTTCTATTTATAAATCTTGAAAAGGTGATACTGCTGTTTAATTACGTGAGCCAAAATGTCATTTTTCTTTCAATACAGTTTTATCTTTCAAGTGGCTTCAATTAATTTCGCTTAAGTCAAGCTGTGACAAAATGGGGAGAGCAAGGATAAAAAAACACTTGTAGGTCTTTGCTCATTTATTTAGACATGTCAGTGATCTGTACATGTGTGTCAGTTATAAATAACATATGGGTTCTGATACAATTAAACTGTTAATGCAGATAGGACGATGTTATTCATAACACCCAGACTGTATAAAGGTATGCGGTAATTGTAACACGTTGTAATAAATAAAAAAGCACAATAAATGTCAATATACAGTCCTACATATTTAATGTGTGTATACTAAAGTTAGTCAATAAACAACACATATGATTATAAAGAACAGGCTTTATTCACACCGCAACACTACAATGTAAAACTAATATGCTTCGGTTGCTTTCTGCGTATTCTTCATGAGTTAAAAGCAGTTATTACATTCATACAGACGGAATCATCACAGACATTTTGTGATATTTTGACCAAATCAGAGCAGAAAGCAACATGAAAACATTTGTAACTTCTGAATGAGAGATGTTTACGGTGATGTACTGAGAGTCGTGTGTACTCGCCGGTCACACATCAGACTCGCCGGTGTACTGAGATTAATCTTGGATAAAATATATTTAAATGTCTGCAAAAGTCAAATTTGGCAATATTTGCACTGACTTGAGACCTGAATACACCTTTCCTAGGACTCAAAATTACACAAAATCTTCCAAACAGCAAAGTATCCTTGTGTAACCTTTACCTTGACATACTGTACCTCTAGTTTCCTCTTCTATTCTAGTTAACAGTATACGTTTGTCAAAATTTTTCGCATGACAGTAGCAGCATCGTCACAGTGTCAACAGCACGGCAGTGCGCATGCATGTGTATCAGTTGTACTCTGTTTTTCTCAGTCTGTTTTCCTCAACACGCTATCAAGCATCTTTAAGCGAGTCAAGGAGATTCATCAGGGATGATCTCCATCGGAGACATGGACGAGGAAGCTCAGGACAGCGAGTGTCCTGTCTGTTACGAGAATCTGTTGGACAGCACCAGGACGCTCTGCTGCGGGCACCAGTTCTGCCAAGACTGCTTGGTGCAAACCTTGGTAAATACCAGCCTAAACGGATCCATAAAATCATCTGTCCCATCTGCAGACACCTTACATTTATCACTAAGCTCCACGGATTCACAGTAGAAGCCAAAAAGACTGGAAAGACTTTGGAGGTGCCACCAGTGCCCACTCCTGTATTCCCTGCTGAGGGGTCCCATAGAGGAGGTCTTGCCTGTATCTGCAGATGTCTAAGAAGGATTTCATGTAGACTATGTAGAAGAAGACTCATCTGTCCTAATAGAGACAATTCAGAAGTGTTCATCATTAGTGAGTTTGGTCGATCCATGGCAGAGGGTGATATTATTGACATTGGGATTAATTCAACCATACAGCAGAACTACAACAGTAATGGACTCAGGGTTTGAACCATCTCCTGTTGCCTTCTGGTCTTGTTGATCACTTTCTCCTTACTGGCATTGGTGGCCACCACAATTCCATGGGTTCTGTTTTTAAAGGGCACTTTTACCAATTTAAACAGGTTTTTATGTGGTACCTAATGCATGATCAAGTCCTTCAAGACAAGTATTGATTATTTACGCATATACTTTGACCTGGAAAGTCATGCACTATTGAAAAAGAGATGTATTCTGGACTGGTTTCACAAGTCACATTGAACGTTTTATGAAGAACAGAAGGTTTTTATTTCCAAGGCTTGTTCTGGCCTGTCTTTGAGTGACTTAAAGGGAGGCATACTGTATGGTTACATAGGGTTTCATTACAAAACATTTAATCGACCTTGAAGTCACATAACATTGATAAACAAATCTGTTTTGCTCTGGATCTAAATCTTCAAAGCTGCTATGATGAAGAAAATTTTGAGGCAATCATGGCTCTCTTATTAAGTTACTGGTAGGAGATGCGGACATTTAAACTTGGAGTAGAGAAGATGAGCTGGTTGTCTGGTTGTCACTACATCTTGCAGAGACCATTGGGGGATTCTGTTACTACTACCATTGACACAAAGTTTGAGAACGTGGAAAGGGCATGATGAAACTTCAGTGAGCTTCTTTTCTTCTGCTTATTAGTAATGAAACACACCCTCACTCATCCAGAAATTCTTGTCACACAGACTAGAAAACTTCGAGTTCCAGCCCTGAAATTACTTACACCTCATATTTTGCTCAAGTTAACAGTCCCTACTTGTTCAGGGGATGTTTCTGTGATGTAGCTGTACACCAATGCTATCTCAATGTAAATCTCTACTTTGCAGAAACTCCGCTCGACATGTTTGTACTAGTAGTTTTACCTATTGACCAGTGTGCTTTTTCATTGCTCAGAGGTTGTTCTTTTATATAGCTCAGGAGACTATTCTGGGTTCAGTAAAAGTTAAGCTCAGTCGACAGCATTTGTGGCATAATGTTGATTACCCCCCAAAATTTATTTTGATTCGTCTGTCCTTTTCTTTAAAAAAGCAAAAATCTGGGTTAAAGTGAGGCACTTACAATGAAAGTGAATGGGGCCAATCCGTAAATGTTAAAATATTCACTGTTTCAACAGTATAGCCACAAGATGTAAACAATATGTGTGCTAACATGATTTTAGTTTGATCAAATCGGTTACTAACCTTTTCTGCGTAAAGTTATATCCAATTTTACAACTTCATTGCCATGACGACATTATGCTAAAATGACTGTAAAATTGATGATATAAACAATTTACAGCTCAAATAATACGAGTTTTAAAAGAAAAATTAATGTAAGTGATTTTATAAAATTATACGCTTTACATTTCTGCCTTTAAACCCTCCAAAAATTGGCCCATTAACTTCCATTGTAAGTGCCTCACTGTAACCGGGATTTTTGCATCTTCTTCTCTTTTTTTTTTTAAATAAAAGGAGGAATGAGTTGAAATGATTTTTTGTCATAATCAACATGCCATGAACTCTGTCAATTGAGCTTAACTTGTTTTGAACCTGGAATGGAGTTTTCAATTGTTTAAGTATCACCTTTTTCTCAGATGTTTAAAAAAAAAAAAAAGTAAAAGAATTTAAAGAGAAATGTTTGAGTTCAGATTTTAATATCTTTGTGTCCTGGCAAATCTGAACAAAGTTTGAGGTATCTTTAGCTGCTTTTCCACTATTGGGCTAGTGCGAGCTAGGGCTATCAACTGGTAGCCAGGGCCAATAGCCTCAGACCTCAAGCCGCAAGACCAAAATCGATCTGCATTCCTACCATCAGGCTAATATGCCTGTAGCGTTGCCCTAAAACTCACCCTTAATACGCTGTCCTGGTGCCAACGTCACACACCCCACCCATTTCACAAGCAAGAGGGAAACTCAAGCTGATGTATCCGACTTTGGAGACCAGCTAGTCCTCAAAATGAACACGGATTTGTACTGTGTCTGCAATTTTTATTTTATTTTACCTGAACATGTACCATTGTGTGCTGGATACACAACTTGGCCAGTTCGGCGTCAAAATATTTAATCATGTCTTTGATCCGACATGGTACATTTTCATCTGCCCAAATATTCAGAAGAGCCCTGATTTTATCTACTAACAATACTGACGATTCTCCATTCTCCATTGATCTGTAGCTGGTAGCTAGATATAAAAAATTGGGAATTTAGTATATTGATGCTGAAACCTCTGATGTGACTCGAAAACTCCGAAACTCCGCCTTTGACATTGACCTCGCCTCAATCCCCAGTTGGCCTTCGTTGGCCCAAGGGTAATCAGCGGGCCACATGCGCTTGGCCGTTGGCCCCGAGGAGGCACGATGAAGCCCTGGAAGTGACAGTGGGAATGCAACTGGCCCTGGCACGCACACTCTCATTTGAACCGATAGTGGAAACGCGGCTATTGAGATCTCTCTGTAGTAAACAAATCATAATAATTAGTACAAGATGGTGAAATCAATAGAAATCGTACAAGTTGGCTCGTACAAAAATGTACAACTTTTACTCACATAGAGAAAAATAAAAAGAATAAAGTAATGACGATTTTCCTAAGTTTAACCACGAACCCAAACCGAAATCTAATAAAGTGCTGGATACGGGGAGAGCTAAAATGTTATGCCTGTATTGTTTCGATTTGAAATTCTGTTTGTTGATTGGTTGGTCTCTATGGGAATAAAGTCATAGAGATTTTGCCACCTTGTACAAATTATTACGGGTTGTGATGAGACTCTGTTGGAGACTTCAGCGAAACTCTATTTTGATACTGTTATAAGAAAAACACAGTACAATATAATGAACAACACTTTTTAAAGCACAAAAGCAAACAAAAGCACTTACACCAGAATTATTACAAATGTAGAATTTAATATATATCTATGTATTTCTGACATTCTGATAAGGACTGCGGCAGGCTTCACAGTACACACTGTGTTCTTCCACTGATATGCGCTAAGCTGAGGAGAGTGTGATTTACAGGCAGATTTGTACATTAGTTGGGTAAGCAGAGGTGGAGAGGGCTGTACATTGTTGAATGTGCACTCATTAATGAACTCATCACCTCTAAAGCACCTGTTCACACATTCCTTTGTCTCCCTTGTTTATTAGCTGGTAACGTTTTAATTGAAACACGTGATTATCTTAAGAGAGTAACTAAATACATTCTATGTTATGTCTCAACTGCTTTCTGATCTTCACAGGATGATGTAAAGGGACAATATCCACTTGTCAAGAGTACTGAGAAATAGATGTGTTTGAAATCATCAGTTCAATTTGTCTCTGTTATTATTGTTTAAAAAAAGATTCATGTTTTTTTTTCATCATTCTCTTCTGAACATTTCATTTCATGTTGAAAATGTTACCAATAAATGAATACATAAATCCATATTTATACATATTTTCTTCATAATAAATGCATTGAATAACCTATCATCATGTAATGGGATGGATTCAAAACAGATCATTTTAAAAAGAGAGATGCTTTCAAATCAAATCTGTAGGCTTGTACAAAATCTCTGCAGATTTCCACATGATTTCATCATTCACAAAGTTCTGCACTTCTCCCGCTTTGATTGCTTTGATGTTGATTTAATAAATATATTTAATAAATAATAGTCTGTTTAACCCATTTTGCCATAGAAATGTACATGTAAGTTTTATCACCAATCAGTGCAGAAAACGAAAAAAAATAAATAAAATAAATAAAAGCATGGGTGAGCCTAAAAAAAAATGTCTAGATCACATTTTTTAACATTACAGTAATGAGATTGGTGCTTAATTGTTATTAAATTAATTTCACAATGCAAAAAATCTTAATGGTATATTTAAAGGAAAAGTTAACTTAAATCGGCTGCATTTGTGGTATAATGTTGATTACCACAAAAATTAATTGTGACTCGTTCCTCCTTTTCTTTAAAATATCAAAAATCTGGGTTCCAGTGAGGCACTTACAATGGAAGTGAATGGGGGCCAATCCGTAATACTCACTACTTCAAAAGTATAACCACAAGATGTAAACAATATGTACGTTAACAAGATATTAGTGCAATTCAATTGCTTACTAACCTTTTCTGTGTAAAGTAAAATGTACACATTTTACAAAACAATGAAACAACTGTAAAGGAGGGACTAAAAGTCTAAATTAATTATTGTGGTAATCATCATTATGCCACAAATGCTTTTGACTGAGTTTAACTTGTATTGAACTTGGAATATTACTTTAAGCAAAATAAAATGTCATAAGTCTTTATTTTGGTTTGGGGGTGAAATATGACCTGGGCATGTTTTTGAAAGACTTTGTGAAATTCACCCATGTAGATTCTGTGTGGGCCAACCGAACAAGTCAAATTCTGTACTGTTTAAGCAATTTCATGGCTATTACATCCATCCATTGTTTTACTTCATATACATGTATTGTGACCAATAATTCAAGAAATAAATCTGATGATATCTGTATAATAACTACATTAAATGACAAAGACTGGCTTAACTTACAGATGAAAGAAATTAGGATCATGTGTACAGTATACTGTGTACCTTTTCACCTTATCACAAAAGCATGTGATAACAGATGCAGTACTGAACTGGAATGAGAATGCATGTACATACTGTATAAAACCCTCCCCATGCCTTCATTACAATTACATAAGCATTCATTATGACTGCTAACAGAAAGTGTCACCTTAATAAAGAAAATAAACCATGCGTCCATTGCAGCTGCTATAAGGTATCAAGAGGTTTTTACCCTGGTGCACGTGAGAGTAAAGGCTAAATCACATTCAATCAGCACACTTCAACAGACACGACTGCCTCCTCACAGAACACTGAGGAAACCGGCACGGACACAACCTCAAGTACGCACAAAACTCGCCGTTAGCTTCGGGTTATAAATACTGAATGTGAGGGCACTTGCAATTATCATTGTGTAATCACTACAACTATTACTCAGTCACCAATATTCATTAGACTATATTTCATCAAAGAACACACACTGAGGCATATCACAGAATTCAGCAGAAAAACTCATCTTGTCCCTGACGTACACTAATGCTTATTCAAAAAGAGAAAAAGAGTAAGTAAGCCATGGCTATTCCAATGTTGGAAGTAGAGTTCCTTGTATTCAAACAAACATGTAGCGTTCACTCCTTCCACAAGTTCAGAACAGAAGTGAACAAATGTTGTAGCTGGTCTGAACTTAATAAAGTCCTGCAGGTTTTGTGCAAGTTCAGACATGAGAAATTGCAGCATCCCGTACTACCCTACAAAGGCAAAACACAGTTACTACACCAACACTGAAACCGAGACAAAATGCTTCAAAGTGACTCGTTTTTAGGGTTAAATTTGTAGTTACTGCAATTTTTGTTTCTTGCTGAATCTGCCAGCCTGCGCATAGTTGAGTCAAATGCATTTGTTACATGACAGATCACAATGAAAGAGACCAGATTTCAACATAACTACATTTTTACAAAAATGTGTAGTTACTGGGTTTTGCCTTTGCATGGCAGAGTAGTCCCATAGTGTTGTCAACTGAAATAGATAGCCAGACTTGTGCCATCCAAAGGCTTTTTAGGCCCTAAATCTTTGAGATGATATTTGAATCTATATCTTTCCATTGATTTTATGGGGAGATACACTATACAGTGGCCCCAAAAAGTATTTTAGGAACATGGCATTCAATAACAATATCGAACCAAGTGGCATTTATTTTAGAGAAACATACCAGAAGCACACTATCCAAGTAAAACATTAAACACAAATAAGTTTGTTAGGTTTTAAATGATAAAACAATCGATAAAAGGTCGGTGAAAAGGTCTAAAATCATGCCACTTGGTTTGATATTTTGTCAGTCTAATGCAATGAAATTCAGACATTTTAAAGTGCTTCTTAAAGGAATATTCTGGGTTCAGTAAAAGTTAAGCTCAGTCGACAGCATTTGTGGCATAATGTTGATTACCACAAAAAATCATTTTGACTTTTAGTCTCATCCCTGCTTTTCTTTAAAAAAAAAAGCAAAAATCGAGATTACAGTGAGACACTTACAATGGAAGTGAATGGGGCCAATTTTTGGAGGGTGAAATATGAAGTTTATAATTTTATAAAAGCACTTACATTAATTCTTCTGTTAAAACTCATGTATTATTTGAGCTGTAAAGTTGTTTAAATTTGTCATTTTTAAATTGTCGGTTTGATGACATTATATCATCATGGCAACAAAGTTTTAAAATTGGTTGTAACTTTACACAGAAAAGGTTAGTAAGTGATTTTATCAGACTAAAATCATGTTAACATGTATATCGCTTATATCTTGTGGTTATACTTTTGAAACAGTGAGTACTGTAACGTTTACAGATTGGCCCCCATTCACTTCCATTGTAAGTGCCTCACTGGAACCCAGATTTTTTTCTTTTTTTAAAGAAAAGGAGGGGAGAGTCCAAATTAACTTTTGTGATAATCAATATTATGCAACAAATGCTGCCGATTGAGGTTAACTTGTATTGAACCTGGAACATTCCTTTCAGTGTCAAAAAATTTCTGGCAGCTGCTGTATTTGCATGGGTAAGTTATATTTATGCAATCCTTTAGTTGCTATACAATACTAAGGTTGAACAAATTTTATACAATTGATATAATCTGTTGAATTTTAAATATATTTTCTAATAATAATAATATGTATTTATAAAGTTTGTGTTGTTGACTTATGCTTTAATTTAAGGCTGTTATTGATAAGGTCGGTCTAGGGATAACATTTCTCTCTGGAATAACTCTACCTACATTTTTGACACATCTGCATTCATATTTCTACACATAGTTAATGGCTTACAAAAGTGCAAAAACTCACTTGCTATGTGAACCTGACAAAAAGTCTTCAGGGACAAAATAATACTTAGGACACCATCTCTATACAAGATAAATATGGCATGTCACTTTTCTGAATATATAATTCATATTTGCCTTTACATTTGACCTCTCATTGACACTTATCTACACATCTTTATATATAGTCTTGGTATATACATAAGGGATCATGTGGCACTGCACTTCAAGCACTTTGGAGGGCATAAGGGTGTGCAGAAAAACAACCGAAAATCCAAGGCAGTGCATTTAGAGCGCAACCAGTGCTTGATCTTGGTAGTGGCTGGCAAAAGTCATGATGATGAAAAAGTTTGGGGGGCAGGGGGTGGGTGGTAAACACCTATTTGTTATGGTCTGACCCATTTTTAGCACACGCTTTCTTTTTGGGGGGTAAAGAGTTAAAATTCCAATTGTCCACAATTTTCTTGTTGTTTGTGATTACAGTGTAATTTCTAGTTGAAGAAATATGTCTAAATTGAACATAACTAGAAATATATATGTTCATTATAGAAATTTCCATGACTTTTCCAGCCCTGGAAATCCCAGTTTTAAAATTCCTTGACATTTCCAGGTTTTCCATGATCATGGGAACCCTGGATTTCCCACCACTGGCCTACATTTGACTTCAGGGACTGCATTATATTTTATTGGCTTTTTAAAGGCGCACTCAGTAATTTTATTTAATATTATTTAAAAACTTTACTTCTAAAAAAATGAATGGTAATTTTGAAACATATGTATAAAATCATGATCATTCATGTGAGATGAAGAGTTCAGTCATATCAGTAACATTATAAAAGCTCTTTTATTTTCCATGGAGAGGGTCCCCTCATGGGGGCTGCCATGTTAGAATCACATGACCAGCTGAATACTACTTGCTTAATCTCAGCAACTGCCCTGTTATTGGACACCTTCATAGCTTAAATTAATCCTGTTTTACTGTGCATTGTGAATTTCTACAATGGCATTGCTAACTGATAACTACTGTGTTTGAACGATGCGGATTCCAAGCCACCAGGTGTCAGTGTTAGCCATACTTTGACATACTTAAAAAAATTACTGAGTGCATCTTTAAAGGATCAGTTGACCCAGAAACAAAAATTCTGTCTTCACTTACCCTTATGTTTTTCTGAAAGTGAATGGAGACAGATGCTGGCAAGCCTCAAAATGACACAAAAGCACCAGTAAAGTAAAAAGTCCTTAGCTGAAGCTCTGAAATCAAATATGCTGACTTTAGACCAGGGGTGTAGATTCCGCCCACCGTTTCCTTAGTGCACTAACACAGATAAATGCACATCAGATAAATGCACATCAATGTAACTATTAATCAAAAAATTTGATGTACTGTCTTAAGTGTGTAGGTTAGAGAGGACAAAGATATCGACCTCAGCATTGCAAAATTATACTTAATAAACCTGCATTCTATATGGCACCAAGTCATCTACAAAGAGTATGGCATGACATCTCCTTGGACCCTGTAGGGAAAACATAGAAGTCCCACTCTGTACCATTAGGGTGGGTCTTAGTTCCATGCCTCCAGCACAAGAAAGTGTATGAGGTTCCTTTAAAGTCAGCAAACTTCTTCCTATGTGCATTGTACTGTAATTGCAGCTCCGATAAGGCATAAATAAAAACATCACAATAAAATAAACACAACAACGAAACAAAACAGACAGAATCGTTCAAAGAGAAACAGGAATTGTAAGACAAAACTCCAGGTTCCTCTACTGGCAATTTGAACGAAATCCATTCTGTTGCTTTTATTATGGCACCTTTTGTGTGGTTGGCATCTTGTATCGTCTCTCCTGTGGTGCCGGTGACCAGAAGAGGTGGGAATCCAGGGTTTGGGCTGGGTGGGGTTCCAGGCGGGCCTCAACAGGATTAGGTGAGCTCTGGGAGAGGCTGTCAAGCTGATGGGTAGGCTCAAGGCTCAAAGCGTGGTGCTCTGGCCTTCCTCCTCAGACACGGAGTCCCCGTCCGGAGAGCTGAGCGTGGAAAAGCGACATGGGACCACTCTGAACTCGTCCAGCAGGCTGTCTAGATTGACATTGATGGAGGGGATTTCCAAACTGAAGAGATCTGCTAGAGGATCATGGAAAATGATAGCCACAATGGCGTGACAAAGACAGATTTACATTAAAACAGAGAGAAGCGATGGAAGTGGCGATGATGATGTTGAAAAAAACGAAAGGAGAGAGAAAGCAAAAGTACATTCAGTTTCCAGGCCGTTGTTAGAGGCAAAGTCAGCGAGGGGTGTTGAATGTGTGTTGATTCTTATTAGGGTAATATGAAACAAAGTAATTCACCAAGCTTTATGTCGTTTTTTCAGAAAGTAAAAATAACAGAAACAATAACAATTCATATCCACCAATCAGTGTTGGGGAACGCAACTCACTACTCCTAAAAAAGTTAATATGGTTACATCCATCATGATCACACAGGAAATCGATACGCTGCTTCCGTTTGTTCATGTACCCGGAAATCGACCCCATGCTGCCAAATAAAATTAATAAATTGGTATTCCTGTTGACTGTATTATGCCATTTATGGTAAAAATACAACTCACTTTTGGCGTCACTCTGTGGACATTTCTCCTAAATAACACTTCCAGATTCGGCCACTCGGGGCAGTGGTTCAAATTTTGGTAAACAGACCAAATTCAGCAGCAGAACTTTTGACCTACGTTTGCCGAATTCACAGCGTGATCAGTCTGTTACATCGTTACTTTTTACAAAAAGTAACGTGTTAGCTTTTGCGTTACTTTTTTTACCGTCAGCTGATTGAGGGTCTCTCTATTCAAGAATGATGGTGCTACACTTGGCTTGCAGGTGTTTTGATAAACATAAATGACAGATATACCACAAAAATGTGCATTTTATTGCGGCACGGAGGTAACATAAATGTAAACACAGAAATCAATTACGGGAAACAATGCATCACATGATCAAATTTTTACAAAAAGTTGCCAATTGTGGTCTTAGTAAAAGATGTACGCTGATTTACATGACAATGGCAAAGTTTGGGGCAGCTCTTTGAAAAAAACTTAAGCTGCAACTTAAAACTTAATTAAAAAACAAATTCTCTGTAAACAATTTTGCCTGTTCACGAAAAGTTATTTTGTTTGTAGGAGTTTTGCAGTTACAATATAGAAAAAGGAGAAGCTTCCAATTGTATTTTCCCATAAATAAATGGTAATGCGAGCTACTTATTTTAAAAAGTAACTTTAGTATTATGCCATAAAAATTCGCTAGATGCCATTTCAATTAAAAAGAACTTGCATTCTGCTCTATTGGTGGCTCTACATCTGGCTTTGTTTACCATAAGTATGCTTTCGGTGTGAACAGCCCCTTATTTGTTAATTCAAAAATGTAATCTGATTACTAGGGAAGTCATAAAATATCGATATATTGATTATTGATCAGTACGCTATTTTATCGATATATTTTTGAGGCATCAATATATTAAAACTAGACGACATTTAAATTAGAAGCCTAATTTGCATGCTTTCCAGCTCACTCAATTGGCCTTCTATTTAACAGTCTGGCGTAAAAGCATTGGGAGACCACAAGAAGGTGATATAACATTTACTGAAGCTGGGTCGCAGGTAGGAAAAGCACTGGTAATATATGTTGCTGATGCGGCGCAGTAGAAGGCAGTCCAAATTTATGAAGGTTTTTGTACTTCAAGAATGAACAAAGTGACATTGATGAGTTTGCAGGTTAGTGTATAAAACTGGTGTAACTGTGCAAACTAAACTATTAGAAATGGCGACATTTATTATGCAGTTTCACTGTATGTAGTGTTGAATAGGTCTTTCATTCAAACTGTCAAACTGTCAAACTGAAAACACATTGTGTAGGCAATATGAAAGATACACATACACAATATATTATCCAGTAATGGCTAGAGTAAATAATCTTTGTCCTTTGATATTGATTCAGGTCAAATTTAATAGAAAACTATGCGAGTTGCGCTCCGTGGCGCTGCAGAATTTTGACGCTGAGCATTGGTGGTGTGTGTGTACCTTTGTAGAAAACAATTGTTAAGAATTTTAGAATGTGCCATGTCATCTGGTGTGCGACCCGTTTTAATTTACCCTGCCGCTCACACTTTACCAAAGTTGTGATGAGAAATTTGTTTTAAAAGACAAACACTATTGTGCAATGAGCAGCCCCATTTATATCTGAAAAAATCTTGCTAAAATCTTTACTTGTAACATATAACCCCAACACTGATCACAATGACCAAAAAACTCCACATAGAGACAACGAGATGGTCGCAAAGTGAACATGTGGTAACAATAAGAACCTTGTCAGTGGGCTATGCGGATTGGTGGACTGTATTCTGATTGTGATGACCTCCCCTGTGTAAGAATGAGATGGACGCGGATGGTGTAGAGTTTAATTGGCACTCTGTGATGGATTTGACTTAGAGAGAGTTTGGTTGGGGTTTACCTGGGCCCACCTGTACGGTGGTGGGTTATTGGAAGCGGGGCATGGGTAGGGATGGCCCGAGGCATTGAGATGAACTTCAGAAGCGATGGCTTTTGCAAATGTGTGATGCTGCTCTGGAAAGTAAGGCTGTAAGCCATGCACAGACCAGTCTCACACCATGCACAGACTACACTGACAGGATGAAGAAGCCAAGGACAGCCCCATGACTTGGAGAGAAATGAGAGAGCTGTAGTGTTACGATATGAAACAGAGAGCAAGGCTGCAGTAGGCCCCAGATTCAGCCATAGCACCAGGCCAGACAGTGTGAGATGAGGCTATGGCACGGGCACAGCGGGCTCTGGCTTACCCTAAATGTCCCCCTCACACTCAGCCCACACTCAGTCCCTGGCCTCACACAGCTGCAAGGTGCACAACGATGACAGGGGATAAAAGAGTCATACAACAATCAGTGCTCAGGAGAATGACTGACAGACATGCCTCAGATGAGACAACATACAGTCAGTGCCACACAGCAGGTCACTAGAATGATACAAACACCACAGAACCTTACTTGAGAGGACAGTCTCACACTGACACTGAGACTATAACCAGAGCTGATACTGAACTTTAAAAGGTGAAGTGTGTAATTTTTTTGATGCTAAAACTTCATTCTATTACTCTTTAATGTGGATAGACAACTATAAGTAGGCCATTAGTGCACTAAAAAGGAGTTAACCTGCAATTGTTACATTTAAGGGGCGGTCGCACTACACTTTGCGTGCCATTCAGTCCTATTGAAATGCATCCGAACGCGGGAGACTAGAAAACGCAAGCTCATGCGAAGAAATTTCGAAGTTTGATGAACTCTGACCTGAATCTGTATGACAAGAGGATGCATGATATTTCAAAGCCAAGTGTTTAATTGTTGCAGGAAAGTGAGTAGACAATATATTTAAACATTTTAAATATAATATTATTTGTCATTTGTGATGCATTATTTACATACACCAAAAGCCCTCCCACGTGACATCATTTCCTGGTTCGCTGTGTTGCCTGAAAAAATTTGCGTGCTCAAAGCCTAGTGTAACCGCCCCTTAAGGAGCTATTTTGTACCTGATCTAACACTTAAACATTAGTTTTGTTGGTGTAACCTAATGATTCAGACATGTTAAATCAGTGGTTCGCAACCTTTTTTTGATGAACGCCCACCTACTTCATTCCCTTACACCAGCCGCCTTACCCAAGCGGAGACTTTGTTGGACCAAGAAAAAAACATAAAACACAAAACTCAATGTTTGTGTTATTTGCTTAAATTGCTAGATGAAACTTCGATGCATTGCATAATTTTAAAGTTCTGTTAATAAATTCAGCAGGCTTACGAGACCAAACCGTGCGTTTCTTGAATTCAAGCAGATGGAGGGCTACAGTATATCTGGGACCTTTAAAATGAAAATGCGAAGACTGAAACTAATAATAAAAGTGATATTGTTAATATATTTCAAAAATAACTGAAAAGTTAAAATAAGTGAAAAATAATATTGCATATTTTGTCCCACTGAAATGCTCATTCTACATTACAGCATTGATTTTGAGTTGGATGCAGATGTAAATTTACTCGTATCAACAACAGTAAGGTTATCTATAACATCTATAAAAAGTAAACCAGTTATATTTTCTTATACTCAAAAATATTTTAGTCTATTTTTTTTTTTTTTTTTTAGGATTTATGCATTTCTATTTCATCTTATAAAATAGTGTATTTTGTATTTGCCCTTTTGAAAATGTTAATTTATTCATTAATTATTTATTTTTTATAGTTTTAACAGTGGTGTTTGTAACAAGACCATAGTAAGCACATGGAAGCATGGATCTTCACTACAGTGGTTAGATTAACATGATTTATATAATTTTTGTATTTTTGTAATTATAAACAGTAGACCTACTCTAAACACATGTAAAAACAATAAATACAAAATATAAACATTTATAAGTTGTAACAAAAATCCCTCACTCCCCTAATGTAGCCTATTACAAATTTAATAGAGCTGAAGTAGTGATATGATCATATTTATTATCAATCAATTTCTGCCTAAAGTACAGTTAGTGTTCCTATAGTAAATTCAAGGGTAAATGGTTTCCGCTTCTCACGCCTTGCTTCTCACTGATTCGCGTTTCAGAGCTCGACACCAGTCTGCGAGTAAAAACGCACCTGCTTTGCACTCGCGCTGCTCTGTCCATTGAGCTGTATCCACCTACAGAGCCATAAAGGTGTATTAGCGGAGGTCGTGTATTTGACGCTGCTAAACCAGAACTTCAGATGTGTCGCTAGACTTCAAAATCAGATGTACCGCGGTACAAATGCATATAATTAACAACCCGTATAATTAAGAGCCAAGTGATATACTCCAAGTCTAGATAAAAGTTTTAATGCAAAAAGGAACTTGACGATAGATTTGATTATTATGACTTATAAATGCCCCCCATTTGTAACCTAACATCCCCCTCTCTACTAATTTCCTCTCAGCGCCCCCTGGCATCCTTTGAATGCCCCCTGTTGAGAACCCCTGCGTTAAATAATATTTTTGACTAAATAAATAAAACTTGTTAATTTAGGCCACGTCCAAACTAATACGTTTTCATTTGAAAACATTAATCTCGCTATATTTTGGCCTTCCTTCAACACTGAGGAACTTCCTTCAACATTTTTGTCCAGCAAAAACTGAGCTTTTTCAAGTAGATAAATTTGAATTCCCGTCTTCGCATTGTAGAGTGAACAAGGATTTGTTGCCATGTGACACAGTCATGTGATCCATTCAATCCTGCTATCCATTGTTGTGACTTCTATTCACTTTGATAGCGTTGTTAATGTTACGTTGTACAACCCTCACATTACATTACTTCATATGTGATGGGAACTTTACTAGGAATTACTGTCTGCCGGTGGAACACAAGGAAAATTGTGTTTCAGACTCTGATATATACAGTATATATATATATATATATATATATATATATATATATATATATATATATATATATATATATATATAACTGGATCGCTGTGTAATGGTAAACTGCCAGCAGGAGGTGAAGCTATCAGAAGTGTTTGAGCGGCCATCTTGGTATTCCCCTGCTGCCATAGAGCTTCAATGACTGACAGCTGATAACGCCCCCATTTCACCGTCTCTGACCTCTAGATATGACAGTCGAATTTCGCCTTCTTATGACAATCATGATTAATGTTTAATTAGCTTGTTTTGGATTATATTTATTACGAGGGAGAAGATGTAAGCGGATCGCAAAGTATTCACCTTTTCAGTGCAGCACAACGATCATCAAGGGACGTGGAAAAACTTTCCACAAGTTGTAATGTATGTAGGAAAAGTTGTAATATCTGCTTGTTGTAGGGTCACAACATGTCCGTTCCCACAGAGGATTCTTAAAAAAGTCAGACCAGGATTTCTTAATCACCTAAAATGCCCGGGATTTGCCTGTTTTCCTACTGAAGTGCTCTATGTAGTCATACATAAATATGTCATACATTACGTATGCATTTGCCATTTAAACCTAGCGTATCAGTTTAATTCATCTGTGCTTTGCTTGTCTCCCTCCCTCTCTGTGCGTCTGCTGCGTGTGTGATAGAGAGAGGGAGTGAGAGAATGCGCGCTCTCAGGCAAGTAACCGTGAGAAAACGGCACGTTTTTAATGGAAACATTTACCGTACACGAAACTCTGAATGAACACTTTGATGTTCGCAATAAATATCTCTGAAAATGTCTGCTTTTATCTTACCTAAGTCTTTGTGAACCTGTTTACATTCAGCTGATTTGTTCGCCATTGAAGTTAGTAAGAGGTATACTGTTTAATATACAGTAAAGATACATAACTTGCTCAGGCTTTCAAGAAACAAGAAAAATTATTGTTTATTGGTGCAAATAAATAATTGCATGTGTAGGACGTTTGCGTTGTAGGGATGTACAGGCAGATTTGAGAGATTTCAAGTCAATAGGCACATTGGAATTTTTGAGAACGGCAATATGGCAGCGCAGTGGCTTCAATGTTATGACGTCATCAGCAATCCAGTTCTATACATATATATATATATTTACCACTGGTCAAAAGTTTTGAAACACTTACTCTTTTTTTTTTTTTTTTTCACATTTTAGAATAATAATAAAGTCATCAAAACTATGGAATAACATAAATGGAACTATGGGAATTATATTGTGACTAAACAAAATCCAAAATATATAAAAACTGTGTTATATTTTAGCATCTTCAAAGTAGTCACCCTTTGCCTAGAATTTGCAGACATGTACTCTTGACATTTTCTCAACCAACTTCTTGAGGTATCACCCTGGGATGCTTTTTAAACAGTATTGAAGGAGTTCCAATCTATGTTGGGCACTTATTGGCTGCTTTTCTTTATTATTTGGTCCAAGTAATCAATTTAAAAAAAAAAGTTTTGTAATGAAATAAATTAATATGTTGGCACAATTATATTTTTGTCTACAAAACTAATTTCAAACATTTAAGCATACGCCTTCAGATCAAAAGATTTTTAAGATCATGAGAAACATTTCAGTCAAGTGTTTCAAAACTTTTGACTGGTAGTGTGTATATATATATATATATATATATATATATATATATATATATATATATATATATATATATATATGGGGGGGATTGAGTCATAAGTGTCCCAATGATCAGTGGATGAACACCCTTGCCAGTGCCCGAATTCATGATCACTATATACAGATTCGCGACATAGGGAGCTAGTGAGCTGATTGGGACACAGGGTGTCACAAATATTTAACGTTCTGAACAAGTTCAGGTTGCAAAGAGGTGACTGTTTCAATGTTCAACATTATTCCAGATAGTTCGGCACCAGGGGCGGTTCTAGAGGGGGGGCCGGGGAGCTGTGGACATTTTTGTTCCAACTATAGCAGTTTATAAAAAATAAAAAATAAAAATAATTTTGTATTTATAGTTTTAAATGAGTTTAGGATAATGTTTTTCTTTACAAAAACGCCAAAGTTTGTTTTATAGAAATCATGTTACATTTTACCACGGTAGTGATGATCCGTCCTTGATTTTACCTGAGGTTACCATGGTCTTGTTACAAACAAATACCACTGTTTAAACTATAAAATCTATGGTACATTTTCATAAGGGCAAATGCAAAATAGAATAAAGGGCTTTAAAGCCCTAAAGATTTATGGACAAAGCTAGTTTTCCTTCTGTGTAAAATCTGTTCTCTTTTAATGCAAATAAATAAATAAATAGAAATGGATAGTTAATTGATTGATTCCTGAATAAAAATAAAACCCATGATTAAAGTAAAACCTTATGTATTTTATTAGACATAAATAAATAAGGCAATCCCTTAAAGTAGTCAGTTTTAATATTTCAAAATTGAATTAGCCTTATTCAAGGTTTATTAATCTAACCAGCTGCAGATAAAGAACTATTGCCAATAAATAAATAAATAAACAAAATAAGACTTGACTTAGACTTGGCCTTGAAAGACTTGAGACTTGACTTGGACCTCAGAGACTTGTGAACATGTCTGCCTCAAAGTAATAATAATAATAATACTGTATCATATTACTGTATAATGACAAACTGGACAACAATAAATATTTGTTGGGTTATAATATTAATATATTCTGTAACAAGGGAATTCAAAAATGTTACTGGGTGAAGTAGTTTTGCACACCCTGTTCACTAAAAAAAAAAAAAAAAAAAAGGAAAAAAATTTACCTAATATATGTAGGTAAATATTGCTTTTTTATCCCTGTATTGTAGAAAAACTGGAAAACAAGCATTAATTATCTTTAACTAGATTTTTATTTCATTAAACATTTTGAATGTACTTGGCTACAATGGCTTATAGGATGAAATCTATATGTTTTTTAATCTATAAAATAAACATGTTTTTTAAGCAAAATTTTTCTAAATAGGGCCAGTTGGTCGGTTGCTGGGGCCTTAGAAATTGTAAACCCACCCCTGGTCATGTGATCCTAACATGGCAGCCCCCACAAGGGGACCCTACCCATGTAGAATAAAACTGCCTTTATAAGGTTACTGATATGACTGGAGTCTTCATTTCATTTGAGTGGTCACGATTTTTTACATGTGTTTCAAAATTACAATTCATTTCTTTAGAAGTAAAACTTTTTATTGAGGAAAAAATGACTGAGTGCACCTTTAAACTTTTTCTGTGTGGACGAGCAACATTTGGAAAACATTTGAAAATGTCCTGGTTACTTTCGTAACCTCTGTTCTCTGATGGAGGGAACGAGACATTGTGTCGATGTAGTGACACTAGGGGTTGCCCTTGGGAGCCCCAAACACCTCTGATCTTTGAGAAAAGGCCAATGGGAATTGGCGAGTGGAATTTGCATGCCACTCCCCCGGACATACGGGTATAAAAGGAGCTGGCTTGCAACCACTCATTCAGGTTTTGTGCTGAGGAGCCGAGACAAGGTCCCGGCCATTTCAGCGGGTAGTTCAGTGTTCTGGCAGGTGGGACACAACGTCTCGTTCCCTCCATCAGGGAATGGAGGTTACGAAAGTAACCAGGACGTTCCCTATCTGTCACTCACTCAACGTTGTGTCAATGCAGTGACACTAGAGGTCCCTATACAAAACGCCACAACTAGCTGAACTGTGTTACTTGAACTGGCGGTGCGAGACGGGCAGACCATTGTGTGCCTTGTAGCCAGCGCACCCGGCCGTCACTTACGGGCATCGTACGGTCCCCTGCACCTCGGGGAAAAGTCGACTGCCCAAAACATGGCAGGAGCTGGCGACTGCGTGCCCGTTGCACATGGCGCCCCAGCCATGCATGGAGGCGTCTGTCGTAACCACGACGCACATGGACGCCTGCACTAAGGGGACCCCTGCCCGCAGAAATGCAAGGTCTGTCCAAGGGCTGAACAGGCGGTGGCAGATCAGTG
This sequence comes from Myxocyprinus asiaticus, assembly GCF_019703515.2. NCBI lineage: Eukaryota > Metazoa > Chordata > Actinopteri > Cypriniformes > Catostomidae > Myxocyprinus > Myxocyprinus asiaticus. Next base: position 37,719,165 of record NC_059357.1, on the reverse strand, counting down.
TGATGGCCACGCGATGTGCCCCGCGGTGCCATGCCCATCTTGGGACTCGAGTCTGAAGCCAGTGCTGAAGCGGTATCATATGCATCAACCCAAGTGGTGTGACCGCCACTGAGGATGCCATATTACCCATGAGTGTCTGAAATTGTTTCAGTGGGACAGCCGTTCTCCACCTGAACGCCTTCAGACAGTTCAGCACCGACTGCGCACGCTTGCTTGTGAGGCGCGCCATCATAGAGACAGAGTCTATCTCCATGCCAAGAAAAGAGATGCTCTGAACCGGGGAGAGCTTGCTCTTTTCCCAGTTGACCCGAAGCCCCAGCCGGCTGAGGTGGCTGAGCACCAAGTCCCTGTGTGCACACAACAAATCCTGAGAGTGAGCTAGAATCAGCCAGTCGTCAAGATAGTTGAGGATGCAGACGCCCACTCCCCTTAGCGGGCAAGGGCTGCCTCTGTGACTTTCGTGAAGGCGCGAGGTGACAGGGACAGACCGAAGGGGAGGACCTTGTACATGTACACCCGGCCCTTGAAAGCAAACCGCAGGAAGGGCCTGTGTCAAGGTAAAACGAGACGTGGAAGTACACATCCTTCAGGTCTAACACCGTGAAACAATCTTGATGCCGGATGCTCACTAAAATGGGTTTTTGCATCAGCATCTTGAATGGGAGTCTGTGCAAGGCCCATTCAGAATTCGCAGGTCCAAGATTGGCCGCAACCCACTGCCTTTCTTTGGTATGATGGATTAGGGGCTGTAAAACCTCTTCTTCATCTCGGCAGGAAGGACAGGCTCTATTGCACGTAAGGCAGTGGTGTTCTCGGCCATCTCCAAGGTGAAGCGGACGGCGTTGAACCTGGGCGGACGCCTGGCGAACTGAATCGCGTAGCCGAGTCGGATGGTCCTGGTCAGCCACCGTGACGGGTTGGGGAGCACAAGCCATGCCCCCAAACTCCGGGTGAAGGGGACCAAGGGAACAATCGCGTCGGACGTACCGGCGGGTGGGGCCTCGCGACAGGGCGGAGCCTGAGCGCCACGTTGGGGGGGCTCGAGCCCCGAACTCGTGGCCGTGCTGAGTCTGGGGACATCGAAGCTCTTACCTGGCTCTGTATACCCACCATAGGACCGGTCTAGGATGGGGGAAGAGGGAAATCATCCTTGTGGCCTGTCGCAACCATCCTGGCATGGCTGTAATTGTGCCACAGCTGGGCACGTGAGGGCGGGGGGCCCGCCTCCGGAGCGCCATGCCTGCCATAAAGGTGCGGTGCCCAGCGGTCGTGATAACGACGGCCGTGGACACCGAATGTGTGACCTAGGAAGTGAGGAAACCGCTCTTTTCTTGAAAATGTGGGTACCACAGCCCTTTGGGCGTGTGGTGAAATCATAAGAAAAGGAAAACAAGGATTCTCCTCCTGGCCCTCCACCAGGGGATGGAGTGGTCTGTTTACCAGCTCCAGGTCTGTAGCGGGTCTCCGTCTCCCAGGGTCGCCCGTCTCAGGGGCGCTTCGAAGCCTTCCTTGGGTTCTTATCGGCAGGCCATGAGACGGGTGGTGTCTGCTTCCTGCGAGCAGAAGGGGTGCGGGTTCTTGAGGGGTGCGGCAGGACGTGCTGGATAGCCTCTGTCTACTTCTTAACCATCAAGAACTGCTGGGCAAAGTCCTCAACGGTGTCTCCGAATAGGCCAACCTGGGAGATGGGGGCATCAAGGAATCGTGCCTTGTCAGCCTCCTTCATCTCCAGGTCTTCATAACTGGTAATCAGGTTGCTGGTTCAATCCCCACAGCCAGGGGAGCCATGGTGTGCAGGGCGGAGGCGGCCTGTCCAGCGGCACCGTAGGCATTAGTCACCAGTGATGACATAAGCCCACAGGCCCTGGAAGGGAGTCTCGGACAGTTCTGCCAGGTGAGGCATTTTGCGGGCACAAGTGCACCTGGGGAATCGCTGAGTACCCCCTGGCAGCCCCACCGTCGAGGGTAGTGAGAGCAGAGGAGCCCATAATTTGGGTCCAGGCAGTGAAAGGTGCCTGCCACAATCTCGTGAGCTCATCATGCACCTCCGGGAAGAAAGGAACAGGAGCGAGGCGTGGCCATGATTGGTGCTCTGAGCCCAGGAACCAATCGTCGAGCCGCGAGGGTTCAGGGGGGAGTAGAGGGTTCCACTCCAGCCCGACACTCACAGCCGCCCGGGCAAGCATGGCCACCAGCTCCGCATCAGCCTGCGACTGAGTCGAGTCCTCAGCATCAGACTGGACGAGCCCACTCTCCAATGCTGCGATCGAGAGCTCATCCACTTCGCGAGCGCCAAATGAGTTTGCTAACTCGCCGTGAGACGTGCCGGCGGTCTCATCCCAGAATTCGACTGGGGCAAACGAGCGTGCTGGGGAATGGGAGGTCCGTGGGGGGTTTCCCGGTGGAGAAGCTCCCATTGAGGTCCCCAAATCGCCCCCAGTGCTAACCAACGCGGCCTCAAACACATTGGTAGAAGGACTGTGGTGGGGAGCAGCTGAGGTGGCTTTCCCTCTGAGGAAGGAAAGCGGTGACCGCAACATTGCCATGGTCATGTTCTCGCAGTGAGGACATGAACTGTCCACGAACGGCGTCTCCATTTGGGCAGCGCCCAAGCACATGAGACAGCAATCGTGGCCACTGGAAGCGGAGAGATAACGACCGCAACCAGGAATATAAACACAAACGGAAAGCCATCTTTAAAAAGATGCGCTCCGTGAGTGCCACTCTTTTAGAAGGGAAATATACTCTTTTAGAGGAAGAATATACTCTTTTAGGCTGCTGAAGCGCCCAGGGGCGTTCTCTGCACTCCACCTGTGCAAGAGGGGGAGAAGCTGCTGTAATGCGCCATAAATCCAACAGCTTTTCGAGGTGAATGGATCGGCAGAGTAATTCAGCTTGCTGAACACAACCGCTCGGCTCCGAAGAGAAAATCTGAATGAGTGGTTGCAAGCCAGCTCCTTTTATACCCGTATGTCCGGGAGAGTTGCATGCAAATTCCACTTGCCAATTCCCATTGGCCTTTTCTCAAAGATCAGAGGTGTTTGGGGCTCCCAAGGGCGACCCCTAGTGTCACTACATCGACACAACATCGAGTGAGTGACAGATAGGGAAACACAGTGTGGACAGAGAGCGTTTTGAAAACTAAAACATAGTTTTAAAATGTATCCGATTAATGCAGACGGCATAGATGCACATTTTTTACGTAAAAATTTTTTTTCAGTGCAGGTCAGTCTCACATAGGCAGACTTCAGAATAGAGTGTGTTCCATATAGAGTGCAAAAGTCAGGTTCCGAAAGTCAATATCTCATTCATTTTTACTACTGGCAAATTCATTTTTAACAATACCTTTAACCTTTAAAAACCTTGCGGCTAACAAAGTGGCCAACAAAGCACACCAAACAAACGCTGTAGCGACTACTTGCATGGCATACTGTAAATGATGCATTCAAGTCGGTCTTCCTACAAAAATATCTGAATATTTTGCAATAAAATAAAAATATATTGTATCTATACTTTAAATCTATAGTTTTATATTTTTTCCATCGTTTTTAAATCAATCACATCATTCACAATAGTTCACAGGATTTTAGTTCATGCCCTCATGAAAGATGGTAAGATGAGCAAAGGGAGAGTGTTTGAGAAACTTATTTGAGGAGACCCATTTTTGCAGTTGCTTTTGGTCCTGCTAGTGGCACAAAAATTACACACTTCACATTTAAGAATTCCCTTTGTTTCCATTATTTTGTTAAAGTTGTACAACTAGAATATAATATTAGGGATGCAACATAATTATAAAATAATAATATACATCTTAAAGGCAACTGAATCTATGGGCACCCCATATTTAGAGACTTAAGGTAGAACAGAATTATCATTGGGGACCCGGCTCCTTATAGTTCATCGCCTGCATAGGACGGAGAGACAGACAGTTTGAGAGAGGGATGCTGGACCCCCACTCGTGTTGTTGCCACTGAGGCATGTTTACCTGTGGACATGCTCTCCCCGGGGGACAATCCGTCAAGTAGACCCTGCTCCAGGGGTTGGGGGGCCATAGGGGGGACGGTGGGCGGCTGGGGAGGGGGCAAACTGGGTCTCTGCCTGGGTTTTGGGGTGGGCCGGGATTTTGTGAGTGTACCAGTCAGAGAGGGCGGAGAGGACAATGAATGGGGTCCCCCTAATGGGATCTGGCCAGGGGAAGAGGCGGGCGCGTGTCCAGGGGGACAGCCCAGACCGTAAGGGGAAGGGGTACTTGGGGGAGTGGGGGACAGGCTGACCGGAGACGGCTGACCTGTGGATTGGTCTGACATCCCCCCCGACTGGCTGTAGGGAACCTTGGGTGGCACAGGGGCTAGTTTCTTAGAGGCTGTGAAAAGAGAGAGAGAGAGAGAGAGAGAGAGAGAGAGAGAGAGAGAGAGAGAGAGAAGACAAAATTTACATTTGCATGCATGTAACCCTTAAAAACCCTACTCATTTACACATAGTATTAACATCCGTCTAATGTGTACGCAAGTGGACAGAATTAAAGGTAAAATTGGTGGCAGGGACATAAATGACCCCCCAACCAGGACAAAATATAACAAAGGACCTACGACAAATACATTGGTGCAATAATAACAACAGCAATATCAAAACGCAGTTTATTTGCATGAGATGTACATAAACCAAATATATGACATCCTGATCATAAGCACACAAATTGAGAAAACCAAATCCATGCACACAACTATGAAACTCATTTTGGTTAAATATCCAGGGTGTTTGTTTTGCAAGTGGTAAAAATCGTATTTATTTTTGCAATATATGTCTAATTCAATTATTATTATTTTTTGGTCTCAAAGCCTTTTGGACCTCAGAAGAACTAATAATACAACAGACAACGAGTCTCTTAAAGAAATAGTTCACCCTAAAATGAAAATTCTGTCATCACTTATTTACCCTCATGTTGCTCCAAACTCGTATGACTTTCTTTGTTATGTGGAACACAAAAGGATATATTTTAAAGAATGTTGCAATCACTTATTTCAAAACAATAGCATTTGATAGTGAATCATTTTAAAGCTTAAAAAAGCTCCCAAAAGTGTCATAAAAGTAAGTCCATGCAACTCATGTGGAACATTCCAAGTCTTCTGAAGCCATACAATCACTTTGTATGATGTTGTAACAAGGTTTAAAATGGGCAAGGAGGAGGCAGGGACCGGCTGAAGCATCAAAGTAATATTTTAATGAAAACTTAAACAAAAGACTCAAACATAAACACACACAGGGCAGCTGCATGTGGCTCTCTCTCTCCCGAACTGCCATATCCGGCTGCATTTATCCCTCTCCTCGGCTGATTAGTCCAATTGTGGGACGGGCGTGCATAGTTACGGCCCGGCCCCGCCCTCCTCCTTGTCACAGATGTACAGGCCAAAACTTAAGTCGTGAATTCAATGGCCAAAAGAATGCAAATGGCCGAAAACAAAAGAAGCAAATTGTGAAAGTGGAAGTGAAAGTGGAGATTTATAGTGAAAAAGGACTTAAATATTAATCATTTTCTCACCCCATATTTAGGTCATTTTTGGGAATTTGTGAGCAGCACACAAATCCAATATGGCGCCACGTCCATAACATCAAATCTCATTTGTTCTTGTGTCATCATGACGCCATGACTTTTAGTCACAAGACACGCAAGAACCAATGAGAGTGAACAACAACATAAGAATCTTAAATGAGTTGCATGGACTATTAGTTATTTGATTGCAACATTTTTTAAAATATCTCCTTTTGTGTCCCACAGAAGAATGAATGTTATTTGGATTTACATTAGGGTGAGTATATAAAATAACTTCAAATTTTGGGTAAACTATTCCTTTAATTTACTGTCATTCTGTGAAATCTGTGCCTTTTGTGTCTCTCATTAAATTTTGTGTAAACAATGACTTTTTAACAATGAATAGCTGATGCCAACTTTTACGACGTATTATAATAGGCAATTTCTTAGCACATCAGGAAAAATCCAGTAACTTTATTTTATTTTTAAGTATGTTTTATTTTTTTTATTTTTTTTTTTTATCATCTTCTTTTATAAGAATGCCTTTTGACCTTTCCCCAGCCCTGTGTTTACAACTTATCCAACTTATGTATTTAGTATTTATTCTCCCAGCTTGTGTTAACCCTGTTACCATCATAACTCCAGCTTATTCAAATAATAATGTATAGTTCCATAAAAAAATAAGTACAAGTAAGGAATTACAATTACAATAAAAATTAACTGTTAATAATTGCCAGTCATACAAAAAAATTATATGTTCTGTAACTTGACCACTTTTGATAATTGAAAAAATGATAATAGCGATACTACCAGGTGTAAACAGTATGTAGAAGGATTTTATCCTGACATTACTTTACATCAAATGATTAAAATCATTGAACAGGAACCTTTGTGTAGGGTGTGGGGGCTGTGCTCCGCCGAGTGTGGAGACTGGCTGTTGCTCTGCTGACCGCTGACAGGGGGCACTGTTGCTCCTGAGGCCTGCACAGACTTGTGGCCAATCACAGGAGAGAGCTCCTTGGTCTTCAGAGTGCTGGAGAGAGAGACAGACATGACTGCCTGCCATCAGTCTGTGCCCATAATATGATCATTGACAAACAGTGTGCAAGAACCCCTCACACTCCCCCATTGTAACCAATGAAACATAACAATATCGCAACTTCTGATGCCCCGAATAAAATAAATAAATAAAAAAAAGACAAGCTTAAACCAGCCTAATGTGGTTTGCTGGTCTCCCAGCCTGGTTTAGCTGGTCTGTTTTGCTGATTTTAGAGGGTTTTCGGCACTAACCAGCTGGTCATGCTTGGAGTCCAGCCAAACACCAGCTTGGTCAGGCTAGGAAATTGTCTAGAACAGCTAAAAACCAGCCTGGCCAGGCTGGGAGACCAGCTAAATCAGCTTAAACCAGCTAATGTTTGCTAGTCTCCCAGCCTGGCCAAGACGTTCAGGCTGGTCTGTTTTTTTCTAGTTTTAGAAAGGTTTAGCGCATTTGTCAGCTTGGCCAGACTCAGAAACCGACCAGACCAGCAAACTTTGGTTTAAGCTGTTTGTTTTTTTGTTTCGTTTTTCAGTAGGCCCACATTTTTTAATAATTTACAATTATATATTTAACAGATGCTTTTATCCAAAGTGACTTACAGTATATTTAAGCAACATATTTTATCAGCATGTGTGTTCCCTGGGATTTGAACCCTTAACCTTGGTGTATATAGCGCACTACTCTACCAACAGGGACTAAAAGAACTTGATTACACAAAACAGATGTTGTTTTTGTTGCTAATTTCTCAGATAACACAAGGGATATTTTGAACATTCACTGTGGCCACCATCATTATTTAAAATCAAATCCCCATTTGATCTCGTGTGGGTGACATTTTTTTTTCAAAGACATGTGAAGGTGGATTTACAGTGAGTGTATTTCTCATCCGCGTCAGCAGGAGAGGGATTGAGTGTCCTTGCCCAGCAAACACACACACATACACACACGCAGCATGCATCTTTAATATAACTGAGCATGTGGAGCTTGTTTGTCACTCTGACAGCTCTATTGAGGCACCTCTCAGTACACTCTGGGGAAGATAAATCTGTTTCTATGTGCACACATGGACACATGAGTCTTCTACATCTGTATCTGTGTAGACACGCAGAGAATGAATCTGCGGTATCTACATCTATGTGACTATGTTTGGAATGAATCCGCCACATCTATGACTTAATCGCTGCAGTTACCTGCGTTGAGGACTTTTGAATGAAGGCTTATGAGGGTAGATGGGGTGGCGGAAGCTCTATCACCCTGTCTTGGTCTAAGACACATTTAATAGAATTAGTATGGCCCATACTAGTGGTTCTCAACTGGTTTTGCTTCAGGAAACAAATTTTACATTGGACATAGGTTGCAATCCAACAGTACAAAAATTGTTTGTTGTACAAAACATTAAATGTCCTTAAAATAAAACATTTACATTTATTAATATTAACATGAACTACATACACTGCAAAAAATCATTTTCTTGTTTTCTGGTAAAAATATCTATAAACATTCTTAAAAAAGATGAATTTACTTGATGTAAAATGACATAGAATTTTCTTTAAAAAAAAAATAAAAAAAAAAATATATATATATATATAAAACATTGCCAATGGGATAAAAAAAAAAAAAATGATTCAAGGGGAAAACAAGTTTTTTTGTCTTACCCCATTGGCAAATATATATATATATATATATATATATATATATATATATATATATATATATATATATATATATATATTGTTTAAGCATAAACCCCACTAAATTTTGTTAGATTTTTTTGAAAAAAACGCCTAATATCTTGTCGTTCCGCATCTTAATGATTGTTCTTGCAATGTTTTAAAGGGATAGTTCACTCAAAAATGAAATATCTCTCATCATTTACTCACCCTTATGCCATCCCAGATGTGTATGACTAACCTTCTACAAAATGCAAATTAAGATTTTTAGAAGAATATTTCAGATCTGTAGGTCCATATGAATGGCAAGTGAATGGTGACCAGAAAGTTGAAGCTCCAAAAAGCACATAAAGGCAGCATAAAAGTAATCCATACAACGTCATGGTTACTTGTGTAACCTCCGTTCCCTGATGGAGGGAACGAGACGTTGTGTCGATGTAGTGACACTAGGGGTCACTCTTGGGAGCCCGAGACACCTCTGGTCTTTGATAAAAGGCCAATGAAAATTGGCGAGTGGTATTTGCATGCCACTCCCCCGGACATACAGGTATAAAAGGAGCTGGTATGCAACCACTCATTCAGGTTTTATGCTGAGGAGCCGATATAAGGTCCGGCCATTTCAGCGGGTAGTTCAGCGTTGTGGCAGGAGGGACACAACGTCTCGTTCCCTCCAACAGGGAATGGAGGTTACACAAGTAACCATGATGTTCCCTATCTGTCACTCACTCGACGTTGTGTCGATGTAGTGAAACTAGGGGTCCCTATACGAAACGCCACAATTGGATGAACAGTGTTACATGAACTGGCGGTGTGTGGTGGGCAGACTACTGTGTGCCTCATAGCCAGCACACCAGGTCGACACGTAACCTCCCCCAACATAGTGATGAGTGTCGAACGGCCCTTTTTGGGGACAAGTCGACTACCCAAAAGATAGAGACAGGCTTAATCCAGTCGTAACCTCTTTTCCCCTCCTCTTTTTCCACTCCCTAAAAAAGAAGGGGGATTATCCGACTGGGCCGCCAGGTCTAGTAGGGGGGTGTCCCTCCCAAGGGGAAGACACCGCGGAGACCACACCTCGCCCAAAGAGAGGGAGGGATATTTAAGTGGAAGGATATGTCACATGGTCTTTCCAACCATGTGGAGAATCTTCAAGGTAGATCCAGCCCAATGGGGGAGGAGTTACTACAAACATGGAGACTGGGGCAGAGGGGCTCTGCCCAAGGAAGATGCAGTTTGCCAACAGGGAAACGAATTAGCGGAAGATATATATCGCATAGGGTTAGCCTTACAGGGAATCACCACATGCGGAGCACCTACCCCAGAACAGGGCTCTTAGCGCATGTTCTCTCCGAAAACTCGACAGCCCCAGGGCTCGGAGGAAGTCAACCAGGGAACAAACTTGTGAACACTACTGGGAATTAATGGCGCAGGTCTTCAGCTCAAAAGGGGGTGGAAGGCGCTATGTGCAAGCGATACACCCGGCCGGCTATCCTGGGCTTATCCACTTGTGTTGCGTGCCACTACCTGGGACGAAACCGGTTCCACCCAGAGGTTGTAGAACCTCGCAAAGGTGTTGGGTGTTGCCCAGCACGCTGCTCTGCAAATGTCTGTTAGAGAGGCACCCTTGGCCAGGGCCCAGGGAGCCGCTACACCTCTGGTAGAATGGACTCATAGCCCTACTGGGGGCTGCATGTCCTGGGTGACATATGCCATAGTTATGGCGTCAATGAGCCAGTGGGCGATCCTCTGCTTGGAGACAGCGCTTCCTTTCTGCTGTACACCAAAGCAGACAAAGAGCTGCTTAGAGATTCTAAAGCTCTGCGTGCGATCCAAATAGTTGCGTAAAGCGCACACCGGACACAGCAATGACAGGGCTGGGTCTGCCTCCTCCTGGGGCAGCACTTGCAGGTTCACCACCTGGTCCCTAAAAGGGGTGGTGGGAACCTTGGGCACATAGCCTGGTCGGGGTCTCAGGATAACATGAGAGTAACCCGGACTGAACTCCAGGCACGTTTCGCTGACAGAGAATGCTTGCAGGTCACCTACCCTCTTGATGGAAGTGAGCGCAGTCAGGAGTGCAGTCTTCAAGGAGAGTGCCTTAAGCTCGGCTGACTGCAAAGGCTCAAAGGGGGCTCTCTGTAGACCCTGAAGAACTGCAGAGAGGTCCGATGAGGGAACAAGGCGTGGTCTGGAGGGATTCAGCCTCCTGGCACCTCTTAGGAACCTGATGATCAGGTCGTGCTTCCCTAAGGACATACCGTCGACTACGTCATGGTGTGCTGCTATGGTGGCAATGTACACCTTCAAGATGGAAGGGGACAGCCTCCTTTCCAACCTCTCCTGCAGGAAGGAAAGCACTGATCCGACTGCACATCTCTGGGGGTCTTCCCGTCGGGAAGAACACCACTTAGCGAACAGACGCCACTTAAAGGCATACAGGCGCCTCGTAGAGGGGGCCCTAGCCTGAGTGATCGTGTCTACCACAGGTGGTAGACAGCTTAGGTCTTCCACGTCCCGTCTAGGGGCCAGACATGGAGATTCCAGAGGTCTGGTGGTGGGTGCCAGATGATGCCCCGTCCCTGAGAAAGAAGATCCTTCCTCAGGGGAATTCACCGGGAAGGGGGGGGGGGCTGTCACGAGGAGCATGAGGTCCAAGAACCATGCCTGGGCAGGCCAGTAGGGTGCTATCAGGATGACCTGCTCCTCATCCTCCCTGACCTTGCACAGGGTCTGTGCAAGTAGGCTCACTGGGGGAAAACGCATATTTGCATATGCCAGGGGGCCAGCTGTGTGCCAGCGTGTTTATGCCGAGGGGGGCCTCGGTCAGGGCGTACCAGAGCGGGCAGTGGGGAGGATTCTTGGGAGGCGAACAGGTGCACCTGTGCCTGTCCGAATCGACTCTAAATCAGCTGGACCACCTAAGGGTGGAGTCTCCACTCTCCCCTGAGGGTAACCTGTCGTGACAGCACGTCCGCTGTAGTGTTGAGGTTGCCCGGGATGTGAATGGCTCGCAGCGACTTGAAGTGCTGCTGACTCCAGAGGAGGAGACGGTGGGCGAGTTGTGACATACAACGAGAGTGCAGACTGCCTTGGCGGTTGACATATGCTACCATTGCTGTGTTGTCTGTCTAAACTAACACGTGCTTGCCCTGGATCAATGGCCGAAACCTCCGCAGGGCGAGCAGAATTGCCAACAACTCGAGGCAGTTGATGTGCCAATGCAGTCGCGGACCCGTCCACAAGCTGGCGGCTGCGTGCCCGTTGCAAACAGTGCCCCAGCCCATTTTGGAGGTGTACGTCGTGACGACGACGCGCCTGGAGACCAGTTCTAGGGGAAAACCTGCCCATAGAAATGAGAGGTCAGTCTAAGGGCTGAAAAGATGGTGACAGACCGGTGTGATGACCACGTGATGTGTCCCGCAGTGCCATGCCCATCTCGGGACTCGAGTCTGAAGCCAGTGCTGAAGCGGTCTCATATGCATCAACCCGAGCAGGGTGGCCGCCGCTGAGGATGCCATATGCCCCAGGAGCCTCTGAAAAAGTTTCAGTGGAACTGCTGTTTTCTGTTTGAACACCTTCAAACAGACCAACACCGACTGGGTGTGCTCGGTTGTGAGGCGCGCTGTCAAAGAGACCGAGTCCAACTCCAAACCGAGAAAAGAGATGCTCTGAACAGGGAGGAGCTTGCTCTTTTCCTGGTTGACCCGAAGCCCTAGTCGGCTGAAGTGTGAGAGCACCAAGTCCCTGTGTGCACACAACATGTCCCGATAGTGAGCTAAGATAAGCCAGTCATCGAGATAGTTGAGATTGCGAATGCCCACCTCCCTTAGCAGGGCAAGGGCTGCCTCTGCGACCTTCATGAAGATGCGAGGAGACAGGAACAGGCCGAAAGGGAGGACCCTGTACTGATATGCCTGACCCTCGAATGCAAACTGCAGGAAGGGTCTGTGTCGAGGAAGGATCGAGACGTGGAAGTACGTGTCCTTCAGGTCTACCGCCATGAACCAATCTTGATGCCGGACGCTCACCAGAATGCGTTTTTGCGTCCGCATCTTGAATGTCTGTGTAAAGCCCAGTTCAGTACTCACAGGGCCAATATTGGCCGCAACCCACCGCCTTTTTTCGGTACGATGAAGTAGGGGCTGTAAAACCCCTTCTTCATGTTGGCTGGAGGGACAGATTCTATCGTGCCCTTCTGTAGGAGGGTAGCAATCTCCGCGCAAGGTAGCAGTGTTTTCGTCCTTCACCAAGGTGAAGTGGACACCGCTGAACCTGGGCGGACACCCAGCAAACTGAATCGTGTAGCCGAGTCGGACGGTCTGGGCCAGCCATCGTGACGGATTGGAAAGCGCAAGCCACGCATCCAAGTTCCGCGCAAGGGCAACCAAAGGGACAATGTCGTCGGACGTACCGGCAGGTGGGGCCTCGCGGCGGGGCGGAGCTCGAGGTGCCACACCATGTCGTGCCGTGCTGAGTCTAAGGACATCAAAGCACTTACCTGGCTCCTTGTGACCACCCCCGGAACAGCCTGGGATGGGGGAGGAAGAGGCTTGTCCTCGTGACCCATGGAGACTGTCACATCGGGGGCGGATTTGTGCCACAGCTGGGCACTCAGGGGCAGGAGACCTCTGCTGGAACGCCAAACCTGCCAAATAGAGTGGTGGACGGTGGTCATGATGACGGCCGTGCACACCGAATACGTGACCCAGGAAACAAGGAAACCGCTCTTGCTGAACTCTTGAGTACTGCAGCCACTTGGGCATGCAGTGCAATTAAATGCCAAAGGTAACAAAAAGATGGAGAGGTCTGCTTACCAGCTCCAGAGCAGCGGGTTTCGTCGTCCCTGGGTTGCCCGTCTCAAGGGCACTTTGAAGCCTTTCACGGGTTCTGGGCAGCTGCAAGACGGGTGGGCTCCACGCCGGGGTTGGGCCGAAGGGGCGGGCTGCGGCGGAGCCGGTGTAGTCACCACAGGGGGACACCCTTGGCGATGAGTAGATGGGGTGTGGGATCTTGAGCCGCGCCGGGGCAGGATATGCCGGATAGCCTCCGTCTACTGCTCCACCATCGAGAACTGCTGGGCAAAGTCCTGTGACGGTGTCGCTGAATAGGCCAGCCTGGGAGATGGGGGCAGCAAGGAATCATGTCCTGTCGGCCTCACCAATATCGACCAGGATGAGCCCAAGGTGGCGCTTCTGGACCACTAATGTGGACATCGTCCGCTCGAGAGACCGCACCGTGACCTCCGTCGCTCAGAGAGTGAGGTCGGTCACCGAGCGCAGTTCCTGCATCAATCCCGGGGTGGAACAACCCTCGTGCAGTTCCTTTAGCGCCTTGGTGGACTTGCAGGAGAGCCAAGGTGTGCAGGGCGGAAGCGGCTTGTCCAGCGGCACCGTAGGCCTTGGCCGTCAGAGACGACGTAAACCTACAGGCCTTGGACGGGGGCTTTGGGCACCCGCGCCAGGTGGCGGTGCTCTGCGGGCATAGGTGCACCACGAGCACCTTTATCCACCGGGGGATTGCCCAATAGCCCTTGGCCGCCCCACCATCGAGGGTAGTGAGGGTGGGGAAGCTAAAAAGATCGGGACCGGGCAGTATAAAGTGCCTCCCACAACCTTATCAGCTCTTCATGCACAAGGAAAGGAACGGGGGCAGGGCGTGGCTTTGAGCGGTGCCGCGAGCCCAGGAACCAATCATCAAGCCGCAAGGGTTCAGGGAAGAGCAGGGGGTTCCACTCTAGCCGACGCTTGTGGCTGCCCAGGAAAGCATGTCGTCATCTCTGTGTCAGCCTGTGACTGGGCAATCATCCCTGAAGGGAGGAGCCCAGCTGAGGCTTCCGGGTCCGACTGGACAAGCCCACTCTCCGATGCTGTGCTCGAGAGCTCATCACTTTCGCAGGCTCCGAATAAGAGGTCGAACTCGCCGTGAGACGAGCCGGCGGACTCATCCGGAAGCCCGATTGGGGCTGACGAGCGTGCTGGGGAATGGGAGGTCCGCGGGGGGATACCCGGAGGAGGCGGTCCCATTGGGCTCCCCAAATCGCCCCCAGTGCTAGCCGCGTTGGCCTCATACCCGTGGGTAAAAGGACCGAGCGGGGAGCCTCTGGGATAGCTTGCGTTCTTACGAAGGTGAGCCGCGACTGCATTGTTGCCATGGACATGTCCTCGCAATGAGAACATGACCATCCACGAACGCTGTCTCTGCGTGAGCAGTGCCCAGACACGAAAGACAGTGATCGTGACCGTCAGAAGGTGAGAGATAACGAGCGCAACCAGGAATAACACACAATCGGAAAGGCACCTTTAAAAAGACACGTCTTTAAAAAGACGTTCCGTGTGTGCTGCTCTTTTAGAGAAATATACTCTTTTAGAGAAATATACTCTTATTTCTGCCGAAGCGCCCAGGGGCATTCTCTGCATTGCACCAGTGCAGAGGAGGGAGAAGCCGCTGAAATGCGCCGTCAGATCCAGCAGAGGTGAATGAACAGTTGTGGGAATTCAGCTTAGTGAGCATGACCATTCGGCTCCGAAGAGAAAATCTGAATGAGTGGTTGCATACCAGCTCCTTTTATACCCGTATTTCTGGGGGAGTGGCATGCAAATACCACTCGCCAATTTTCATTGGCCTTTTATCAAAGACCAGAGGTGTCTCGGGCTCCCAAGAGTGACCCCTAGTGTCACTACATCGACACAACGTCGAGTGAGTGACAGATAGGGAACTACAGTGTTTAAATCCATATCTTCAGAAGTGATATGATAGGTGTGGGTGAGAAAAAAAAAATCTATATTTATGTCCTTTTTTACTGTAAGTATCCACTTTCACTTTCACGTTCACATTCAAATTTTTTTGTTTTTGTTTTCACATTCTTTGTGCATATTGCCACCTACTGGGCAGAGGAGAATTTATGGTAAATACAGACTTAAATATTGATCCGTTTCTCACCCACACCTATCATATCACTTCTGAAGATGTGGATTTAACCACTGAAGTCTTATTGACTTTTATGTCTGCCTTTCTGTGAATTTTGAAGCTTCAAAATTTTGGTCACCATTCACATTGTATGGACTTACAGAGCTGAAATATTCTTCTAAAAAAAGTCAGCAGAAGAAAGAAAGTCATTCACATCTGGAATGGCATAAGGGTGAGTAAATTATAAGAGAATTTTCATTTTTGGGTGAACTATCCCCTTAAGGATGTTCAGATATTTATTTATTTTTACAATAAGACACAGATTGTCAGTAAGAAAAATATATTTTTGCAGTGTAGGCCCAACCTTGTTTATCCTCTCTGAAAGTAAACCTGCATTCAATGTAGCTTGGGTCATATTTTTTTTCCTTTCCATTTTTTTCATGGTTTTCAAGGATGAGTGGAATCAAGGAATCTTTCCTAAATTAATTAGCTTCTACCAATTGACAGATGCATTTGCGCCAAAATACCATAATATTTGTCTGGATGCACAACCTATGATGTCAACATCAAAGAAAAAAGTTTAGGAGCCAATTTATTTTGCTAACGTAACCCTATTAAACCTAGATCCTAACCTAAACCCTAACCCCAAAGCTGACAATTTTTGAGCGAAAATTCAACCTCCTAATCGCGTTCAAAATTGCTTATGTGAACGTGATTACTTCCTAGTTTCCACAGAATATAAACTCATATCTCTGGGTGAACGCATTTACTTTCTGGTTTCCACAAAACATAAACCCGTATCTCTGGGTGAACGTGTTTACCTTCTGGTTTCCACAAAACATAAACTCGTATCTCTGGGTGAACGTATTTACTTTCTGGTTTCCACAAAACATAAACCCGTATCTCTGGGTGAACGCGTTTACTTCCTGGTTTCCACAGAACATAATCCCGTATCTCTGGGTGAACATGATTACTTCCTGGTTTCCACAGAACATTATCCCGTATATCTGGGTGAACATGATTACTTCCTGGTTTCCGCAAAACATAAACCTTTATCTCCGGGTGAACGCATTTACTTCCTGGTTTCCACAGAACATAAACCCGTATCTCTGGGTGAACATGATTACTTCCTGGTTTCCACAGAACATAAACCCTTATCTCCGGGTGAACGCATTTACTTCCTGGTTTCCACAGAACATAAACCTTTATCTCCGGGTGAACGCATTTACTTCCTGGTTTCCACATAACATAAACCCATATCTCCGGGTAAACGCGTTTACTTCCTGGTTTCCACAGAACATAAACCCGTATCTCCGGGTAAATGCGTTTGCTTCCTGGTTTCCACAGAACATAAACCCTTATCTCCGGGTGAATGCATTTACTTCCTGGTTTCCACAGAACATAAACCCTTATCTCCGGGTGAACGCATTTACTTCCTGGTTTCCACAGAACATAAACCCGTATCTCTGGGTGAACATGATTACTTCCTGGTTTCCACAGAACATAAACCCTTATCTCCGGGTGAACGCATTTACTTCCTGGTTTCCACAGAACATAAACCTTTATCTCCGGGTGAACGCATTTACTTCCTGGTTTCCACATAACATAAACCCGTATCTCCGGGTAAACGCGTTTACTTCCTGGTTTCCACAGAACATAAACCCGTATCTCCGGGTAAATGCGTTTGCTTCCTGGTTTCCACAGAACATAAACCCTTATCTCCGGGTGAATGCATTTACTTCCTGGTTTCCACAGAACATAAACATTTATCTCCGGGTGAACGCATTTACTTCCTGGTTTCCACATAACATAAACCCGTATCTCCGGGTAAACGCGTTTACTTCCTGGTTTCCACAGAACATAAACCCGTATCTCCGGGTAAATGCGTTTGCTTCCTGGTTTCCACAGAACATAAACCCTTATCTCCGGGTGAATGCATTTACTTCCTGGTTTCCACAGAACATAAACCCTTATCTCCGGGTGAACGCATTTACTTCCTGGTTTCCACAAAACATAAACCTTTATCTCCGGGGGAACGCATTTACTTTCTGGTTTCCACAGAACATAAACCCGTATCTCTGGTTGAACGCGTTTGCTTCCTGGTTTCCACAGAACATAAACCCCTATCTCCGGGTGAACGCGTTTACTTCCTGGTTTCCATGGGACTAGAACCAGTGTATCATAGAGTGTTTGTGTGACAAGCTATCAGTAGCAGCACAGGTGAACACATTTTTGGAGATGGTGCTTGTCAGTAATTCAACAGAATGGGGTTGATTTCATGGTACATGAACATTCGTAAGCAGCATGATATTTTCTGTATAAGCAGAACAGACCTGCAAATCATTTTTGGATCGCAACACCATTTGAGAACCACTGGCTAATACTGTCCCTGCTGATGCTGAGCACTCCTAATAAAGATCTCACATTGATCTTTATTACATCGATGGTGTTTGCATGTGTGCAGCAAGCATTGGGAATTTATTTAATTCCACTGACATTCCTGCAACCTTTCAAACAAATGTGGAGACTGATGATCCAAAAACAGAGCAACCTTATACACAATTCCCACTTCAATTATATTTTTGGCCTACATTACTAGGGCTGTAAGGATGTGAGACGCCAGTCTTATTAGAAATTCTAATTTGATTTGGTAAATGTTGTTGAAGCCTTATGGCAATTAAAATACGTTGCCATTGCTTTAGGCTTTAAAGTCCTCAAATTACAATGGCTATTGAACAGGGAAGACTTTGACTACGTGCTCAAATGATTACATTTTATGTGAACATTTTTACTTATGAATGTATGTCTCTTGCTCTGTTCCAAAACCTGGTGAGTTGCTACTAAGGCAGAATCCTAACAGAAATGGAACCTTTATAAGTGAAATTTAAATAGACCAAAGATATTCTTATAATAAATATTCTTGCACTTGCAAGAAATTTTTGCGCAATGAAAAGCTTTTTAGAATGAGCCTTGCCAACAACTGAGGAATTAGCAAATAATGGTTGTGTGATTGTCAACCCTTACGAAAATCAAAAGTTCATGGCAAATTTGCAGCAAATTCCCCACTGATAATTTTCACATGCAAATTAGCTTTAGAGCAAACTCGCGGCAAATTGTCCATTGCTGCCAAAGGTTTGCCGGAGGTTCACCACTACTGGCGAAGAGCTGCAAACTTCTGGCAAACACTTGCAGTGAATAAAATGCTCACAAGCGGAAAATTTTCAGCAAGTTTGTTGCTAGTTTAGATTTTTTTTGTAAGGGAAGCCCTTCAATATGTCCAACCCAAACTTCCTGTTTCAATAGGAAATATGTAAACATAGGGACATTCCATGGGGTCATTTACAGTCATTCATGTACAAGAGACTTGACTGATGCTAACAGTAGTGTCAAACATTAGCATGTTGCTAAGCTAACAACTTAAAAATACATAGCACACATAAGTATCGGGTGAAATAGTAAAATGTTTTGATAGATTAGCTTATATTTATATGCGGTATTTCCTAGCCTTTGTGTCGCATTAGTGCATGGTTTCATGCTTAAGAACAGAGCTAGTGTCTGTGTATGTGCACATTTCTGTGGTGTCATGCTGTGTAGCCCATCCATAACTATTACCCATAACTATTTTTTATACATTAAATGTCTTCTGACATGCGCTAGTGATTCATTGCACAACAATTTCACTTTCAGTGCAGACAGACAAATTATTGAACACTGGAAATATAGTGCGTCGCATTAGTGCATGATTTTAGGCTTTGGAACAGAGCTAGTGTCTATATATAGTATGTGTATATAGCCTTGTCATAAGCATCCATGTAACTATATGCAGCTCCATCCATGTATATATTTCAACTTCAAAGATCCACTTTAACTAAAGGCCAGTAACATCCTCAGTTGCTAGGCAACCTCAATGTTACAGAACCAGCGGTATGAGATTGAAAAAGCAATAACATTACAAAGAAAGTTCAAAAATCAAGATCAAAAGCGGGAGCCAGCATGGAGGTCTCTAAGGTGACAGCTCGAACAGTACGGAGAGCCCTGGTGGCCGCAGGCAGATGGTATTTACCTAGTCAGCCTGGGGGGTCCTCTCTCGCGGGCACATGGACAGGCAGCCCACGGCGGAGGGGCGGAGGAGGGTAGGCTAGGGGGGTTTCCTAGGCACATGTCGTGACGGGTCAGCACGAGAGGAGTTTTAACGTAGAGGGGCGAGGCGTTGGTGTCGGACAGAGCGGCATGCGGTGCATCACACATGGGGCCATGTTTGGGGAAGTGCAGGCAGCTCGGTTTGGGGTTGGAGTTGATATCGAGTGAGGAAGAGGAGGAAGAGGAAGAGGAGGAAGGGGGTGGCAGGGGCTGGGGGGGGCTGAAGCCGGTCCAGCGCAGGGGCAGAGGTGGGGAGCTGGGAGGCTGTGATTCGGGGCCGGGGGCCACAGGCCGAGCACAGGGAGGGGGTTTGGGGTAGAAGTGGAGAGGGGCGGAGTGAGAGGAAGAGGAAGGGTAAGGAGGGGGTGGCCGCTCCTCCACGTGTGACGCATAGACATGTGAGGAATCCGGCCGATTGGGCGACACGTCGTCTGAGCTGCAGATATTGAAAAAAACAAAGAGCAAACACAGGAGAGAGAGCTCTGGTCAACTGCACACGCATGACAGCGTAACAGGAAAGTGGATTTTTAGCTCCAGCTGTGGCTCTCAAATGTTATACAATATTTATAATAAAAATTCCACCAGGATCTTTTTTTTCTGCAACTTTGCATGTTTGTCTCAAGCTGATATGAGCATTTAGCCAGTTTAGCACGCGGCAATGAGCAACAGGTTTAACAAACAGCAAGCTTAGCAACGAAAAATAGGCGCAAGGAAAGACTTCAGATTCCATTGGAGGAGAAAAGCATAGCGATGCATTAAAAAAAAAAAAAAAAAAAAAAGACACTGAAAATGACCTTGTGTCTGCGCACTGCACCA
The DNA here is from genome assembly GCF_019703515.2 of Myxocyprinus asiaticus. Lineage (NCBI taxonomy): Eukaryota > Metazoa > Chordata > Actinopteri > Cypriniformes > Catostomidae > Myxocyprinus > Myxocyprinus asiaticus. Next base: position 37,699,064 of record NC_059357.1, on the reverse strand, counting down.
AGTAAAGATAAAATTGTCTAGTAAAAGCCCAACCTCTGATGTGAAAATCAGAGAGGAATGTATTTTTCTTACCATGTACAATAACCTATCTAGAGAAAGCACTGAAAGCAAGCAAGTCTCCAAAACCCAGAGCAGTTAAACACAGACACAAAAACCCTTTCCTTGGCTGAAAGAGTCACAGAGGGGAGGAGTTAAGCCAGTCAAATCATCAGCCATCACAAACCCATACTGCAATGACTGAACCATGGCAAGTCATTAATGAATGACTAACATATTATGGGCTTATGGATTTGATTAGTGAAATTTCATGAATGGTACAGTAAGCCACAGCATGAATTCTTCACATTCAATTGATGAGACCAGTCGTAGAAAATTGTGACAATTTATCCTCACTAAATGACTATATACTGACTTAAGTACTGCCTACATTTATGTAAAAACACTCATTGAGGGGTCATTCCTGTTATGCAGTACCTTTTGAACTCATTTAAAAGATTGATTTGCTCGTATTGTAATTTAAGGAAGTATTTTTTTTTTAGGACATACAAGACTTTCAGAAATATGCTTTGGTCAAGCTCAGGCACTTAAACTTTATTAATTATAACTAAGGCTGTCAATCGATTACAATTTTTAATCGAATAAATTACATGGTAATGCCATGGATTACATGGAATTCATCACTATTAATCACATAATATAAATATTTGTGGTGAAATAATTATAAATAGTTGTATTTGAATAATTACAAATAATAATAATGTCTATATCTATATCTATCTATCTATATATATATACGTATATATATATATATATATATATATATATATATATATATATATATATATATATATATATATATATATTATAAAATAATATAATTCAGCTAATTAAAATGCATTACATTATTGTGGCAGATGAGTAAAGCATTTATAAGACAGTAAAAAAATTGGCTTTAGAATCCATTAAATTGTTTATTTCCATATTATTGAACATAATCCAGTCATAGGGCTACAGTTTATAGCAATCCATTTTTGAACTGAATTCTTCAACAGTCCAAGATTTATTATAAGGGCTTGTCTAAGGATCCGTCAGTGTACACCTGCGTCAGACAGACGCTTTTGGAGCGTTTCACTTTGGTCTCGGTCATAAACATATAATTTTTAGGTCGCTGTGTCAAGTTAAACGTAGTTTAACACTTAGAAAAACACGTCTTGAGATCCCTGCATTTGGATTTGTGCTCCATTAAGTGTTTGAACGCAAGAATGCGTGCACATCTTGTGCTTTCTGCTGTCGGAAAGTGTTCTTGTGTGGTTTGTTCTCTGTATAAGCTGCATGTTCCCTGTACAGCTGGAGTTTCACTTACTGCTCCCCCTGGAGTAAACAGGTTGTACTATAAACTTGAATTGCTCAGGAATATTCCTTATTATGGTCTGGGGACATGATTAATTTCGTTATTTTTTTAACATATAATTTTTTATATAATTAACCACACTAAATCACCGCTAAATCGACAGCCCTAATTATAACTTGATTAGTTACACAATATTATTAGGATGTCTAAGCGGATGGAAATAAATACGTCATGGTTACTTGCGTAACCTCCATGCCCTGATGGAGGGAACGAGACGTTGTGTCGATGTAGTGACACTAGGGGTCACTCTTGGGAGCCCGAGACACCTCTGGTCTTTGATAAATGGCCAATGAAAATTGGCGAGTGGTATTTGCATGCCACTCCCCCGGACATACAGGTACAAAAGGAGCTGTCGTACAACCACTCATTCAGGTTTTATGCTGAGGAGCCGAGACAAGGTCTGGCCATTTCAGCGGGTAGTTCAGCGTTGTGGCAGGAGGGACACAACGTCTCATTCCCTTCATCAGGGAACGGAGGTTACGTAAGTAACCATGACATTCCTTATCTGTCACTCACTCGACATTGTGTCGATGTAGTGACACTAGGGGTCCCTATACAAAATGCTGCAACTGGCTGAACTGTGTTACGTGAACTGGTAGTGTGTGACAGGCAGACAACTGTGTGCCTTGTAGCCAGTGCACCAGGCCAACATGTAACCTCCCCCAACATAGTTATGAGTGTTGAACGGCCCTTTGGGGACAAGTTGACTACCCAAAAGATAGAGACAGGCTAGCCCAGTCGTGGCCTCTTTTCCCCTTCTTTTTTTCCCACTCCCTAAAAAAAGGGAGAATATCCAACTGGGACGACCAGGTCTAGTCGGGGGGTGTCCCTCCCAAGGGGAGGACACCGTGGAGACCACACCTCGCCCAGAGAGGGGGGGGGATATTTAAGTGGAAAATACATCACATGGTCTTGCCGAACTATGTCGGAAGTATGTCATGTGGAGAAGTCTCATGGTAGATCCTACCCAACAGGGGAGGAGTTACTACAAACATGGAGACTGTGGCAGAGGGGGCTCTGCCCAAGGAAGACGCAGCTTGCCAACAGGGAAACGAATTAGCGGAAGATATATATCACATGGGGTTACCTTACAGGGAACCGCCACATGCGGAGCACCTACCCCAAAACAGTGCTCTTAGTTAGCACGTGTTCTGGGCCAGCAGCGAGTCTCTCTGAAAACTCGACTTCCACAGGGCTCAGAGGAAGTCAACCAGGGAACATAGTTTGTGAACACTACTGGGAATTAATGGCACACATCTTCAGCTCAGAGGAGGTGAAAGGTGCTATGTGCAAGTGATACACCTGGCCAGCTATCCCGGGATTATCCACTTATATTGTGTGCCACTACCTGGGACGAAACCGGTTCCACCTGGAGGTTGTAGAACCTCGCAAAGGTGTTGGGTGTTGCCCAGCCTGCTGCTCTGCAAATGTCTGTTAGAGAGGCACCCCTGGCCAGGGTTCAGGAGGCCGCTACACCCCTGGTAGAATGGGCTCGTAGCTCTACCGGAGGCGGCACATCCTGGGCGTGATATGCCATATCTATGGCGTCAATGAGCCAGTGGGTGTTCCTCTGCTTGGAGACAGCGCTTCCTTTCCACTGTGCACCAAAGCAGACAAAGGACTGCTCAGAGATCCTAAAGCTCTGTGTGCGATCCAAATAGATGCGTAAAGCGCGCACCGGACACAGCAATGACAGGGCTGGGTCTGCTTCCTCCTGGGGCAGTGCTCACAGGTTCACCACCTGGTCCCTAAAAGGGGTCGTGGGAACCTTGGGCACATAGCCCGGTTGGGGTCTCAAGATCACATGAGAGTAGCCCGGACCGAACTCCAGGCACGTTTAGCTGACAGAGAACGCTTGCAGGTCTCCTACCCTCTTGATGGAAGTGAGCGCAGTCAGGAGGGCAGTCTTCAAGGAGAGTGCCTCAAGCTCAGCTGACTGCAAAGGTCCAAAAACCACATAAAGGCAGGAACGAGGTGCGGTCTGGAGGGGTTCAGCCTCCTGGTGCCTCTCAGTAACCTGATGATCAGGTCGTGCTTCCCTAAGGACTTACCGTCCACTGTGTCATGGTGTGCTGCTATAGCAGCGACGTACACCTTCAAGGTGGAAGGGGACAGCCTCCTTTCCAACCTCTCCTGCAGGAAGGAAAGCACCGATCTGACTGCGCATCTCTGGGGGTCTTCCCGTTGGGAAGAACACCACTTAGTGAACAGATGCCACTTAAAGGCCCTAGCCTGAGTAATCGTGTCTACCACCGTGGGTTGTAGACCGCTTAGGTTTTCCGCGTCCCGTCCAGGGGCCAAGCATGGAGATTCCAGAGGTCTGGTCGTGGGTGCCAGATGGTGCCCCGTCTCTGAGAAAGAAGGTCCTTCCACAGGGGAATTCACCAGTGGGGGAGGCTGTTGTGAGGAGCGTGAGGTCCGAGAACCATGTCTGGATGGGCCAGTAGGGTGCTATCAGGATGACCTGCTCCTTGTCCTCCCTGACCTTGCACAGAGTCTGTGCAAGTAGGCTCACTGGGGGAAATGTATATTTGCGCAGGCCAGGGGGCCAGCTGTGTGCCAGCGTGTCTATGCTGAGAGGTGCCTCAGTCAGGGCGTACCAGAGCGGGCAGTGGGAGGATTTTTGGGAGGCGATCAGGTCTACCTGTGCCTGTCCGAATTGACTCCAGATCAGCTGGACCACCTGAGGGTGGAGTCTCCACTCTCCCCTGAGGGTAACCTGCCGTGACAGCGCGTCCACTGCAGTGTTGAGGTCATCCGGGATGTGAGTGGCTCGCATGTGAGGTGCTGCTGACTCCAGAGAAGGAGACGGCGGGCGAGTTGTGACATACAACAAGAGCGCAGACCACCTTGGAGGTTGACATATGCTACCATTGCCATGTTGTCTGTCCGAACTAACATGTGCTTGCCCTAGATCAACAGCCGGAACCTCCGCAGGGCGAGCAGAATTGCCAGCAACTCGAGGCAGTTGATGTGCCAACGCAGCCGCGGGCCCATCCATAAACATCCATAAAAAGCCTGCCTGTTGCAAGCAGCGCCCCAGCCCATTTTGGAGGCGTCTGTCTTGACCACGACGCACCTGGAGACCTGCTCTAGGGGAACGCCTGCCCGTAGAAATGTGAGGTTGGTCCAAGGGCTGAAGAGATGGTGACAGACCAGAGTGATGTCCATGTAATGTGTCCCGTGGCGCCATGCCCATCTCGGGATTCGAGTCTGAAGCCAGTGCTGAAGCGGTCTCATATGCATCAACCCGAGCGGAGTGGCCACTGCTGAGGATGCAATATGCCCCAGGAGCCTCTGAAAGAGTTTCAGTGGAACCGCTGTTTTCTGTTTGAACACCTTCAAACAGGTCAGCACTGACTGTGCGTGCTCGTTCGCTCGCTAGTCCAACTCCAAACCGAGAAAAGAGATGCTCTGAACTGGGAGGAGCTTGCTCTTTTCCCAGTTGACCCGAAGCCCTAATCGGCTGAGGTGCGAGAGCACCAAGTCCCTGTGTGCACACAACATGTCCCGAGAGTGAGCTAGGATTAGCCAATCGTCGAGATAGTTGAGAATGCGAATGCCCACCTCCCTTAACGGGGCAAGAGCTGCCTCTGCAACCTTCGTGAAGATGCGAGGGGACAAGGACAGACCGAAAGGGAGGACCTTGTACTGATACGCCGACCCTCGAATGCAAACCGCAGGAAGGGTCTGTGTCTAGGTAGAATCGAGACGTGAAAGTACACGTCCTTCAGGTATACCGCCGTGAACCAATCTTGATGCCGGACGCTCGCCAGAATGCGTTTTTGCATCAGCATCTTGAACGGGAGTCTGTGTAAAGTCCGGTTCAATACTCGCAGGTCCAACATTGGCTGCAACCCACTGCCTTTTTTCGGTACGATGAAGTAGGGGCTGTAAAACCCCTTCTTCATCTCGGCCAGAGGGACAGGTTCCATCGCACCCTTCCGTAGGAGGGAGCTCATCAGCTTCGCGGGCTCCGAACAAGAGGTTGAACTCGCTGTGAGATGAGCCGGCGGACTCATCCGGAAGCCCGATTGGGGCAGACGAGCGTGCTGGGGAATGGTAGGTCTGCGGGGGGATACCCGGCGGAGGCGATCCCACTGGGTTCCCCAAATTGCCCCAGTGCTAACCGCGCTGGCCTCATACCCGTACGTAGAAGGACCGAGCGACCGAGTGACCGCAATGTTGCCATGGTCATGTTCTCGCAGTGAGAACATGAACCATCCACGAACACTGTCTCCGTGTGGGTCGCGCCCAGATACGAAAGACAGCGATCGTGACCGTCTGAAGTTGAGAGGTAACGACCGCAACCAGGAATAACACACAAACGGAAAGGCATCTTTAAAAAGATGCATCTTTAAAAAGACGTTCCGTGTGTGCCGCTCTTTTAGAGAAATATACTCTTTCAGGAAAATATTTTCTCTTTTTTCTGCCGAAGCGCCCAGGGGCATTCTCTGCAGTGCACCAGTGAAATGGAGGGAGAAGCTGCTGAAATGCGCTGTCAGATCCAGCAGAGGTGAATGAACAGTCAGCTCAGTAAACATCAACCGTTTGGCTCCGAAGAGAAAATCTGAATGAGTGGTTGCACGCCAGCTCCTTTTACACCTGTATGTCTGGGGGAGTGGCATGCAAATACCACTCGCCAATTTTCATTGGCCTTTTATCAAAGACCAGAGGTGTCTCGGGCTCCCAAGAGTGACCCCTAGTGTCACTACATCGACACAACGTCGAGTGAGTGACAGATAGGGAACTTTAAGTTAGAGTTATTTAAATTAGAAAAAGGAATAAAGAGACACCTGGAATTTTAGATGTAGGTACATACATAGCACCAGGGGACAAAAATGGCAGCATCCCATCATTTCCATCACATTTCTATCCCTTCAATATATAAATATATATTTTATCCAATATATTAAGACATATACGATTGGGACATGAACATGTACTGCATTTTAGGAATTACCCAAGGCAAAATAAATAAATAAATAAATAATGTGAAACAAGGAAAGCTTAAAAAAGCAGAGGAAATTATGTCATTAATAGGCAAATCCAAGGAAAGCGAGAGATGAAACAATTAATTGCTGAATGGAAAACAATGAGGTCAAACATTACTTCTACTTTTCACTAATGTAACTAGTTATGTGAAATGTGTATATATGTATATTGAAATGATCATGAAATAGAGATACAGTGTGACAGGGATAGTGTGTGTGTTTACCTGCCCCTGTCTGCAGGAGGGGGTGTAGGGGTTGGAGATATTGCGAGCTCGCCGGGCTGCTCTGTGATCAGGGTGTCAGCAGGAGAGCCGGGCGGAGTGGATGAGGCTTTACGTGCCAGTGTAGAGGAACCCTTGCCCTTCACCCAAGACGTGTCCATCACTCTGACACCCACACTGACCACATAAAAAACAAAACCGAGTCAGATAGTAATCATGTGCAGAACACAAAAACATTTAGATTTACTTTACAGGAATTAAGCACTTTATAATAACCTTTATTTATAACATTAACAAGCATTATATTATTTAATGCTTAGTCTCTCATATTGCCATTAAGTCTGTCCATGTAGACAGGAAGAGGTCATCTGATCAACATGTATTTTTTTACATGATGTTTAGGAGAGAGTTAATATGACATATTTATAATAATACACACACAGTTATAAACCAGCATGCACTGGAAAAATTCAAATTGTGCAGCAGCCAGCATATCAAATTTCAACCAGCTCTCGCCATTTTTGTGTGTAATATACATCAGATTAATATGCTACCAGATTACGAGTTAATGTATACACTTTTCTTTCTTTTACTTTTCTTAAAAATGCTTTAAAAACTCTAATCATTTTAGTTTTAAAGGCTAGATTACAATAGCTTTAAACTTTTTATATTAAGCCTATTTAATTGCTTTTTCCTCATTTTCAAGAAAAATATTGAAAGGATAAATTTGCAAGTATTTCTCTATTTTGGGCATGCCCCTTACCCAGACTTTTAAGTTCCCCTTTATAATAATATAATTATGAAAATAATATAATCTAAATAATATTCATATAAAATAGATAATAATATAAAATAATATAAAAAAAGTTTTTAAATACTACTACTACTACTACAACTATTACAACTTTACACTTCAATCCATTTCTTTTTAATTTTCTAAATATAAGGTTATTGAGCGCTAGCTGACTTGTTATGTTAACAAGTCCAAAGCTTATTTAAATTTTTCTCATTACTATCACACATAATATCAAAATTCACTTAAAGGAATAGTTCACCCAAAAGTACAAATTATCTTATCATTTACTCACCCTCATGCCATCTCAGATGTGTATGACTTTCTTTCTTCTGCAGAACACAAATGAAGATTTTTAGAAGAATATTTCAGCTCTGTAGGTCCATACAATGCAAGTGAATGGTGGCCAGAACTTTAAAGGTCCAAAAACCACATAAAGACTCCAGTGGTTCAGTGAATATCTTCAGAAGCGATATGATAAGTGTGGGTGAGAAACAGATCAATATTTATGTACTTTTTTTTACTATAAATCTCCACTTTCACTTTCAAAATGTGAAATGGACTTTATGTGTTTTTTGGAGCTTGAAAGGTTTGGTCACCATTCACTTGCATTGTATGGACCAACAGAGCTGAAATGTTCTTCTAAAAATCTTCATTTGTGTTCAGCAAAAGAAAGAAAGTCTTACACATCTATGATGGCATGAGGGTGAGGAAATGATGAGAGAAGTTACATTTTTGGGTGAACTATCCCTTTAAAGTTTGTTCAAGAAAGTAAAAAGTGTCCCTAATTGAAGAATATTATATATATACATACTTGAAAGTACATTAACAGCTGATGTGTAAAGCATTACATAGTATTGTTAATGACTTATTAATGAAAGTTATTAAAAAGTGTTACCAAAAACAAAGAAAGTCAATGTATTCTAGTAAAGAAATTAGACAGTACCTTTGGATTTTCCTAATGCTGCTTTAAGTGAAAATAAAAGAATGAATTTAAAAGAAACAGTGCATTTACATTAAGAAAAAAAAAAACTGTGAGTTGAGTAAGTTGAGTAAGAGTAGAAAATAAATAAGAACGTGAAGTCTGCAGCATGCAGTGGGGGACATGTGTAGTTTGACAGGATACTGGGGGATCAGGGAGGTTCAGAGGTGAGAACATGTCAGCCTAAATGAGCGGTTGGCATTCCTACTTGCTGTGAAACCATTAAGACTCATTTACTTTAATTGCTTTTCCCCAGAGTGCTTAGGACATAAACAATTACACACTTTGTCTCCAATCAAACACAACAGATCAACCCTAAAATACAGTCGACAAGAGTCTTTAAAGTTGAAGTGTGTAATTTCTGCACTTCTAGCGCAGAAGAAGAAAATTATTGTTTTCAAACAACCTTCCCGAATGCTGCCCCCTTCTGCTTTTGATCAGACAAATAGACAGTCCAGCTCCAAACTCATACTACTGGTTGAGTCCTTGGGCTCTGTTTCCATGACCATGCTAGATGCAGCGCTAAGCACAACGACTGTGCACTAAGATTTATTGAATTTTAATGAGAGCGCTAATTCTACAGTGCAAGTGGGTGCTGGTGGGAGTGTTTGCGCTATCTGTGCAATTAGCTATTTTCCTGGTCATTGCACTATGACGTCTAATATAGCCACAAAGTCTAAAATCAGTTCCTGCATTTGCAGTTTGGGGATTCCACCAAAGGATTAAATCAAAGAACTATCGATCACTTTTAATACTAGCCATGATTTGTTTGTCAGTAGATCAATAGATTAGTAATAATAATAATAGCGCCTTTCCAAAACTCAAAGATGCTGTAAAATTAAACATAAAACATTAAACAAAGAAACATATACCAAATATACATTACAAAACAATGAACTATGGGAGAGAAGCAAAGCATATTTCAAGCAGATGAAACACAGGCAAGCAGGACGAAAGCCAATAGTCCCAGAGAGGCTGATTGAGAACATACATTTTAATTGCTGTGTAATTTATATATATAAAAAATTATGACTATGTAAGGTATAAACTCAAAAGTTTTTCAGCGAATTTGCTCTCCATGTAATCTAACTGCTGTCCAGGAGAAACAACTGAGAGATCTCATGTGTGCTTTTTCTTTCCTATGGGTGTGTCTCTGCCAGAAATAATTACTCATAAGCTCCTTGCAGTTAATATGTGGTACATCTGTGGCAATGTTTGCCACAAGTCTTTGCCAGAATGCAATATTTTTGTAAAGCAGTCTGGAGTTAGGATTGTGACTAACAGAAGTCTGGATCTCCAGTTTCCTCCTCCGTATGCGGCATTTTCCCACCTGCTGGAGCATTGCAGGTGGCATGAGTCAGAGCCTGGCACATCTGCCATGTGTCTTTGCCGATAGCAACAGAAATCCAGCCCCCTCAGTGAATGATAAGCGAGCTGCGGCCCTCCTTCAACACTCCATCCACGTTGCCATAGAGACCCTGGTAGCCCATCAGCCTGAAACTAGCTCTATTTAAATAGAGAGCAGTTTGTGGGAGTTGGCTGACTCCTATTGAGAACAAATTATGCTGGAAGGTCATTGGATAAGGTTGTGATTGACACCCCAGTCTAAGTGAATCACTTGCCGAACACATTAGCTATCTACCGCTGTCTCATCCTCCACCTCTAATTGATTTAAGCAGCCCTGTCGAGCCCTGCCAGTAATGGGCAGTTAGTACAATGAGACCAGTGACGTTTAATTTAAAGGAATAAATTCTTTCATCATTTACTCACCATCAGTTTGTTCCAAACTCAAATGACATTCTCTTTTTTTAAACATATTTGGCTGCTCTTCACCTTGTAATAAAAGTGAATGTAGACTAAGTCTGTAATGTTAAGGAATGACAAAAAAGCACCAATAAAGTGTAATGAAAGTTGTCCATATGACTCCATATGACTATATTCCAAGTCTTCTGAAGCCATGTGATAGCCTTGTGTGAGGAACAAACTAAAATTTAAGTCATTATTCAGTCATAATCTTCTGAAATAGACTACAAAATCGTATGGACCATTGAAGCCATTGACATTAAATGCAAGTGTCATGATGATTCATGCATCAAAATAGGCCATATTTCATTCGAGAGCTGCAGCAGAGAGGACATTTTTCAGTGAATAATTACTTAAATTTCAGTCTGTTCCTCACACAAACTATCATATGGCTTCAGAAGACTTGAAAAATAGCACACAAGTTGTATGGACCACTGTCATGATATATTATTGGTGCTTTTTTGTCATTTTCAAGCTTGACTGTCCCAGTCACCTTTTGTGTTACATGGAACATGAGAGTGAGTAAATGTTGACAGAATTTTCATTTTTGCTTGAACTACTGTATTCCTTTAAAACAAGTAAGGATGGTGTAAGGGAATGGATGAGTGTGGGAGAGATACAGTGATGGCTGACAAGTACAGAACAACTCACCCATCCTTCTTGTAGAATTCCAGCATCATGTTGTCAGTAGCAACGCTGAGTGGGCGTCGGCCCTGGTCATGCTGCTGCTTGCGATCTGATTGGTCCATGTCTGGAGAGGGCATCGAGCTGTAGTTGGAGTTGTGGTTGGTGTGCACGGGGCTTCCGTAGCTCCCTGTCAGGTTGAACTCAATATCTAAGAATAGCCAAGAAAAATGAGTTCAAATCTCATGGGAGAGCTTGCAGTGTGTATATATGTTTTCATAACTCTTTCTATCTAACCTCCAGGGAAGAACCAGTCAGCATGTTGAATAATCGGCTCAACGATGCCAACAATTTGCAGTGATACGGTGGTCATCATTTCTGTTATGTTCCTGTGGAGATTAATGACTGATTTAATCTACACATTTCATATTTCATAATAAAAACACCAAGATTCATTAAGATGCTGGTAGAATTTGATGCTACGCTATAAAAAATATTTTGTCATTTACCTAAAAAATTTGCTTTGTGCTGTAACATCTGAATTAACTGGTTAAGTCAAATTTTATGTAATATGACTAAATCAACCTTACTATATTAGGTTATACAAACAAAACAAAATAATTTTAAGGGTCAGTTCAGGTAGAAATAACTCCTTAAGGAAACATATTTACAGTTCCACTTTTTACAGTGTACTGGGGTCAGAAATATTCAGGGTTTGGGGCAAAATGCCCCAGGTATTTAAAATGAAAATGCCCCTGTAGTAAATTTCTGTATTATTATGGTCTGAGGACAGGTGGTTTTAAGAGTTGTGAGTGATGATGTAATGTCATAATTTTGATCAGAGAGAACAATGCTCCAAAAAAGCTTAAAAAAAATCACAGATAGGAATCATAACAGTAATCCACATGACTACAGTGTTTACTTCCATATCTTCAGAATCGATATGATAGGTGTGGGTGAGAAACAGATACATTTTAATGTAATTTTTTACTATAAATTCTCCTCCTTGCCCAGTAGGTGGCAATATGCACTAAGAATGCGTATCACCAAAAACAAAAAGAAGAAAGTGAAAGTGGAGATTTATAGTAAAAATAGGACTTAAATATTGATCTGTTTCTCACCCACACCTATCATATCGATTCTGAAGATATGGATTTAACCACTGGAGTCCACAATTCACTTGCATTGTATGGACCTATAGAGCTGAAATATTATTTTAAAAATGTTTGTTTGTGTTCAGCAGAAAAAAAGAAAGTCTGGGATGGCATGAGGGTGAGAAATACATTTGTGGCTAAACTATCCCTTAAGATCATTCTAGTGATCATCGCTGATTAGTTTCAAAGAGAAAATGTTGCTTTTTCAAAATCTAATGGTAGGTAAAGTTATTGGACTTGTTTTGTCCCATGTCCAAAGAATCAGTTATGTAACATTTGATTGATTTCATAATATTTTATTAGACCAGTCTAGTAACAGGTTTAGTGCCACTGCAGACACTGTAGTGACCTGAGGCTCTCAAATATATACCGATCAGCCACAACATTAAAACCAATTGCCTAATATTGTGTAGGTCCCCCTCATGCTGCCAAAACAGCACCAACCCGCATCTCAGAATAGCATTCTGAGATACTATTCTTCTCACCACAATTGTACAGACAAAAAACATCCAGTGAGTGGCAGTTCTGTGGACAGAAATGCCTTGTTGATGAGAGAGGTCAGCGGAGAGCAGCCAGACTGGTTTGAACTGCCAAAGTCTATGGTAACTCAGATAAATGCTCTGTATGCTATTCTCAGAATGCTGTTTTGAGATGCAGGTTGGCACTGTTTTGGTGGCACGAGGCAGACCTACACAATATTAGGCAGGTGGTTTTAATGTTGTGGCTGATCGGTGTATGTATCAACTGTCTCAGAGGTAAGTGTTGTAAAATGTGCAGCTAACATTAAGTGTTTTTTCTTTAACAATAAATAAATAAATAAATCAGCTCTGTTAAAGAACTCTAGGGAAACAACATTCCCAAATTCCAACAACTCCAAAACAGTAATAACATCAAAATATACTAGACAATAGACAGTAGAGAACCATTTAATATCATATAGGGGCTGACCAATTATTTTAAATCTATTGTAGCATAAGGTTTATTGTGTTATGATATTTTGTCCATTATTTACATCTATTTTTGTATTTAATATTGGTATTATTTTATACATTACAGCCTTAATTGTTCAAATTTAAAATATATTCCAATGATTTGAAATTCAGTAGGAGTATTTGACATGGATGACTCATTGTATGCATTTATAAGGATAAAAATGGTTTCATAAATGCAAAAATGCACCTGAAAATTAATTCCAGGGGGACAAATATCACCCCTTAAAAAAAAGTTAATTTCTAGCTGCTCCCCACATAAATGAGAGCGTTAAGGCAAAGGAGGGCATGCACTCACCCCTCTGAATGTGTCCACAGCAGGTTGGGTCCGAGAACTATTGCAATATTACCTGGTGTCATTTTATTTGCGTCCTGATGCTCTGTGAGTCTGGCTAAGAATTTGATTAAATATCTGTTCAGAAAAGGAAAGAAATGTATCTTCAATTTCAATCTCAGCTTTGACAAAAGGGTTTCAGCTGTGACATTCACTTTTACTTGATCTCTTCTGTCGCTGTATATTATCAGTATTTCAGTGAGCTTGAATGAAATGACTGAGGTAGGTGCACTCATGACCCATATAGACCCAGAGTTAACCTCCAAATACAGCCTTGTCATATTGGCTAGGAGTAAAGATTTGCCAAATGTTCACAGAAATTGACAGTGGCACTGTACGTAAAATTGCACGATCAATTTGTATAAAGCTGTTTTATTAAATGGAAGCTTTGTTTGAATATAATCCCAATTTCATGATATACAGTATTGACCATGATATAACAGTTACTGTAGTTCTGGTCCTTAAATTTGATTGGTAAGCGGCATTCCAAGAGTGCTGATATATAGTATAACAGCACTGGTACACTTCATTGTTTGTATCACTCTGCTTGTCTTTGTTCGCAGCGTTCCAGACATGAGTATATGAATGGTGCAGAGTGGAAATGGAGTCGTGCAATTTTGTCTGGAACGTGTTTCTATCTCTCTCTGTTTTCTCTCGCTTCAGGATTGCTCTGAGTGCATTTATCTCACCAATAAGTGTGGAGTGTGATGTAGAAAACGTTAACAAGATACCTGCGGCCAAATCACAACTGTGCTAATATTCAGTACAACAGCAACAGCAAATATTCAGAAATATGCCCACTTCCTGTCAGTGAAGGTCCTGCCACATTTGACACCTCTCTGCTAATGAGCATTTGTCTGATTAAAAAACAAAACCCTCATTAGACACAGTGAGCATCCGGTGACTAACAGGTACCACATACCTGAAGTTGTTCAGATTGTCTGCTGGTAGTTTCTCACATGTAGCCAACAGGGTTTGGAGCCTTTTATCCATATCTTGAATACTAGAGAAGGATACAGGGAGAGATGCAGTTTGTTCTCTGAATATACTGCTGTTTTTTATGTAGATAATAACTCTGTTCCAAAGCTTAGTAAGCTGCCCTGTATTCTACTGTATAAATATGCTGCTATCTTCTAAGGGGCCATTCACATTGAACACGCTTTTGCATTTCTGCATTGTGTTTCTATTGTTTTCTTATGTAAACATGCACTAGATGGACGTCCTTGACCGATGAGCAGAGTCTCAATGTTTTTCAGTGTCTCATGCAGGAGCGCCACATTTGGAGTGTTGGTCTGAACAGTTAGCATCCTAACTGAAATGAAACCAAACCATTGAACATAAAGCAACCTCAAATGATTTGGAATGCTGCAAACAGGTCCATTAACAGTTGCTCATGCATGCCACACAGTTAATTTAAATAGACTTTATCGTTAGCATGTTGATAAGCTAACAATGTGATAACCCTTACAAAAAATCTAGAGCACAGGCAAACTAGCCACAAACATTTGTGGTGAACCACAAGCTCGTTTGCATGTGAAAACGATCAGTGCCGAATTTGCGTCAAATTTGCCATGAACTCTTGTTTTTTGTAAGGGAAGGGTTGCCGTTTATTGGCCAGGAAGTCTCATATTTTGGCCAAAATTACAGCATCCCCATTTTGTCCCGCATTTCAGGGGTCATCATGTGCACTCTGACCAGTCTGCGGCTACTCAACACCTTCCATCACAAAATGTAGATCTGAAATGGACTAGAAGCTCAATCTAGGTGTCATTAGAAAGCTTTGCGATATGTATAACATTTTATCATCAATAGTCGATAACATGTATTTCCGATTATTTGTTTAGCATGCTGCTGGACTGCATATTTTGTTCTGGACATCTAATATCTAACATTAGATCATTCAGCCAAGCAAGCTCACAGACAAGTAAAAAAAAAAAAAAAAAAAAAAAAAAATGGCCTAAGGTAAAAGCATATGTAACGTTTTTAACTATTTGGGGCTTACAGCAGCAGTGATCGCCACATAAAAGAGATGTTTATATCTGATGTTATTCAGAAATCATATTTCACTTGATTCTTTTGAAACTCTTTCTAACTGTGGTATTAGGGCAACAAAATAAAGTATAGTCACATTCTTGAGAGTGAGAGCTTTGATTTGATATATGATTTGTCTATTTATGTGCTATTTGAAAGACTTTTCTATTCATATTCATATTTCTACCACATGACCTCTAGGTGGTGCTGATTTGAAACGCGAATGTTTTCAGGTCTTATTTTGTTATTTTATGTAACATAAATGAAGAAGTGATTGTTATCTATGAAAAGTTCATATTCTAAGCTTTCCAACGATATCACATATGCCTGACTTATGTATTCGGAGACTATTACGCGTAAACTTCTTTCATGATCTAGCGTCCCTTTTCAAACTGACGACAGGTCCGCAGAGTTGAAGAGGTTAATTTCTTTAAGAGTAAAACTTTTTTAATGAGAAAAAACTTTAAGTGCTCAAAATTATAAAAATGCTCTGTACTGAAGGCATCGTGTCCTGTATTGAAGCGGCATAATGCTCAAACATCCTATATTCGTGTGGCAAAAAGTTGGCAAGCCTACATTTGCTACTCTAATAAGCAAAAAATACATTGCACCGAATTTTTAATTGAATAAGCTATTTTTTCAGTATTTAATGAATATCAATTACTAATCTGCATTTATTTAGACTCGTCCACCATATTAGACAAATGTTTTTTATTTTCACAGAGCTTTTTGCGCTGGATTGTGGGATGGCATTATCCACAATGGTCACATGTGATGCTGCCTAAGTAATTGTCCAAAATGAGGTATCTTAAAAGGCATAGTAATTTTGCTGCCTCTGTTTTGGAGGATAATTCGCAAAATTCTGTTATCATTTACTCACCCTTATGTCTTTCCAAACTTGTATGACTTTCTTTCCTTCAGTGGAACACCAAAGGAGATGTCAGGCAGAATGTTAACCGCAGTCACCATTCACTTTCATTGTATGAAAAAACTTGTAACTGCAGCTAATATTCTGCCTAACATCTCCTTTTGTGTTCCACGGAACAACATTAGGGTAAGTATTTCATTACAAAATACACCGATCAGCCACAGCATTAAAACCACCTGCCTAATATCGTGTAGGTCCCCCTCATGCCGCCAAAACAGCTCTGACATGTCGGGGCATGGACTCCACAAGACCTCTGAAGGTGTCCTGTGGTATCTGGCACCAAGACATTAGCCGCAGATCCTTTAAGTCCTGTAAGTTGCGAAGTGGGGCCTCCATGGATCTGACTTGTTGGTCCAGCACATCCCATAGATGCTCAATCGGATTGAGATCTGGGAAATTTGGAGGCCAAGTCAACACCTTGAACACTTTGTCATGTTCCTCAAACCATTCCTGAAAATTTTTTTGCAGTGTGGCAGAGCACATTATCCTGCTGAAAGAGGCCACTGCCATCAGGGAATACCATTGCCATGAAGGGGTGTACGTGGTCTGCAACAATCTTTAGGTAGGTGGTACGTGTCAAAGTAACATCCACATGAATGCCAGAACCCAAGGTTTCCCAGCAGGACATTGCCAAGAGCAATACACTGTCTCCGCCGGCCTGCCTTCTTCCCATAGTGCATCTCTTCCCCAGGCCACCTTCTTCCATTGCTCCATGGTCCAGTTCTGATGCTCACGTGCCCATTGTAGGCACTTTTGGCAGTGGACAGGGGTAAACATGGGCACTCTGACCGGTCTGCGGCTATGCAGCCCCATACACAGCAAGCTGCGATGCACTGTGTGTTCTGACACCTTTCTATCATGGCCAACATGAAGTTTTTCAGCAATTTGTGCTACAGTAGCTCTTCTGTGGGATCGCACAAGACGTGTTGCCTTCACTCGCCATGCGCATCAATGAGCCTTGGACACCCATGACCCTGTCACAGGTTCACCGGTTGTCCTTGCTTGGACCACTTTTGGTAGATACTAACCACTGCATACCGGGAACACCCCACAAAACCTGCCGTTTTGGAGATGATCTGACCCAGTCGTCTAGCCATCAAAGTCTGGCCCTTATCAAAGTCGCTCAGATCCTTAGACAGATGCCATAATAATGATATAATCAATGTTATTCACTTCACCTGTCAGTGGTTTTAATGTTGTGGCTGATCAGTGTATTCGTTTTATTTTTCATCTCTTTAAAATGCTGTCTACTAGGCATCTCACTGGGTTTTGGAACAGACCTTAAGTCTCACAACAATATGAAAATGGCTCAGGATAAAGGGCAATGGAATGTGTGTTAGGCCACCGCTACTCACTTTGAGGCCTGAATCCACTCATCATAGAGTTCAAAGGTCATTAGAGGTTCAGGAAGTTCACGAAGATAAGACTTCAATGCCCCTGAGGGAAGCAGAGGATGACGGGTAGAGTTCAGTCGGTAAGGAGAGAGTTAAAGAGGCAGGAACATGATGGAAGATGAGATTACAGCATGAGAAGTAGGGTGATCACAGACAGCCCCAGTGTAATGAGGTGTTCTTGGGTCCCATCAGTTCACAAAAAATGTAAATATGTCCCCATGTTCAACAGGTGAGGTGTGCCCAGGGTTCAAACACACTAGGATTAAAAAACATGACTCTTACATTCCCCAGTTTAAGACTTAAAGGGTAAGTTCAAAATTAATAGTATGTAATTATTTACTCGCCCTCATGTTGTTCCAAGCCTGTATGATTTTTTTTATTCCTTCGAAAACAAGAAGTTACATTTTGAAGAATATTAATGCAGCGATCTTTCCTAGACAATGAAAGTGAATGGAAACTGAGGCTCTCAGTCCCTAACATTCTGCCTTAAGAAACTAAGAAAAGTCATATGGTTTGAAACAACATAAGGGTAAGCAAATTATGAATTTAAATTTTTGGGTAAACTATCCTTTTAAAATCTGGTCACCATAGTGAGTGGAGGTGTGCTTGAATCTTAAATTGTAATGCAAATGAGAAAAGGAAAGCCTGACAAATAAATGAGCTGTCAAAAGCACAATCAGCATGCACTGCCTATCGGCTGTGGGCCCCATACCAGGCGGCATTGGGTCATGTTACAGGCCCACTATAATGAGATCAAATTAACCTGGGACAGAATTTAATGGGAACTGCCTTGGGGTCTGACCCTTTGTAGCTGCAAAAAAGACACTGTGCGTAAAACAGTGAACACTTCTAAGAGGAGAGAGAGAATGGATGCACAGATGCTCACCTGCGATGGCATGCGGGTCGGCTGAGTATTCCTGCACATCAAGAACCCCACAGTCCAGTGACGCTTTCAGCTTCTTCAGCTTCGAGGCCGAAGGGGCCACCCGGAATAAACCCTAATAGTGACGGAAAGTGTAAATTTTGATTATTTGGCTATAAAATCCAAAAAATCTAACGTAACCAGACTTGTGACTAAAACTTAAAACTTTGGCTACTACAATGATTATTTCTTCCTCAAAAGCGCTCTGTGTACCTGGCGAACTGGTTAAACCTGGAAACTTCTGGAAGTTGTGTTTTAAATCAAGCTCTAATGTGATTGCAGCTTGTGATTTTTAATTTTTTTGTGTGCAACATGCATCAGTCTGTCAGTGAATGACTGTGGCTGTCTGAGGATGAGACTATAGTCCTGGTCATTGGTACTTTAATTGGACTAAATCATTTTTTTTTCAACTTAAAGGAACAGTTATACAAAAAATGAAAATTCCCAGCCTGGGGGGCCTGGGTAGCTCAGCGAGTAAAGACGCTGACTACCACCCCTGGAGTTGCAAGTTCAAATCCAGGGTGTGCTGAATGACTCCAGCCAGGTCTCCTAAGCAACCAAATTGGCCCAGTTGCTAAGGAGGGTATAGTCACATGGGGTAACCTTCTTGTGGTCACTATAATGCGGTTCGCTCTCAGTGGGGCACATGGTGAGTTGTGCATGGATGCCGCAGAGAATAGCGTGAAGCCTCCACACGCATGTCTCTGCGGTAACACACTCAACAAGCCATGTGATAAGATGCACGGATTGACAGTCTCAGACCCAGAGGCATTCACCCAAAAATGTAAATTCTCATCAATTACTGATTTATAGTAATATTGTATTGTATATATTAACTGAGAACCTGGCAACTGTGTGCAGCATCAAAGTATCACTATCTTGAAGTCTACATTATGTTCCAATCAGACCGGATGTCAAGATATATAGTGGAAAAGGACTTACATTTTGGACAGTTTCTAACCAAAAACTGATCATATCACTTCAGAAGAAATGGATTAAACCACTCTAGTCTTATGGATTACCTTTATGCTGCCTTTATGTCTTTTTTGGAGCTTGAAAGTTTTGGACCCATTGACTTACATTATATGGACAAAAACACATCATACATTCTTTAAAATATCTTTGTTTTTGTTCCACAGAAGAAAGAAAGTCTTATGATTTTGATATGGCATGAGGGTGAGTAAATGATATAATTTTTAGGTGAACTATCTCTTTAAAGCTTCAAAAATGATTCAAAAGTATCATAACAATAGCCCATGCGATTCTGTAAACCCTAATGCTCAAAATAACAAATTGTTTTGAGTTGGGAAAACAATCAATTATACAAATTTGTTCAAATAAATGAACATCGATGAGTATTTAGAACTTTCTCTTTCTTTTGAGTTCACGAAACTGACATCTTTTAAGCAACCTGAATTGTTTTATTGTTTTGAGTTTAATTAACTTGTCTCTTTAAATTTATAGGAACTTAAATTTAACTGAAACTGGGCAGGGCATTTCTATATCCCAGCATGCTCTGCATGCATCCCAGGGAGAGTAAATGTTAAAATTAAGTGTTTGTGCAAGATTAATGTAAATGGGGATACTTGTTAGTGTTGAATGTTTTGTTGTGTTATTTAGAAGAGTTTCTGTTATGTTAAAGTGTTTGGGGGTGACCCTTATGGTGAATCTTGAGCTTAGGTTGAGGAAAGGTACAATTAAAAACTGTTTTACAGTATATTCCTTTACTTGTTGAGCAATTGCTATGCTAATCAAAGCATGGTGTTTTCAGTTAGCATGTCTCCAGCATGCTAACATTCATTGAACTAGCTTGTTCTAGCTAGCACTAGCTAGTTAGGTTCCCTCTACTTGAAGTATTTAAGTTAAGCTTACATGGTAATTTAAAGTTCAGCCAATGACTTAAATTTAAAGTGCCATTAAAATGTTATGCTTACACAATATTTTAAGTTAAAAGCAATTAACATGCATGTGTAGTACAAAAACAAAATCTGAAAGTTCTGCTAATTTATTAGGGTTTACAGTGTGTGCATCATATTCCAAGTATTCTGAAGGCATACAGTATGATAAAATTTAGGTGTTCAAGAGCGCTATGAGAGAAGCTTGTGGCTTGCGTATTCATGCGAGAAGTTGAGTTGTTTAGCGCTAAGCGTGAACGCAAGTTATCATCATTTTCTAAGTCTTTTGAAGGTACAGGTTCATGTGTTGTTTTTAGCTCAAAACAGCATAAGTTCTAGTGTGAACATGTGCCTTCAGAAGACAGGGAAAATGATGCACAAGCTGCATGGACTATTTTATGATACATTTGGGTCCTTTTTTATGCTTTAAAATTAGTCATTATCAACTTCCATTGTATTAAAAAGATAGACCTGGGTATTCATTAAAATTATCCTTTTCTCTGCATAAGAAAGAAAATTAAATGGGTTTGTGTGGCGGTGGGGTGTGGTCGAGCGCCGATTTGAGAATGGAGAGCGAGACCGGGAGATGAGAGTGGTAAGGAGATAGACCTGTGGGCAATTTTACTAACAGCTGTTCTTTGTTGCAGTGAGAGGCGACAGAGAAATAAAAGGGAGCTGAGAGTCACAGATGAGAGGACTGACACATGTTGGATGTGTGTGTGTTTATGTGGACATTTTGGTGTATCACTGAAAAGTGCTTTAAAAAATAAAAGATCAGAGAAGGTGGAAATTCGTTGGCTCCTGCTTCCTCATTTCTGAAGAGTCAAGAATGTGTTACAGTTTGGAACCAAATGGTGAGTGAATTTTGACATAATTTTTATTTTTGGGTTAACTATTCCTTTATTGTTTATGGACAACATCTGTGACATAATGCTGATTACAACAGTCAATAATTTCGACCTGCCCCGCAGTTTGTAAGAACAAATGGGAAACCTGTTTACAGGTATAAATATGGCATGCTGTGATTTCTCTGCAGTCTCGCACCTCTTCCTCCATGCCACATTCTAGCAGCATGGTGATGCACGCCTCGATGGGGAAGGCGATCTCCCTGCCACTGATGGCCAGATGTTCCTCTAAAGGCTTTCCATACGACGGCTTCTCTATCCAGGCCTCTGGAACACATCATGACTAACGTTAATCACACATGCACATTAAAATGCACCTTTTTTGAGTCGATTCAGGCTAAATTCAAAACCATAGAAACAGGTCTACTGACAGACCCACACAGGCACATGAAAGACACAACTGAACCCAACTTGTGTGATCACACACACTAAAGTGGAGGTGGAGAGCCTCACCTTGGTGAGCTTTGATCTGTGGCAGCACACTCTGCAGAATCTCCAAAGACTTCCTGTGGTACTCCGCCTGAACCTCTATGAGCTACAGGAAGAGGAATAAGAGGACATGCATGATGTAAGGGTTCTCACAGCATTCCACTACAGTATCTTATTGATTTAATTGGTCATGTAGCATTGCATGCTGTTTTAAGAGTGGATTTAAAGGTAAAGAGTGTAGTTTCTGCACCACTAGCAGCAACAAACGGAATTGCGATTTGATTCTGTTTGGTGCCGCAAGTGGCAGAGAATTTACACACTTCACCTTTAGTATTGTGCAGAAGTACTTGCCGTTTGAAAGTAGTTTGCATAGTCTATTTCTTTGGCCACAAAGTTGTACATGTCAGCTGATAACTGGTCCTGCAGAGGGAGAGATGTATAAATTCGATGTCGTGAATTTTTGAAAGTTCTCATTTCTAATAAAACAAACTTTTTGAGATGGAAACTGTCTCATAGTGACTTTCCATATCCACACAAACCTGTTTTTGTTTGAAAATTAGATTCCTAATATAATAATTTTCCAAAGTATGCGATTATGGAGAGCATTTTCAAAAGTCTCCGTTTGTGGTGAAGGAAAAAGCTGTTCAAGTGTGGATGAGAGGCATAAATGTAGCAAACTAAATGCCTTTTCAAACAAAACAGATTAGTGTGGACGTGGCATACATTTAGGGTTGCCGCTTTTGAAGTTTTAAAATAAGGGACACTTAAAACTCCACAGTTTTAGCAATAAATGCGTTGAGTTAATATGCGTTATTAATAAAAACTGTATATCCTTTCTTATATGCTAAAATGAGAACTTTCCTGACCCATGACTTATAAAAAAATAAATACAAAAAAATTATATGTTAAAATATATTTATTTATTTATCTTTATCTTATTTATGTATACATTTTGGATGGTTTATACATATATATATATATATATATATATATATATATATATATATATATATATTTTTTTTTTTTTTTTCCTTCACCTGTACTTTATGATTGTATTCATTGTTTGATCTTATTGAACATTTATATAGAAAAAAAACACAGTTTTACCACCATTTGTGGACTTTTCAGACAGTCCCTTACCACACCCTCCACAGTATTAGCACGTTTTAGCACAATGTGTGGACTTTCCAGATGGTCCCTTACCCACCGTAGCCAAATTTTCCAACTTATATCAATGTTAAATTGCCGATCTGGAACGATTTCACCGTGACACTATCTGACCAGCTTAAATACAGGACAAATCACGTCCCGTATTGAATCAATCATTTTATCTTTAAATACAGGATGATCCTGTATTTTACGGGATGGGTGGCAACCCTACATACATTTGGAATGGAATACTAGCTTACAACCTGCTGAATACTGCACAGTATTCTAGTATTCTAGTATTCTAAGCTAGTATGTTTTGAAAATATTAAAGGAATATTCCGGGCTTAATACAAGTTAAGCTCAATTGTCAGCATTTGTGGCATAATGTTGATTAGGCAAAAAAAAAAAAAATATTTAGACTCTTCCCTCCTTTTCTTTAAAAAGCAAAAATCAAGGTTACAGGAGGCACTTACAATGGAAGTGAATGGGGCCAATTTTTGGAGGATTTAAAGGCAGAAATGTGAATCTTATAATTTTATAAAAGCACTTACATTCATTCTTCTGTTAAAACTTGCATTATTTGAGCTGTAGAGTTGTTTAAATCATTGTTTTTATGGTCGTTTTAGGGTTTATGCCATTGAGTTGTAATGGCAACGAAGTTGTAAAATTGGCTATAACTTTACACAGAAAAGGTCATGTTAACACTCATTTTGTTAACGTCTTGTGGTTATACTTTTGAAACTGTATTTTGATTTATGTGGTAATCAACATTATACCACAAATGTAATCTTTTTTAAATAGCAAATGCTACATTGTCACATGACCTCATTACAAAAACTTGGTTCTTTTGTATTTTTTAATTCAATTTTGAGTACAAATGTCATCCGGTAGCCTAATAATACTCTGTGGTGCATTTTGGCAAATGTAGTAGATCATCTGGGTATATGCATACAGAAAATGTGCATACTGTGCACAGCATACATGCTATATACTCCAAAAATAGTAAAAGAAGTGTGGTAGTATAATTTTCCGAATTAATGGTCGGAGTTCAAAATGGCATACTACCATATTTATCTTGCTATTTCTGCCATATATATATATATATATATATATATATATATATGGCAGAAAGAGTAAGAGTGGTATGGTAGTTTTCCATTCCGAATGCAGCAATTGATTACATGCATGTGAAAGAGTGAGAGAAATCGCCACCCTGCAGATCTCCATCCGATTGGCCGTCTCCTCCATCTCCTCTCTCAGGGAATCAGCCTTGGCTCCGCACTGCTGCACATTACTGGGGTGACTCAAAGACTTGGATGATTGTTGCCACCTACAGTGAACAAAACAACACGGTGAGAGCAGAATGCAGAGTGCAGAAGAATCTAATCTCAATCAGCAACATCATTGATATTCAGTACCGTGTTCTTGCAGAATCCATATCCAGGACAAGTTTGGCTAAATGTTTTCTCTGTTTCTGTATGTTTGGAATTTCCACCTAAAAGGCAAGGCGCATATGAAGATCATTTAATAATGAATCCGTCTTGCATGGAAACTAACAATACTTACAAACCTTTAAAGTTGAAGAGAAAGCAATATTGTTATTGAAGAAATGACACACTATTAAAGCTTTCAGAATTCACGAGGGTGTATGTGAGATGTGGATTACTACAGAGCGTTGACAGGAAAATACACTCACCTCAGCCAGCACATATAGAGGCTCAACCACATCTCTTTCAATCTGAAACTCAAAGACAAGCAGCTCTTGGGCCAACTTCTCCTCTGTATCTCCACAGAGTTTCAGCATCTTACTGAAAAAAGAGGCCAGCAGTCAATTAAATTAAATCAGATATGCTCAATGAAACTGCATTTAAGGAAACTGAGTTCAAGGCTGCATCCCAATTCACACACTTCTGGTTGAATCTCATGAAACATATCAAAGTCATATTTCACTAAAAATCGAGAAATGAAACATCTATATAGATTATTGTAATGAGAATTTGGAGGAAAATGTGCTTTATTGTCATGAAAATAATGTCACAATACAAATATTATTAGTCCTAGTGTCCATTCTATATGCAAAATCAAATTTTTAATGTTTAATTAATATATCTTTTGATTTTGGGGTCAAATGTGACCTGAAAATGTGACTAATTTGCTGGTGATAGCTAAATACATATTTTTAAATATGTAGTAATACATACTGTATTATACTGTAACTAGGGCTGTCAAATTAACTTGCTAATTTAGTGCGATTAATCATATGAAATAATGCTTTAAAAAAAATAACCCAGTTAAACATGCACACGATCCGTACGTAAATTCTGTAATAAGGAATGTTCCTACCACAGAGCAATTCAAGCTTGATGTTCTACCTTGATGTGGCAGCAGGGGGCAGTCAGCGCTCCAGCTGTTCAAGCAACGTGTCTCGTCAAACCAACAAGAGGAATTGGCAGCACAGCCTTCCACAGATGTGTTTATGGGCTCAAAGACAGCTGGACCGACCACAACAAAATGCAGGAATCTCGAGACACGTTTTTTCAAAGATTCAAACTACATTTAACTTGACACAGCATCCTAAAAATAATGCATATGACTAGAGACGTTGAAAATTAGTGAAACGCGACACAACCAAAGTGAGACATTCAAAAAGTGTCCGTCTGACGCATGAGTACATGACATGGGTGCATCTCAATCAGCTCCCAAGTTGATTGAGTCAGGGCACTGATTAGGGAGTCTGCCATTTCTAGGGCTGTCCTAATCTGAAATCTGCACTGAAACGTTCACTCCCTAAAAATTCCCAAAAAGCAGGGAGTATCGTTGCTCACCAGCTGTGTCTCGTTTCGATGGCTGTGGGGTCTCCGGAGGTTGCATTTGTCAGCCGCATACATCACAGATGCTGTCTTGTTTTTTTTAGAGAAGCAAATAGGACAGCCTTTGAAGGCGACCTTCTTTCACATGAATTTGGAGGATGCAAGAGATCCTTCGTTGGCACTCACAACCCACAATTCTTTGCGTGAGCATAAACTAACATAATTTCTCTGAAAAAATTACACAGTTTTACCCGAAAATATGATGTTCAAATGCAAGTAATGTTAGTACCTCAGTAGACGTCTGTAAAATATACAATATGTAAAATTATAATAATATATAATATAAAATAAATGATAAAGTAAATATAAAAGTACTGCAGCAAAATCCATTTTCTTTTCTCTCTACAACTGTTATAACTCTCTTAAAGTTTACCTCAAAGATTCTCTTCTCACTCAGAGCGCTCGCACAGCTGGAGAGCGATGCGAGCTGTCATAGCAACCATGATATGTTCTGTTTCCATTTGTCCTACGAAGGCCATCTTGTTTAAACCAGGGGCGTCGCTAGCCTTCAGTGTCATCCGGGGCTTAGCCCACAGGCCATATTATAATCTAAAAATAAGAAGAATCCTTCCTTCCATGACTTAATATAATTATTATTTGACAGGTAGGGTGGTCATTTTTTAAGCACAACACTGACAACGGTTCAGAACTTTATATGAGCAAAGGTCAGGCGCACAATAATTGAATCAAACACGTTTTAATTTAAACTGCAGAGGATCAAAGCGAGAATTACAACTTGTCGGCTCATTGTTCATTGTGCAGAAATTAATGCTAACAATAAAATCAATATTATTTAACTATTTAAATGTGCAATTGTCATTCATATTTTGAGAATAAAGTAAAAATTTAGAGAAGAAAGTCGAAGCATTATGAGATTGAAGTTGTAATATTTTGAGAATAAATCAAAAGGAAAGTAACATCAAAGTGATGTGGTGGACAACAGCAAAGTGGAGTGTCTGGGTCTTTACATACAACATCACTAACCAGGGAGATTTCTTGGCAATGCAACCGAGCAGAATATGTGGGAAGTTTTTGTGAGCTCTCTGTTCATGAATGAGGTGTGCATTAGTACAGGAGTTTTCAACATGTGGGCACCTGTCAAGGGAGGCATGAGATATAGGCCAAAGTCTTTATAGCAAGTCAGTCCACTATCGGCCATGTTTGGAATGCTCTCGGGAGACTATTTCCTGTCATGACAGTGCAGATCTTTTCTACTTGAATGGGGGAACATCGAAATCTAAAAAAACGGTTGGTCAAGATTACGATCAAAGAACATATTTCAAATCAGCAATAAAATGTAATAATATTGGAATAATAAATTGTGCTTCTTTACCTCAGATTGTGCTAAAACACGCAGTTTTTATGCACATGCGTGTTCTCGAGGTGATTGACAGGCGATGTCTGTATCTAAACAGTGATTGGCTCTTTTATCTTTAAGGCGGGACTTCCTTTCTACATCAGTTGACTGTTGGGCGCAAGAGCTTCATTCATTTTAATAGAAGTGGCCTGTCTCTGCTTAATAGTCTCTGTATAGGCTCAAACTCAAGTGAAGTGAAAAATAATTGGAACTGCTGTGAACTATATAAGTCCATATCAAGATGTGGTAACATCCCCTCAGTTACAGTATTGTTAAGAGAGGAAAACCTAACACCGATCGGGACTGTGCAAATCTGTCTGGTTCTTTCTCCTGAATAAATAACATTTCATACATAACCACTGCAGAGTCCGGATACTAATACCTCTGTGCTGATGATCCAAAAGACCAAGGATTTCTTTATTGCATAAATCCTATCCTAAAGTATGATTAAACTACATCTTCCACATCCATCTCTTGCATTAATGAAGCTGCTGTCTCGGTGTCCATTCTATCATTGTGATAATGAGGCACTGTTTAACCTAATATTGAGATTTTTTTCTCTAATATTTCTACTTTATTCACACAATATACTACTTATAATATTACAACTTTAATCTCTTAACGCTACAACTTTATTCTCGTAATTTTTACTTTATTTGCAAAATATTACGACTTTCTCGAAATCTTAATTTTTTGCATTTTATTTAACGTTGCAATAAAACGGCATCATGGGATCACAGAGTAAAGTAAAATATAACATAAATTTTATAAATGCATCTCGAAACAACTGCGTTGGGTTTCATGACTGTTATTAAACATTATTCCAGGTTGTTGTTTTTTTTACAAAGCACTGTTTCAGCACTTGATAAATGGTAAGACAATGTTTTTTTCCCTTTTGCTCTGGTCTGGTGTGCAGACTTAAGTACAATAATTAGATAAGTTAAATGTCATTTGATTTTAAACCATTTAAAAATCAAGGTACCCCAAAGAGACTATTTAAATGCAACAGTTTAACTTCACGCACATGACATGGAAATGTGAACCAGCACGGGCAGATCGCATATACGGGCAGTGACACTTTGATCATTTTTGTTTGACTTTTGTGTGATTTATCATTTTAAGACCTATTTATTGTGCTATTTATGCTTATAGCTCACTGCGCTGCTATTTTGAGTTGTGTTTAAGGAAATTCCATTGCATTAAACATTCTTTATTCCCGCGTACTGACTCCCAACTAAACTCGAATAATCGAACAAGATGACTGATGCATGCATTAAAATCTACTTGGTGTGTGGATTGTTAAAAACAAATGAAGATTAGAAATGAGGTTTATAGATTATATATTTACAAATAAATCTTGCATAATAAAACCTTAGTGCCTCTGATACAGAAAAGTTGCACGCCTGTGAGAGAAAACAGAAAGCTCCCACTCGAGGTGTTCGTAATGTGTCTGATGAACTTGAGCACGAACAGCAGGTAAAAGTCAAAGTGCGAACTGTCAGTTAATACAAGTTTGGCTCACTGATCGTGTTAATTTAGATTTGAAGCCAGAATTGCAGCCTGCCTTGTTGCATTTGTACCCTGATGTAATGAACACTAAGCCTTCTTTTTTTCTTTTTTTCATCATAAAAAACATTTGGGGCTATTAACAAAAAAACTGGGGCTTCAACCCTATCAGCCAGGGTTTAGCTACGCTGCTGGTTTAAACAAAGCTAATTCTAAGTTGAGGACGCTCTGTATACTGCTGCCTACAGAGGACGTGACCTACAACAGCCTTCGTACTGAGACACACCCGCTATATTCCCTTACTGGAAACGTCGTCAGGTCTTCTGAAGTCTTTCAAATCGTTAGGAGACGAGCACAAGTGTAATGCTATGAAGTCAACGGCTTATTTTCTCTTTAAAAGAGATGTTGTTTATAATGTCTTTCATCCATTATGACCATGAAAGGAAAACAATCTTTTAAATAAGTTGTTAGAAGAAGGTTAAAAATACACTCTTTTTTTTTCTTTATTTAATCCCATTTATCTTTCATAATAACACTGTACGTTTAAATATCTACAACGAAAATACATGGCAGTGTCATTTATTCAGCGATGTTGTTGATTAATACCAGCTGTTTTTTAACGAGTGAGCTCGTTATTTTATCACAGGTAATTGAGTCACAAGTGTCTCAATGTTCAGTGGATAAACACACTTGCCAATGCTCGAATTCATGTTCTTGATATACTGATTCATGACATAGGGAACTAGGGAGCTGACTGAGACAATAGCTGAGACAAAAGTAGGCGAATAATATGGTTATATTCAATGGTATGGAAATAAAACAAACAATATTTGGACTTTTGAGCCACTTTTTTGTATTGTAGGAATGCTTAACTTGTCTGCTGCCACAATATATGTATATGGTGTAATGTATTTGAATTATCTGAATTATAATATTTGTAATATATTATATTTATAATCATTTTCATTATTATATATACAATTTTATAAAGTTTGTAAATATTGACATTTGCTAATAAATTTGATTAATTAATCGGCACATTACATAATTATTTAACAATTTTACTCGATTGATAGCCCCAATTATAAAACCATAAAACTGCATCTTGATACCACTTGAGACCCCCTTGCATGTTTCCTCAACTTCATACATTTAAAAAAAAAAGTACTGTTGCAGTTTCATTCTTGCAAACCTCAACTGAAAAAGTTGCAAGAGAAGCGTCAAAAACGTCTTGGTTAATGTTGTAACCTCCATTCCCTGATGGAGGGAACGAGAAGTTGTGTCGATGTAATGACACTAGGGGTCGCTCTTGGGAGCTCCAAACACCTCTAATCTTTGAGAAAAGGCCAATGAGAATTGGCGAGTGGAATTTGCATGCCACTTCCCTGGACATACGGGTATAAAAGGAGCTGGCTCGCAACCAGTCATTCAGGTTTTGTGCTGAGGAGCCGAGACAAGGTCACGGCCATTTCAGTGGAGAGTACAGCGTTGTGGCAAGAGGGACACAACGTCTCGTTCCCTCCATCAGGGAACAGAGGTTACAACAGTAACCGAGACCTTCCCCTTCTGTCACTCACTCGATGTTGTGTCGATGTAGTGACACTAGGTGTCCCTATAGAAAAATGGCACAACAGCTGGACCGTGTTACGTGAACTGCCGATGCAGGTGCAAGAAAGCTGCTGCGTGCGTAATAGCAGTTGCAACAGTCCGCACGTAACCTCCCCCAATGCCCCACAAGACGTCATGTAATTCCCCACATCCCAGAGGGGGGAAGCGACGTAACTAGCATGGGAGCAGGCTGCGCCAGCTTCGGCCTTTTCTCTCTATGTTTCTCTTCAAAGAGTATTAGATTCGGCTGGGGCCATCTAACGCTGTTATACACATCGTGGAAGGTGTTCTTTCCCTTTCCTATTCTTTCAGGGGCAAAAGACCCCACAGAGACCACATCCTGCCCGACGGGGAGGTAACATGTGGCAATACGTCACGTGGGCTTACTAGCTGCACATGGAAGAGGCACGGTGGTAGGTCCTGCCTCGAAGGGGAGGAGCTCTACAAACACAGCAACCAGGGCAGAGAGAGCTCTGTCTAAGGGAGATGCGGGTCTGCTGACAGGGAGACCATACTGCAGAAAATACATCACAGGGTGATACCGGAGTAACTGGCACCTGTGGAGCACCTACCACAGTACAGGGCATATTAGTACCCGTAGTGGGTTTGGCTGTGAATTCCTCCACCGAATTCGCGAGCCACAGGGCTAGGGGGGAAGGACATCCAGGGTTCACGGTTCGTGAACTCGCATGGGAGAAGAAGCACACGTTTTCGCCTCACGAAGGGGAAAGGGGCAAAATGCAAGCGATACACCCGGCCAGCTGTTCCATATTACCAAACTTACCTGTTCGTATCTGACAAAACACAGGACGAAACCGGCTCAACTCGGAGTTTGTAAAATCTCGCAAAGGTATTGGGTGTTGCCCAGCCCGCTGCTCTGCAGATGTCTGCTAGAGAGGTGCCATTGGCCAGTGCCTACAAGGATGCCACACTCCTTGTAGAGTGTGCTCGTATTCCCAAAGGGGCAGGCATGGCCTGGGCCTGGTATGCCAAAGTGATGGCATCCATGATCCAGTGGGCAAGCCTCTGCTTGGAGACAGCGTTCCCTTTCCGCTGTCCGCTGAAGCAGACAAAGAGCTGCTCAGAGTGTCTAAAGCTCCACATGCGTTCCAAGTAGATGCGCAAAGCATGCACCAGACACAGCAATGACAGGGCTGGGTGCGGCCGGGCATGCGAATATGGGGGGCCGCATTTGCAGGGCCCTGGCTGCACTGATTATGTGACCCAAGGAGTGAGGAAACTGCTCTTTTTTTTAAAAAATGTGGGTACAAAAAAGGAAACATAGGATTTACCTCCCGGCCCTCCACTGGGGCACGGAGTGGCCTGGGTAAAAGCTCTACGGTAGCAGCGGACATCTCCCTCCCTGGGTCGTCCATCTCAGGGGCACTTAGGAGCCTTCCGGATCCTTGTGCCAGGTCGTGAGGCGGGGGGCGTCAGCTTCCTGCGGGGGGCTCTATGCTGGGGCCGAGAACTGGGCTTGGGCTGTGGCGGAGCCACCTGAGTTTTCGCCGCCGCAGGGGGACACCCTCAGCGAGCAGACAGGGTACGGGATCTTGAGCCGCACCATGGCAATGTATCGCCTCCGTCTGCTTCTTCACTGCCAAGAACTGCTGGGCAAAGTCCTCGACGATGTCGCTGAATAGGCCGATCTGGGAGATGGGTGCGTTGAGAAAGCAAACCTTGTCGGCGTCCCTCATCTCAACCAGATTCAGCCACAGGTGGCGCTCCTGGACCACCAAGGTGGACATCGCCTGCCCGAGTGCTTGCGCCGTGACCTTCATTGTCCAGAGGGATCTCCGTGTACCCGTGGGCCACCCCGCCATCGAGGGTAGTGAGAGCGGACGAACTGAGAAGTCGGGTTCGGGCAGAAAAAAAGGTGCCCTCCATGACCTTGTCAGTTCGTTGTGCACTTCCGGGAAGAAAGGGACCCGGGGGGGGGAGCAGCGCCCAGAGCCCAGGAACCAGTCATCTCAGGGGAGGGTGGAGGGTTCCAGTCCAACCCAACACTCGCGGCGGCCCGGGCAAGCATAGCAGTCAGCTCTGGGTTGGCCTCAGACTGGGCAGGCAGACACGAAGGTGGCAGCCCAGTCAAGTCCTTGGCATCCGACATCACCAGTGCGCTCTCTAACGCAGCGATTGAGGACTCATCCTGCTTGCGAGCCCCGAAAGAGATGTTAAGCTGGCCGTGAGGCAAGCTGGTCTCATCTCGGAACTCGACAGGGGCAGACGAGCGTGCTGGGGAATGGGAGGTCTTCGGGGAATTACCCGGCGAGACCGCGCCCACTGAAATCCCCAAAGGCGCAGCGCGGGTGGCGGTTGGAGTGGCTTTCCCCCAGAGGAAGGAAAGCCGCGACCGCAGTGTTGCCATGGTCATGTTCTTGCAATGAGAACACGAACCATCCACGAACGCTGCCTCAGTGTGATTGCGGCCCAGACACGTGAGGCAGTGCACATGGCCATTGGAGGCGGAGAGATAACGACCGCATCCAGGAATCACACAAAGATGGAAAGGCATCTTTAAAAAGACGTTCATGTCAATGTGTTGCTCTGATAGAGGAAAATATACTCTTTGCAGAAATATATACTCTCTTAGTACCGCTGTCGAAGTGCCCAGGGGCATAGTCTGCACTAAGCGTACAGAAGGAGAGAAAGCCGCTGGAATGCGCCGTATATCCAACAACATACGCTTCTTTCTGAGGTGAATGGACCGGCAGTGGAATTCAGCTCGCTGACACACAACCACTCGGCTCTGAAGAAAAAATCTGAATGAGTGGTTGCGAGCCAGCTCCTTTTATACCCGTATGTCCGGGGGAGTGGCATGCAAATTCCACTCGTCAATTCTCATTGGCCTTTTCTCAAAGATTAGAGGTGTTTGGGGCTCCCAAGTGCGACCCCTAGTGTCACTACATCGACACAATGTCGAGTGAGTGACAGAAGGGGAACTCCTCTTCTTTTCTATATCACAAGAGGTTAGGGGTGACTTTAATTTAAAAAAACACGCACAGATGCATCATTTGAAAATCTGCTGTATAAATTATGACATTCATGCTCCTTTTTTAACATACTATAAACATACTATATAACATAAAAATACTATATTGGAACACACCAATCCATTAGCATGCTAATCTGGCACGCTATATAGAACGAATAGTGTGTGATTTGGGATGCAGCCAAGGAGTCAAGAATTTAACACATGCTTTTCCAAACCGACTAACAGTTCATTCAAGGGCATGGTATACATTTATTGTCAATACTGTATGTGTGTTCCATGGGAATCAAATCAATGACCTCTGTATTGTTAGCACAATGCGAAGAGGCAAACATGTACTATTCTCACCCAAGAAGAGAGTCATCTCCTAACACAGCAGCTCCCTCCACCATACACTGAGCAAGTGTTGTCAGGGGCAACTTTTTCTGTACAGGGAGACATTAAAATAAAAGGATTATGAGTGTATAAAAGTGTAATGTTGAAAACTGTGGTATGTGATGTGTGAGTGCTAACATACAGAGGGTGATTTGACTGATCTCTTTTCTACATCGGTGCCTTGTTGTCCCTGTAGACAGGCGGTCAGCTTCTTATGTGTGCCGTGAGAAACCTGCTTCACCAGGTCCAGACGTTTCTCCACCTGAATACAAAATACAAACACATCTGAAGAGCAGCTAACACATACACAGGTGTGAACACATCTACAATAAGACAGACAGACAGACAGACAGACAGACAGACAGACAGACAGACAGAGAGAGAAAGAGATGTCTCACCTGTAGAAGGTCTTCACTGAGTACCTCTGTTTTTTCTGCCCTGTAATGTGGAAGAAAACAGAAATTAAGGAGGTGCACCAGCAGCAAGAGGCTTAGCTATATTTAAGCCATATCAGCAGGAGTTCTTCTATCATGGGAATAAGTCTAAATACCATCTGTAATTAATTAAACACAAGCTATTTAAAACATCTAAATGTGTGCATGATAAGTATTTTTTTCATATGATACCATGATTTTTATTCTGCCTTAAACTGATGATATCATACGAACATCAAATCAACAAGCACCAAGCAATCAATGAATCAAAGCTAAAAACACTGATTCAGTGATTTGTTGAACGATTTGTTTAATAAAGCAATAATTCACTTAAGGTTGTGTGCTACAGTGATGAGGGGTGCTCTTACAGTAGGCATGATGCAAAGTACAGACCCCGTTTGTGGCAACAGCTATACAGTATAATAAAAAATCAATATTTCATAATAGTTATATTTATTATTAATAATAATTTAAATAAACAATTATATAACCAAGGAATACATTTGATAATTTCACCCTACTATATTATTATAGTTGTAATTTTCTTTGTTCGTGTTTGTAAGTTGAAAAAAAGTGTGAAAAAACCATACCTTGATTATTTTATATAAATATTTATTGTATTCTAATGTATGTACTGAAACAATGACTGTTTGGTCAAAATGATGCTTCCTCTAATAAAAAATAAACCTTTTAAGAGCATATTGAGATAAAGGCATAAAGTCTTGAAAAATTAAGATTGGAAGAGAGCCGTTCCAAGAAGGTTGATAGCTCACACCATCACCACTGGGACGCTTTACTGTTTGTATCACTCCTCTTGTGTTCGTGGCATTCCAAACTAACTAGCAGTGCTGATGTGTAAGAGCAGCTAAATGTGTGAATTTTCATTTATCCCTGTGACATTAAAGATTTGAGCCAGCAGGCAGCGACAAAAGACCATCTTGTGTGTTATGAGTGAGATGCGCTGACGTTGACAAAATGCATTAGTTAGTGCGCGAGTTTCTTTGAAGTCATCTGAAATTACCTCTCACTCCATGATTGCTCGGATTACTATACTATTGCTGAGAAATACAGTTAAACTAACAGCTTCAGCAGTACTGCTGATCACAGCTGAGAGTCACTACACATGGAGTAATCAAACACGCTCAGAGCGCCTACCTGATACAAGTTTCCGAGTTGGGAGAAGACGTAAACTTTAAACATGTCGGAAAAGAGAATGCTTTCTGTGTCAGTGTCAAAATATGAGTTCCCCTAGAAATACACAAGAATGAAACTGGCATCCTCCATTATTTCTCTCTGACAACAAAACACTTGAGCATGAATTAAAGACTTAGATAGCATGTATGGCAGCATCACTCCACAATCAGAGCAGATTACTATCACACTACAGCTGAGGAATAGAGTTAAACTAACAGCTGCATTACTGTTCATCACTACTAGATAATCATACTCGATTAAGTAATGGAGGCTTGGACATTTATTTCAAACTAGCAGCCTCAGTTCCTGTGTAGTTCCATGCACATGGGTTTTCAAATAGTTCCATGGGGGGAGTCCTTAGTTTTCCCCTACTTATTTATTTACTTGTTTATTGAACTGTTGTATAAAAGCAATATCACACTAGCAATCATGCTGTATTGTTTATCTATCAGCACGGCTGTGATTACCTGCTGTAGAATCACAGCCATGCTGATAGCTGGATATACAGTACTCTTGCTCGTGTGATATTGCATGTATATTACTGCTGTCAGTCGATTAATCACGATTAATCACAGATTTTCAAAGTGCTGAAATTTGACACTATATATACTTATTTTCTTGTCCAAATGCATTTATTTCCATCTTAGGAAAGAAAACAAAAGATAGAATGGTTTATTAACATTTTACAAATAAAGCCTTCCACAAGAAATGCACTAAAATAGCACCAATTCGAGTAACATTAAATGTTTCCCAAAGTCTAAGTG
Source organism: Myxocyprinus asiaticus (assembly GCF_019703515.2). Classification (NCBI taxonomy): domain Eukaryota; kingdom Metazoa; phylum Chordata; class Actinopteri; order Cypriniformes; family Catostomidae; genus Myxocyprinus; species Myxocyprinus asiaticus. The sequence goes on along the minus strand of NC_059357.1, from coordinate 37,663,006 downwards.
GGAGTTTGACTAATTGAAAGAACTAGTTTCCCCATAGGTTGCATATTCATTGCAATGCGCATTAAATCTCTTAAACTTTCATCTTCCATCCACCCATTTCATATTAATCTGCCGGTAGACTGTGGCTATCCACTTTGTTACAACAATCGTGAAGCTGCGTTCATGATTTGCATCAGAGCATCAATGCCAGCGTCAAGCTTTGAAATCACCCATGAAAAGCACTTCCAGATAAAAACATCTCATTCTGCGTTTTGGTAACAGTTAAGACTTGACTTGCTTCTGTGGTTATTAAAATGTGCCTTACAAGTCCCATCTGGGCTTGTTTTGTACATCATACAGCTGACAAAGACTACGGTAACTCAGATAACCACTCTGTACAATTGTAGTGAGCAGAATAGCATCTCAGAATGCACAACACTTCGAACCTTGAGGCAGATGGGATACAACCCATCCGCATGAGATCGTCTGTTTATGTGTTTTATGTTTTTATGTTCAAATTGTTGATTTCCTTGTGTGTGTTTTTGTTTCTATATATTTTACTCTACAACACTTTGGCCAACGACTGTTGTTTTAAATGTGCTTTATAAATAAAATAAACTAGAAACAACAGTAGAAGACCACTTCGGGTTCAGTTCTGTCAGCCAAGAACAGAAAGCTTCCCCATTCTGATGGTTGATGTGAACATTAACTGAAGCTACTGACCCATATCTGCTTGATTTTATGCATTGCACTGCTGCCACATGATTGGCTGATTAGATAATTGCATGAATAAGTAGGTGTACAGGTGTTCCTAATAAAGTGGTTGGTGAGTGTATATACTGTATATATACAGTACATATTATATTGCCTGGACCTAATAAGGCAACAAACTTTTTAGAAATGAGTGGAGGATCAACACAGTCCTCAACTTCCTCTAGGTCAGATACATCCATGAGTCATGAAAATCTTCATGAACCCCTTTGAATGCTGCGGAATGAAATTTGACTATTACAAATTTATAATGAATCACAGCAAATCTGAGACCACGGCAAGGATACAGGTTCTCCCTTTCACTCTCTCTTCCTACTGAGTCTCAGAAAAGCAGCATGACCCATATGGCGCTCACATACATAAAGAAGAGCAGGTTGCCATGGCAGCAAATGTCGGGGAATGAAAATAGACACCATAACATCTCCTTCCCATCCATGATCACAGTGACTTGTTAGAGTGTAAGAGAGGGTCTTGATGTAGATAGAGGGGTGTTTTATATCTAAAGGCAAGAATTTTGCTTGAGGCAATCTGGTTTTGTCTTTTCTGCTGATTTAACCAAGAAAGGCATCCATTAAGATCTATTAAAATTCTGTATTATTTTATAATTTCACCATGTTTTCTGTTTTTTTTTTTTATAAATAGTTTGGGGGACATGTATGTGTAGTGCCGGACCTAACTTACTGTAGTTACTTTTAAAGGCCTTGAATATCACTCTTACAAAATCTATAAGAACTCTGAAGATAAGACAAACATCATGTAAGCATGTGTCTGATAAAATCAGAGTTTGCATAATTGTTGTCAAACTCTCCATCCTGCTTTTGAGCTGCTGTCTCCTCCTCCATATCAATTGATTAAAAAATAACCAACACACAAGGTGCCTGCAACAGATGCTTCAAGCTGAACAGCTCTCCTACACTGAACATTTCCCAAGGCAAATACGAAAACAAACAAGCAGGCTGGCAGCAGAGAGATGATGCATGTGAATGACCTAGTGCTGAGAGCAGAGCCTGCTGGGGCCGGGCCAGAGCTGAGAGGCACTGACCGGGGACTTCACTCAGACACACACACAAACAAACATATACACTCGTCCAGTCGAGAGGCTCAAAAAAGCTCTTCTTCACAACCCATGGACAGCAGGAACACTCTCACAGGTAGCATTTAGTTTGCAAACATCTTGTAGAAATTTAGTTTTTATTAAAACATTGTATTGATATTCCAGAAACATTCTGCTCAGGGGGTTTTCTAAATCCTTATGCAAGAGAGAACATTGCCACTCTATATTAGGATCCGGCAGTGATGACAACTGCAGTGAATACAATAAACAGATTTTTATTAACATATTCATTTTAATGGTTGTGTGCGACTCTTGAGTGCGGCCGCTCAACCAGGATAGAAGGAACATTACCTTGATCCTGTCCACAGCAACCTGCTAAAGTTCGAGCGCCCGAGATATGCCAGTAGCAAAGCAGACATCAAACTCATTGTACATTTTCTTTGTCGTAGGTGGAAATGGCACTTATTGTGCAAATGGGTTAAAATTTATAATATGTTATAATGTTATAATATTTTACACACAATAGCTTGAAATAAATGTCATACTTATTTTACACAATATTTACTCAAACTTCACTTACAATATTCAAAATAGAAATTCTGCAAAATCCAAAGACAAGTCGGTAGGTTGTGGAACTGACACTAGGCGGAATGACCACCACTGTTAATCGATATAGTTACAGTACCACCCTAAGCCCATAATCTCAAAATGGCCAAATAACAGCAGATATCATATATCAATCACTAATTATTACAGGCACTCTCCACTTCCAGAATTCCAAACAGTCGTGGCACTTCCTGTGTGAGCGAGGCCTTTGTCTGACACTGAGCAGACCACAGAAACAATGATTGGGTATGGACAACCCAAATCACGGACCTCAGAACAGTCAAGACAGCAGCCACACAGACTCACTTTCTCCTTCCCACTTCCTGTCCTGTCTGCAAAAGCACTTCCTGCTATTGTGACTTGAGTGGAGCCACGCCGCTGCCGTGACAATCTGCATAATAGCCATTCTGCTGCTTTTATTTAAAGACAGCATCAGACTGTACCACTGCAGTGAAGAATAGAGCTGCTATCAGGACTCTTATCTAAAGCCAACAGCCCTGTGGTGGAAGGATTGTTTTTGTGCCATCTGTTCCTTGGCTCTACTAATTCCTCCATCTTATTTGAAGCACTTTGCAGGCCTAAAACAGTTATTCTGAAGCTTTAGGCACCCTTTTAAAGAGCAGCTACAAGAAAATATGCTAATAATGCATTTAGGCAAGACAGAAAGGTTACTTCTGCTGAAAAGAGTAGAATAACTTGGGTGAATTGTCCCTTTAAGTCCAGTTAAGTTGAAAATATGTAGTTTTACACATCCCTGGTGTGTTTAACTGAATATTGCATATAAGTAATCTCCAAAAGTATCTTTTAGTGGGACATGAGGACACATCCCAAGTTATCTGGGACATCACACACAGAAATGGACTGCTTCTTTCTTAAGCATGTGCTACATGCAGCCATAGTGAGATGGACAGAATGTGAGCAATTATTTGCATGGCAGAGGACCAAAATAGTGGATACTGATAATAACAGGTGTACACACAAAGCTACCAACACAAACAAAAAATAATGGTTTCTGGCAGTCTGCTCACTTTTTTTTCAGTTATCGTGATACATCCTCCGCAGATTTACACACAACATGATGCAGAAAGCAGAGCAGCTGTGGGTCTGTCATTCTGCATGTGTGCAAACAGCCCCAGGCAGAGAGGCAGAGACAGCCAGAATAAGAGCTCCTACACACTAGAGAAAGGAACAGGATGGGATGGATGGGAATGTGTAATATGCATTTTGATGGTATGGAAAAAGAAAGGTCAGCTTGAAATGAAGTGGCACAACTGGACCGACCTGTCTGAAATTCTCATTTGTCAACGGATGGTTACATCAGAATGCATTGCAGAAAAACATACATTTTCTTAAGTTTCCCTCGATCCACCTGATGCAGAAATGTTCCATGGTTCATAACGGAAGCCAGTCTCCGTTGTTTTCACTCACATCTGCGTATGTTTTTAGCAGAAAATGTGATGTTTAGCGAAATAAGCTGGCGAATAAAAAAACATGTTGCGATGACCGTCTTTTGAAAGTGCCTCACCCGAGTGGGTCGATAACATAAAGCGATGGCCCTATATGGGGATTATATGTTGTTATCATTAACTTCTTTGAGTTGTACTGTACAAGTTGAGCCTGAACTCTTTTTTTACTCCAAAAAACACATAAAATTGTTGTCGCTCATTTCGATAGTTTTCATATTGCTTCTTATGGAGACTGGAACCAGAAAACCGTCCAGTGGTTATCAGAATCATCATGGCACCACCCAGTGGTTAGTCAGAAAAACTGTGGATATCTTGGCGACACATCTTCCCCATTCAAATCAATGGATTTACTGTTATCTCTGATGGTGCATGTAAGAGAGCGCGTAGCATGAGCGGGCGTTTCCAATTCATTCTCTTTGACAACGAATTGGAGGAAGAGTTATTGGCTGTTTGACAACAAACAGCCAATCACATAGTTACATATCACTATTTAATTCAGATTTGAATGCAGTTTGCATGCTTTCATCATAGTGATGAAATCAGAAAAAACATTTTATTATAGCGATAATTATCACAGCTGAATTATTGTATTATTTCTCCTTGTAGCCAGACTGGACCAAACATTCAAATTCCTTTGTTCTAAACTCAATCCCCTTTCCCCTTTAATTCTGCTAAGTAATACATTCCCAGAAATTGCATTTCTCCAACTGTAATCATGAGTGAAATAAAATAACTCTGTTCGTCATGTTTGCATGTAATTAAGAAAAAATGTGCACCGTTTTTTAGCGCTTTCTTTCTTGTCTTTTACTTTTACTTTACCATAACAGCCGAGAGCAAATCAAGTCTAAGTGAGTCTGGTCATGAATCTGAATAAAACATTTAACTGTAAACTCAGAGGCGAAGCTACGGGACAGGCAAGGCAAGCAATTGCCTGGGGCCACAAGCTGGCAGGGGCCCCCCACGGGCGGCAATTACAGTAGTTCACAGCAATGACACTTGAAACCAATGATTGGCAATGCTTAGTAGACTAGAATGACATTTTTGAAAATCCCCCTAGTGGGCCCCCATCCCTTTAGCTACAATCAATTTAAAGTAGGAGAGGGATGCAGGCATCATGAAGAGGATGTCCGACGTACTAATCTGGGAGTCAGAAGAGGAAAAAAGAAAGAGGAGAAGAAAAAGCATGACTGTGCTGACCGTTACAGAATCTGTAATATTAACTGAATTATCCATTCTCTTGAAAAGATTGCCAAAGGCCGCACAATTTACATTCACAGCACGTTGTTGTCCATACAATTCTTATTTTATCACAACAATATATAACTACATCATTAGAAAGGCGTAATCTCCAGCTTTGATATTTCACCACTGTTTTATGATAGAAATGTTTCAGTGAGAGTAACTCATATCGGGAGAAGGGCCTACACATCTGACACGCAAAATCAAAACGCAAGTTACGGACATAAACATGTAATAAAGACACATGCCCATTAAAGTGAGCGCTCCTCTTTTTGTCATTGTGAGGCTTTAGCAAACAACTTCCATTAAAAGTTGCAGTCCAAATATGTGTGCATTTAGAGACAATTTTATGGATTCTCTTGTTTAGGCCAACTTCAAATTTATTTAGAAATTACTGATTGTCATTTAGGGGCAGATTCACTAAAAATGAATAGTGTCCAGTAAAAGCAAAACATTTTTGCATGCACTCTGCGCTGGTTTAGTGCCCGATTTACTAAATAAATTAAGCAGATCAGGCAACGGCGCAAACACGCCCACAAAATCGCTGCTGAGCGCAATTTGCACAAGCAAAAGGATGTCGCAGACCACCGTATGACACACCCTGCCAGGACTGTACAGCATCACTGTGATCCAACACCTGAATCATCTCTTAAACATGCAGAACGTGCACTTGACTACACCGCGCATCTGGATATATGCCAGGTTATAACGCTCTTCTCAATCATTTGATGATTATTAGATTAGACTAGATTAGGCTACAGCTGAAATGATCAGTTGAAAATGTCTCTTTTAAATAAATTCATTTTACTGCCTACTTTCACTCACGGTAATAGCGCAATCTAAACTGCGGCAGGCAATTTTTGTGAAGTAAGTGCAATCTACAATAAGACTAATACATTTTTTTATTTTTGTCTAGGGCCCCCAGAGTTCCTTGAATTGCCTCTGCTCAACACTAAGCCATTACATCAATATTTTAAGCTTGTTTTAACATCAAAACGGAAAACAACGTGTCAATATCAGGGTATCCAATTATAATATAGTTTTTCTTGAGACCAAAGTCAGAGACCAAACTTGAGTACCCCAACACTAGACTGTATTCAAAACAATCATATACCATAGGGAAGCAACATGATCACATAGGAAATCGACATGTTGCTACCGAATGTTCCAGTACCCTGAAATCAACATTCTGCAAATTACTGACAAGTGCCTTCTCCCTTCAGACATTTTTGCATCTTTTACTTGTGCTACTGATGAGACATGGGCTCTGGTCCCATAGAAACCAGGAAGTAATCGCTTTCACATAATGGAGTTCTAATCAAAGGTTAGGGAGGAGCTTGGCAAGCCAGTCCTGTCAGTCATAATGCAAGCACATATAAGCAGCCACTTACCTCACTCCCGTGATGATTCTTCTGGCGTCCCTCCACCACCCCTACTCCTCCATGATTATTAACCTTATCTAACTTAAGTTAAGTATTCCTGAAGGGGGGGAGGGGGACATAGAGCTTGAGTTGAGCCGCATGCTCAAACCCCTCATGCTCGAGCCCCTCCTTCACGGACAGCAAGCCAAATTTGTTTACCCTTAACAATTAGTTACAAATTCCACCTCATGATATTCATTATGAGTGTGATTTGGAGGTTGCATTTTCTCTCTAAGATTACATTTTACTCCTCTGATGATAAGGTTTAAGGTTGGGGTTTGGGTTATGGGTTAGAGTTAATCAAATATGCATTTCTGTTGACTGTTTTACATCATCTACAACAACAACAAAAAAACTCACTTTACAACTTCACAGTACGATCAGTCTGACCAAAGACAACCACACGTGCTGTTCATCCCCAAAGCAACAATCTTTAGGCATTCTGGGCAGTATTGAGCTGATTTCTTCCGTGCCAGTTGACACATTCAGCGAGGCAAAAAAAAAAAGAAAAAAAAAAAGAGAGAGATCAGACATCTGGCAGTCACATCTTCAAAGCTGAAAGCCTCCTACTTGCAGTGCAGCTACACTTGTTCGCCAACTCTGCATCAAAATGTCATTTGAGACAGACAGGTAGTTATTCTCTGCTGCCAGGCCCCAGTACAGGAGATGAGCCCCAGAAAACAAGCGAGAGGACACTTGACTGTAACACATGGGACAGGAGGGGATTTTTGCCAGAATCAACATCAAAAGCGAAATATCAGCATGGATCTTTAAAGAGTCAGACTGGGGTCATGTTCCTCTTGACTGTTTATTTTCAGAGGGGAGGAGTTTCCTCCTGTGATATCTGACATGCACGCGGTCTGCCTATCAAGTCAAGTGCTGAAAGCCAATTGCACAGTTTGTTTTGTGGGAAAAACAGGAAATAACCCCAAACACAGTGGTCTTATTGACCACAAACATAGACAGGATGTGGATGTAAAGACAGAGGATGTATATTTGTATGTGTGAGTATTTGTGACTTGTGCATATGACTTGGCTTTAATATCAACTTAATCAGAAGTGGATAAATATAGGGTACGGTTTTAATAATCGTGTGGGTGGAATCACATGCAGAAGTCACATAAAGGCAGACAGAGAGAGCCATCTGTCACCCATCTCTCAGTACTTTTTACTCACATGCACATCCTGAATCTATTTGATAAGGATGCCTGAAACTGAAGCTTTAACAAAAACACTGTAGCTAAACTGAATCAGTAGTTACATCATATTAAATGTCATATGTTTGCTTAAAAAAACATTCAAACGTCCTTTGCCAGCGCTGAGAAAAGTAACGTATCACACACTTATAAACGGTCGCTTCAACAGTGGTCTGGATGACATCGGCTTGCACTGAGAAAGTTTATTAGGCATTAAATGAATAACAACAGATAGCATATAGTTAATTATACAATAAAACTTGACAACAAGTTTCATGCTAACTGCCACTCAACCCAGGATAGTAGCAGTGTTAACCATCACGCAAACCATGCAATTTCTGGGGCCCTGGATGTCGGGGGGTCCCCCGATCGGATGGCAACACACTCAATGGGTGATACGCTGTTCTGTGTTCAGCTCGGATACATTGTTTTCATCGGTTGTGGAGTGGTTCACGTAAATTGTGAAGGCAAAGTACTGCAGGTTCACCCATTCACAAAATTCCAAAGATTTTAAGCCGCTTAAAGTTTACAGCTTATTATACAGATCTAAAAAAGTGATGCAGTATCACTGAAATGGAGAAAGTGACAGCATTTCACCAGATTTGTAATAAGTAACATTGTAAACTGTGACATACTGACACTGCATCAAAATAAAAGCCTCAGGTAAAGGTGAAGTCAGTACGACAGAAATATATTACTATTGTATAAAACATGCCCTCAAAATAATAATACTAATTCAGCATCACATTATAAAAATAATAAACTTGACTGGACATTAATACATAATATTCAGCTAGGCTCCAAAATATAAGTGAATGAAGTTGTAGTTTTTGCCCACCCTGTTCATTCACAAAAATGTTTTGAAAAAATATATGTAGGTATACGTTGCCTTTTTATTACTGTATTGTTGTATTGGTGCATACAAATTATATTTATAACAGGTGTATTATAAGTTACTCTAAATGCCATTCTTCATTGTGTTCATTTAGCGAAAAACTACATTTTTATTTCATTAAACATTTTGAATCAACTTGGTTACAATGGCTGAGTAAAAAAAAGTTGTAAAAGTTAGGATGAATAAAAATAATCTGATTTAAAATCACTTTTATGTAATTTCTGAGCAAATAAACAATTGTAAACACGTTTCGAATATCGTCAACAGCCTGGAAAATATCAAAATTTTCAGAATTTTTTGAGCCATTGCGCCCTGCCCTGTGGGCCCCGGTTGGACAGTTGTTTGAGACTTTGGAAATTGTAACCCCGTCCCTGACTCAACCACTATTTCCTATTTCTATGGTTTATACAGACTTTTTAATGCCACACAGAGGTGGCATAAATGTAATTACATGGAATCACAATCACGGAAAACAATGTTCAAATGTTGAAAGAAAACAAGACATGTGCTTGACTGTCGTAGTTTTGCGGTGTAAAGACACTGTAGGAGTAGTCTTAGCCTAAGACAGCATGCCCAAGGACTGCCCAAAGTCCATGCACAAACCGTCTGATGCTTTTAGCACACAAAATTGGAAAACGCTTTCTCGAACAACTGAGCACATATCTGATAGGCTGGTTCGATGAAACTTCCGCGAGTAGACGCACACAGGACGTTTTATCAGTCCGCCTGTAAACAGAATTATGTTCACAAGGTTCCGCACTGATAGAATGAGCACTTTTGAGGACAAAATAATCATAAAAAAGTTTGCCAGGTTAGTGACATCAAATCTTTTAAAAGGTATTCAGGGTTTTGTTTGAGGCACATAGCAGAAAGTAAAGCAGATATCCACGAGCAGAGCTGCATTTTCTGCTTTGTTTACTTAGTTATTTCTGTGAAATACTCAGTGATTGGGCTTTCTGTGTTTTACTTAGACTATGTACATATTTTTAGCTATTTTTATGTGTTTTCTGTGCAATCGTTTGCAGAGACTCGTACGCCATTATATAATTTTTATCTTTCCCCATGATGGTCTTTTATTATGGAATGATACAGTATATCTTTGATAACCACACCCCTAAATGGCATGTGATGACTAAACTAACTGTGATTGACTGCTTTACAGTTTTTTTTTTTTTTTTTTTTTTTTTACAGGGCTTTTCCTGTCCAACTTGAAGTCATTGAAGCTGCTATAGATCCCAGACCTTCGCTGCTTTAATCAAAGGTCTGGCTATGTGAGACTACTGTAGTAGCAGCCTTTGCCAAATCAGTTGAGCTCCATTTGCTTCTGAATCTCTTCCTTTCCATTTGCGTCATGGTCAAATATTTACTGATTTAAAGTGGTTTCAAATTTAAATCTTCAGAACTAACAGACTCACTGAAGCCCACGTCAATACCATGACAATTTTTGCAGCTTAATTTCCATAAATAGTCTGGGTAAACTAGGGAGGTGTGATAGTTTGTGTTGTGAAAGTAAAGGAGCAAGGAAAATCCTATTTTACATGATATGTCCCTTTAACAAGTGCCCCAAAGCTACTGCCATTTAGCAATACACTAATATTCTCAACATGATCTCATACAATCACATTCCTATACCTACATTTTTGTAAAATTATATTTACATGGTTAATTGTACATATCGCAGCACTTTCGTGGTGAAATTAACACAAGAGGTGTTACAACAACAATGGCTTTTATTCCTTTCACACAAATCACAAGTAAAATAGCAGATTATCATAAACCATTTTCACCCTTTCCACACAGTGCTATCTTATGACATCAAAATACTCTTATAACACATGACTAGTAAGGCGATACATTTAAACATGGGCTTTACATAATCAAATACATTTACAAGCTTGCTCAGATGCAATCAAATTGCGCCTAACCAAATAGCCTAACCCAAAAAAAGTTAAATGCTAAAAATAAAATGCAGCAAACCATATAATTGTGCATAGTAAGAATATCAAAATAAATAGACTTATCAACTTTAAAAATGAAAGAGAAAATGCTTCCGATATCTTTTGTTGTTGACATCAAAAACGTCCAATCAATTGTGTGTCCAACTAATTGTGCATCCAGTCAAACTCTACTGTACAATGGCTATCAAAGTGAATAGCACACAAAACAACAGCGCTACAACATAGGCTGCCATCTTGAATGTTTTGGGTTGAATGGATCACATGACTGTGTCACATGACAACAAATATGCCATCTTTTTTCAGATATCTCCGTTTCCCCTGTCCACACTACAATGCGAAGACGGTGTTTTCAAATGTATCCACTTGAGAGAGCATTTTCGAAAAGCTCTGTTTTTGCAGTCAAAAATGCTGTCTGTGTACGGAAGGCCAAAACGTAGAGAAAAAGATGCATTTTCAAATTAAAACATAATAGTGTGGACGTGGCCTAGATTAAGAAGCTACCAACAAAGACAGGTTGGTTAACAGCGCATCAACCTTGAAAACCAATACAAAAATACAACCCATGATGTCTCATGCAAAATCTGGGTCCAAAAGCAAAACCAGCTGAGAACTGCTAGTTTATACAGTTCTAACTTTAATATCACATTTGTTCATATTTGATCAGCCTGATACTTTACCTTTCAGTATATTGCAGTTATGAAGCCATGAATAATTCACATTTATATAATCAAATCTGAATAAACTAGCAGCAGCAATAGTATACAATTGTGCAGAGCAAACTGACTGCTCAAACTCTTCCTCCTCCTCTTTCTCCATCTCCTCCTCCTCACTCTGGGCCTAAGATGAGTATATCTGATCTGGAGAGACTAATAGGCCGACACTACTATCACACTGTGCCGCCCACTCCCTCTCTCCTCTCTCTCTCTCACACAACCTCACACAAGAGATGCTACATTTTAATAACGGGGAGATGGAGAGACAAAAAGAGAGTGTGAGAAAGAGGGAGGAGAAGGGAGAGAATGATTGAGGCCTGGAGCGTTGGCGTTGAACTGAGAGGCATTTTCATGCAAGACCCGCTTTTACAATATCTCTCCACAGAGTATATTTTGCAAATATTATGCCTCAAAAACGAGCAAGAGACATAAACACGACACTGAAATTATAAAAATGAAGGACAAGGAATAACACGAGGCTACTCAAACAAATAACCCACTTATTGGGGCCATGTTGTGAACTAGGTCACCACTTTGTTAAATATGCAATATTAACTGCAAGGAACAAACACACATAAAGTTTCTGAAACATCACGCAACAGTGATATTGAACCTGAGTGTCCCTAGAGCACAGCAGACATGCCAAGATGTTTGAGCTAAAGATGCAACATGTGAAGCCCATCGAATAGTATCAAATAGTGGAATAGTTTAATTTAGCACACATGATATGGTTGAAAACTGCACAGAATCGAAAGATATACAGACTTCAGACTTTTGCTCTCCTCATCCTGATTGCTGTCTAGGATAAGTAATTGATATACATATATATATATATATATCCTCTTTTTCTCCCAATTTGGAATGCCCAATTCCTACTGTTTAGTAGGTCCTCGTGGTGGCACGGTTACTCACCTCAATCTGGGTGGCAGAGGACAAGTCTCAGTTGCCTCTGCTTCTGAGACCGTCAATCTGTGCATCTTATTACGTGGCTAGTTGTGCATGTCACCACGGAGACTCCCAGCATGCTACCCTCCGCAATCCATGCACAACTTACCACGCTCCCCATTGAGAGCAAGAACTACTAATCACGACCACGAGGAGGTTACCCCATGTGATTCTACCCTCCCTAGCAACCGGGCCAATTTGGTTGCTTAGAAGACCTGGCTGGAGTCACTCAGCACACCCTGGATTCCAGGGGTGGTAGTAAGCATCAATACTCGCTGAGCTACCCAGGCCCCCTCAGTAATTGAGATATTAAAGAGGTCTCATTTGTGTTTTTTCTAGGGATGTCCCAATACAGATACTGGGTCCGATACCACGCTCATGTACTTGTACTTGTGCTAGTAAAAATGCTCTGATACAAAAACAAAAAACAAAACAAAAAACATCCCATCTGTACAAATATCATTCTGTAAACATTCAGCACACAAATTAAAATCACGTTACGTCCTAATGTGATTATTAACCACAAAGGCTGCAATTTAATGAGATAAATACATCTCATCACGTGTGCTGCATGCTTCAAAGTGAATGTTCATACCTTTTAGAGCTCCTTGTCTCATACACGGAAAACACCATCATGAGCATCGTGCATTGTTTGTAGCAGATGACAGCGAGCAGAGTGCTAATTCACTTTGTAGCGCACGGCACATACAGACTACATTTTTATTTAATCAAATAGCAGACTTTTGTGGTTTAATAATCACATTGAGTTACGTAGCGACCTGCTTTTCCGGACTGTGACCTGCTTTTCCGTCAAAAACACACAGAAATGGAAACAGCTTCAAAATAAAAGCTTCCACCAAAATAAAGGCTCAATTTAAAAGGAAAGAAGTATGACAGAAATGTATCACTACTGTTTAGTTATGTAATATTAACTGTAATACTACTACTACTAATATTAATAATAATAAATTACTGGTTACTGTATTATATTTTAGTATCGCACATCTGTGATGCTCTGTTATGCAGAATTGTTTTGACAAAAATAACTCCAATGTTGTATTCTGGATTGTGCTGTGAGGAAAAGCTCTTCATTTGATAAAAATAATATAATATTATGTTGAAAAATGATTGTTCTGCTTTCTTTTGATTATAGTTTTAATGAATGCATTTATTTAGACACCATTTTGTTGAAAAAAATTAAATAAACTGTTGATATGGAATTCAGAAAAAAAGGTATTGGTAGTGTCAGTACTCGGGACATCGCTAGTTTTGGTCATTAAAAAGTTACAAAAGATAGAAAATAAAAAGTTTTATATTCTACCCGACACATTACACAATTTAACTTTCCTAACACATAATATGTGCCAAATTAATTACAGCACATTTCTGTGTGATGCAGTTGGACCTCTGATGTAAATACCAAATGGCTTTGGCTTGTAACTTGTGTTTCACCTTCCTGGAATAACAGGATGTAATTATCGATATCAAGTAGGCACTAAGCTACCAATTTGAAAAAGCGAGATGCATGGTTACTAGGCAACCGAATGTGAGATTCCTATAACATTAACAACACAAAGTTCTGAATAAAATAGATAGTAACAGGGAGATGAAAACAGATCTGGAGGGGAAAATTGACCTGAGGGACAAACAAAATGAAGCAAGCATCTGAAAGATCAGCCTGATCGGTACCATATATCAAACCAGAAGGAAACAGATTTTGCTGCAGAAAAAGCTGAATAATATATTGTTAAATTATACAACCTATAAACCTTTATTTCAGGCAAAATGCAGCTCTACTGTTGCCTCTGCAGCAACCCCAATAACTTGAGAATTGAGTAAATGGTAAAAAGAAAAATAGAAAACGTGATCTCTACATTTTTGAAAAAAAGATCTTTACGAGGCTTGTTGTACGTACTGCGTCAAGTTTCCTAAAATGAACACTAGAGGTGCTGCAATAATGACTTTTACTCACTTTCACACAAATCACGAGTAAAACCGCGGATTATCAGTTCATAAACACATACTTTTTGCTCCATGCTATCTTATGATATCAAAACACTTTTACTATAGTGCATAAGTTGTAAGGTGATACATTTTAATGTTTGCATTACATAATCAACTACATTTACAAGCTTGTTCGAGTGTGATTAATGTGCAGTAGCTTGCAACTTACGATGCAAAGGACTGGGCTATGAGTCCTGAAGAGCACAAAAGTCGACACATGAGCCGAAAGTGTCATAAGCACCACAAAATGACGTGGTTGCTTCAGCAGTTGTGTTTGTTTATCTCACATTTGCTTTTTATGTCAATTTCGGTTAGGTTTAGGGTAGGGAGCTAGGTTTTGTTGATTTAAAACTTGATACAGCATTAACCTTAAAAACCTCATCTGTTTGGGAGAAAATGTAACTCATTTTTAGCGCCTGTCTGTGGACATTTCACATAATATCATGTTGCAAAAATGTTGCCACAGTCACAACATTTTCATGAGATCAAAGTTCCTTCTTAATAGGCTTAACCAGCAAGACTTCCTTGGTTAACCAGCTTCACCAGAGAGACCCATCAGCCAGCACTAACCTGCATAAACCAGTGTGCACAAGCATCGTCCCTGTCTCTGCTGGCTTAAGCTGGTCTTTTCCGCAAGGAAACAGCCATCGAAGCTGCAAGTTTGCTTGGGTCAACTTGCCTGGGTTAGTTACTGTTTACAAACAAACGCTAGGTGGCGGCACTTCCGGGTTCTTTTGGCACTCCTTTGGGTGCTTTGTTCAAAACAAGCAAAAAATGTCCAAAAAGTGCTGTTTGCAGTTGTCACTCCCAAAACTTACAGTTCAATAACTGTTTGATTAAACTTTTTGTAACTTTGCAGTGTTCTGAAGTAGCTGCAATGACTGCCAATGTAACTTTCTGACACTCAGCAGTCTATCTTTTATTAGAAACTCTTATTATTAGAATACTTTTATCAAGCCTTTACTTCCTAATACCTTGAAAATGTTTATGTGGAGTCTCTTTTTTCGCCTCTTTTCTTGGTTCCTCCATGTTTCTATAAATAAACTCATTGTGAAATATGGCCATGTTTTATGCATATAAGAACTTGAATAATTTAAATAGGTATGCAATTCTCCATTTGTATGTTTCGTTTTCAGTGTTGGGTAAGTTAATTAAAAATAGTAATACACTACAAATTACTAATTATTTCTCTAAAATTGTAATAAGATTACTTTAATAATTACTTCATTTAAAAAGTAATCACATTACTAATTATAAGTCTATAATTATAAGACAATAAGTCGCAAGACCTTTCAGATGATGAAAAAAAAAAGTGATATATTCCGGATAATACGGTATGCAAACTTTTATTACAGACACTACACATCATTGTATGCATAATGTATATGGTTTTAGGTCTGGAATCTTCCAAACTATAACATTGTAAGAGGTTCATAGGGTGGGAAAGAAGGAAATGGAAAACTTAGGATTGCAACTCAAAGGTAGAACTTTAATAAAACAAACTCAAAGTGGCTTTTCAGCAGTACAATCATCAGATCAGGTCACACTTTTTTAACACAGTCTTTTCTCTCAGGTAGCTCTCTCTCTCTCCCCTTATCTCTAGCATGGTCCCTTTTTATCGCTCTCCCCAGTGCTTACTGCAATCAGAAACATTAGACATTATAGCACTCAGGTGTGTGCACCCTTACCGCTTTCTCTCTATACGGACGAACGCTTGACCTCGCCCCCGCCACCACAAACATCATTGCTGATTCACCAACAAAAGCCCCTGTGATTGCCCTAAATGGACCTGAGGCCCTCAGTCTCAATTAGTTACTAATTAATTTATGCTAATCCATCCCGTATGTGTCACAGCAGCAGTGAAGCACCACCCCTCACCTGTCAATCAACTGCTGCGCTAAAACAAGTGTTTTAAGTTTGCTGGTAAGAGCTGCTTTAAAAGGAAATAACCATCCGATTGGAAAATTTAAAAAAGCGGATACATACACAGTCACGAGAGTTTCACGGATCTTCTTCAGTGTGTCTGGTATCAACACAGATGACAAGCACAAACACCTGAAGCTCCTTTAATACAAGTAATCCACTAAAATAACTGATAATTCTGCTTGACATGTTGAGTTTGTGCTTAGATTAAATTTCAACCGCAACTGGGAGAAACAGCGCACTGTTTTTTACGCCCTTTCTTAGTCTTTTCTGATTTTGTTGTGCTTTAATATCATGCAGTAACACACTGACATAGTGATTGATGTATGTCGTCATGAAACAGAGATCCTCCCCTCCAAATACAATCACAAGTGGTCACAGGTGATGCATTAAAATGACTAGGTGTAAACACTGATGTGTCTCACCAGATCACCTGAGACGCATTGTAATACCAGGTGGAAACGGGGTCATAGAGAACCAAAACAGTATCAGAGCCTCTGATACTAGGAGGTGATGTGGGTTAAGCTGGCACATTAAAGTATGTTTAGTATTTTAAATACTTAATACCCCAAAGTGCAACTCCCTTTTCAACAGCCGCCATATTGAGTGTTTCTTCGATTTTGCCCATTCATTTTTCTGCCACTTATGCAGTACAAGACATGTGAAAAATGCAAATTGCACTCGAAAGACAAATCGTAGGCAAGCTGCTAGGAGAAATTAGTTTTACAATGCTAACAGAGCGCAACAATGCCCGCCCACTTTTTCTGCTATCTTGGTTCTAGAAGTATTTTTTCCATAGGAATTAAAAAAAAAAATCTCTTTAAAAAATAACCATCTATGAGGTCAATCTCAACATTACAAGCTTTGATTTGAAGCAAAGAAGTATTTAAGAACTGAACGAAAAGACAAATATACAAGACTCTACATAATGAACTGAATGAACTACAATCCCATGAAGTATTGAGAATGTTGTATATCGAATAAATAACTACATGAAAATATAAAACTATTGATTTAAAATAGTGCTGTCAGTCAATTAAAATTTTAATTGTGATTAATCGCATACATTTCTGTAGTAAATTGTGATTAATTGATTATGTAAATAAATTTGACTTTAAATATACTTCTTTTCCTGTGAAAATGCATTTATTTCCTTATTAGGAAAGACAGCAAAACAATATGTAACAACTTTATGCTTTATTAATATTTTCCAAACAAAGCCATCCACAGTATAAAGATAGAAATACACTAAAATATCACCAATTCAATTAACATTAAATGTTTCACAAAGTCTAAGTGGGAGTTTGACTAATTGAAAGAACTAGTCCCCACATAGGTTGCATATTCATTGCAATGGTCATTCAATCTCTTAAACTCTCATCCTCCACAATATTAACCTGCCAGTAGACTGAGGCTATCCATTTTTTTAGAGCAATCGCGAAGCCGTGTTCATGATTCGCATCAGGACTTCAGAGCAATTTTGAACTACACATGAAAAGCGCTTGCAGACAAAAAGGTCTCATTCTGTGATAGTTGATTAAATTGTTGATAATAAGTGTAGAAACAATATGTTTTTGATTTATTGCAAAATATTCATATATATACAATAATTTTAATAGTTTGAGAGTGTAGGGAGACCGAATTGATTGCATCATCCACAGTGCTTCATGGAAGTGGGCGGTCACTGCTGAGCACTTTTGTTGTGCTTTGTTTGCCGTGATTCTCGTTTTCCTATAATTTTTCACCATGAATTCTGCTATTAAACATGTTTTTTAAACATGACATTGAAATAATGCAGAGTGATAGCTTTTTTTTTCCTCCCAATTTGGAATGGCCAATTCCTAATGTGCTTTTAAGTCCTCATGGTCACACAGTGATTCGCCTCAGTCCGGGTGGTGGAGGACGAATCCCAGTTGCCTCCGCGTCTGAGATCGTCAACCCACGCATCTTATCATGTGGCTTGTTGAGTGCATTGCCACGGAGACATAGCGTGTGTGGAGGCTTCACGCCTCCCACAGCGGCATACATGCTCAACTCACCACGCGCCCCACCGAGAACGAACCACATTATAGCAATCACGAGGAGGTTACCCCATGTGACTCTACCCTCCCTAGCAACCAGGCCAATTTGGTTGCTTAGGAGACTTGGCTGGAGTCACTCAGCCCACCCTGGGATTCGAACTAGCAAACTCCAGGGGTGGTAGCCAGCCAGAGTGATAGCTTTGACAGAAACATATACAGTACAATCAACAACCTCTGGGCTCACAGTAGGTCTGTCTTTAAAGGTTCATGAGTTATCCTTAAAAATCAATTAATCTACTATATGGAAAAATGCAATTTTCACTTCCGGAACCAGACTGTTGTGCTCCTTTGCAACTGGAAGCATGTAAAGATGCCAATTATACATTATCTGTAGTGGCTGAATCCTGCAAGTTAGGCCAGAGTGCTTTCATACAATTTCAAACTCTACTGCAGTTCACATGAACATCGGGTGATTCACTGGTGCTCACTAAGTTTGAAAAAACACTTTCAAATCAATCAAATTAACCAAACGTTGATGTCAAACAGCCTCAGAACTGCACCAAAAGCTCTAGTGTGAATGCTCTTTAAAACATCCCCATGCAAAAACACACCACAGCAACCAAATACACATCCAGTTTCTGCTCTCAGCTTGGTAATCCTACTCAATCTGGGTTAGAGCTCATCTGTAATGTATTCTGACCTGAGCGTGCATGTCCTCTGAGCCAAGCAGAGGGGGAAAACAGATTAACAGAGACAAAGATTGTGAGGGGACCACAGTGCCCACTCCAAACAGTGGATTCGTTCTGGTAATTGGACCCTGCATTAGAGAGAGTCCACCAGCCCTTAATTGCTTTGCAGACATCTATTACTGCACCATAATGAGTATTATTTCAAAAGGCCTGGGCTATGGAACAAGAGTAGGGAGTGAAGTTGCTTTCTCATGTCTTCACCACTAATTATGATAACACCTTGTTCTCCAACAGGTGGACCAGTAACTCCTTTCTCTGTGTGCACTCAGTGCAGTGACTGATCACCACTAAGCAGTGGACGAGGAGCATCACACCAGCAGCATTCGCATGAGTTCTGTCTCTGTGCTGCTGACACTGCACACCTGCACGCCCCCAGAGACACAGAGGTGGAGGCAGGAGAAGAGAAGAGATGGAAGAAGAACCTCTTTATAGAAGCATTTCCCATCTAATTAAAAACTAGGCCACTGCAGAGCAACGAAGAGACGCCATGATGGCTGAAAAAAGACACTGTCCCTGTGACTTACATCAAATATAGGGCAGGCTAATGATAGAGCTACAGTAGGAGAGCTAAGTCTCAGCTTCTGTGCCAATGCTTGCATACATTGACCCTGCCTTTGTGCTAGGAAACATTTTTGAACTGGCAAAACTTTAAAGAGCATTTTCTAGTATCTAAGAATGGAGGTGTCACAGTGTCTTCAAAGAGAGAATGATCACAAAAGAGCAAACATCTAGAAACTCAGACATTGTACTACAGGGATGCGAAATATATTGGTGACCATATGAGTATCTACCAATATTAGGATTTTTTATTTTTTTATTAAGTCTGAATTGGCTAATTTGTGAAGTTATTAATGTCTCTGTTTCAAACCTTAAGAGCTGCCTTGCTGTCTAATGCCAACAGAAAAACTGTTAACTGGTTAACTGGTAGTTACCTTACAATGTATGGTAAAAAATATATATATTATTTAACAAGAAAATACATGCCATTTTACAGCAAAATAAATAAAAAATGTTTTTTTTTAAGTAAAAAGTATGATTTATCTTATAGTTAACAGAAAATGTAATACACAATACACGTAGCCTACTTTTACAACAATAATTGAAGTCCTTGCGTGACCCACATTTGCTTTTATTTTTAGATTTATGTTTCTTCTTATTTTTGATATCAGTTATGCACATTGGGGTGTTTTATGTTAAATATTATATTGTTTGGCAAGAAAAATTAGGTGAACCCTTTGGAATTACCTGCATTTGTGAACAAATTTGTCTTAAAATCTGGTTTGATCTTCAATAATGAACGAACACAATCTGGTTTAACTAATAACACACAAATTATTGTATTGTACATATTGAATACATCATTTAAACATTCAAAGTGTAGGTTAAAAAAAGTATGTGAACCCCTAGGCTAATTACATTAACAAAAGCTAAGCAGAGTCAGGAGTTGGCAAACCTGTCATCCAATTAATGAAACAAGATTGGAGGTGTGGGTTAGAGCTACTTTGACTTTTAAAAGCACTCAAACATTTTGAGTTTGCTACTCACAAGAAGCATCTGCTGATGTGGACCAAGCCTTGCAAAAAAGAGATCTCAGTAGACCTACGATCATTAATTGTTGCTTTGCATAAAGCTCGAAAGTGTTACAAAGTAATTTAGAAGAGCTTAGATATTCATCTGTCCACAGTTAGACAAATTTTCTATAAATGGAGATGATTTAGTACTGTGGCTACTCTCCCTAGAAGTGGTCATCCAGCCAAGGTGATACAAAGGGAACACCGCAGAATGCTCAATGAGGTAAAAAAAAAAGAACCCTAGAGTGACAGCTTAAGACTTGAAGGAATCATTGGGACTGGTTAACATCTCTGTTCATGAGTCTACTATACAGAAAACATTAAACAGCCATGGTGTATATGGCAGGACACCACGAAAGAAGCCGCTGCTTTCTAACAAATACATTGCTGCACACCTGAAGTTTGCCAAAGACCACCTTGACACTCCACAATGCTAATGGGGAAAATGTTTTATGGACTGATGAAACTAAGGTTGAACTGTTTGGGAAGAACACGCAGCACTATTTATGGCATAAAAAGGGCACCGCATATCTACATGAAAATATCATCCCAACGGTGAATACTATTGAGGGAGCATCACGATTTGTGGCTGCTTTGCTGCTTCGGGGCCTGGACTGCTTGCCATCATTGAGGGCAAAAATTAATTCCCAAGTTTATCAAAATATCCTACAGGATAATATCAGGGTGGCTGAGAACCAGCTGAAGCTCAGCAGAAGTTGGGTGATGCAGCAGGACAATGAACCTAAACCTTGAAGTAAATCCACTACAGAATGGCTTCATTTTCCACCTTTTGAAGTGGCCCAGTCAGAGCCCAGACCTCAACCCAATAGAGATGCTTTGGAATGACCTCAAGAGAGCCGTTTACACTAGACGTCCTAAGAATATGGCTGAGCTGAAGCAGTTCTGTAAGGAACAATGGTCCAAAATTCCTTCTGAACATTGAGCAGGTCTAATCTGCAGTTACCGGAAACGCCTGGTTAAGGTTATTGCTTATGAGGATCGACTAGTTATTAAATCCAAGAGTTCACTAACTTTTTCCACAGCACTGTCAATGGGATGTGTTCAATAAAGGCATGAAATAGTATAATTGTTTGTGTGTTTTTAGCTTAAGCACATTGTATGTGTCTATCCTTGTGACACTGATGAAGATGACATCACATTTAATGACTAATTAATGCAGAAAACCAGCTAATTAAATCTTGCCACAAACTAGAAAGACTTGTGAAAACCACAAGCTACAATCAGATTGCCTGAATTAATATGCAACATCTAGGAGTCAGGGTGCACAGGTTTTTATCAGTCCGACAAACTTTGCCATTATTTTTGTCTATAGTATATTGTGTTTGTCTATACTTGTGACTTAGATGAAGACGAGATCACATTTAATGACCAAATAATGCAGAAAACCAGCAAATTCCAAAGGGTTCACATAATTTTTCTTGCCATTGTATGTACATTTTATGCATGTCACATGAACAACTCGACACTCTCAACTTAAGTCTTTGGCATTACCATGCAGTATGTTGCTAAGCTAAAGTCAGTAAGTCCAAAAAAATTAACAGCACAAACAAATATTGGGGGAAAAAGTCAATTTGAATGAAATGGAACTAATTTTATCGCTACTTTTCTGTACTGAATGAATTACATTTTTAAAACTGTAATGTATTTTAAAATGAAATTTTTCTCAAATCTGTCCACCATCTTTAATTATTTTTTCACTGTCACTCACTATACATTCTGGCACTTACTTATTCATAAAGAAACCATTCAGTGCTGTCTTTATTTTGCTGCCTAGTTTTGTGAACAGCCTATGAAGTCTTAAAATGCTGTTTAGGTAGGCAGTTCACTAGCAGTACATCTCAATCAGCTCCCTAGCTCTCTATGTCATGAATCAGTATAATTCAGGCAATGACAAGGGTGTTCATCCACTGAACATTGGAACACTTATGACTCAATCACCTGTGACACGATAATGAGCTTGTGCATTAAAACACAACTAGTATTAACCAACAATATCGCTGTAGATATGACGCTGTTGTGCATTTTCGTTGTAAATATTCAAATGTACAGTGTAATTATGAAAGATAAATGACTTAAATAAAGAAATACAAATATAAAGGAGTATATTTTTAAACGTATTTATATTTATATATAATCTTGTAATATATCTTATATTTAACGTTCTTATATTTAAAAGATTGTTTCTCTTTCACGGTCATTATGGATGAAAGACGTTACAAACAACATCTCTTTTAACACTTGTGATTCAAAAAGTAAAGTTACTCAGAGGTCCTTAGAGGACAAAAATGTCTGTATCAAAAAACTGCCATAAAAATATATTAATATTATTTTCCACTTTCAATTAGTTTATTTTTTTAACCAACATCAGTCCTGATCATAACTACCAAATATTCATTAATGTTCAGGATTTTAACCCTTTAAATGGCAATTTGTTTACATAATGCCAGTGTTGTTTTTCACACACAAGTTGGTGCAGCTATCATTATGAGGACTTTCCATAGACATAATGATTTTTATACTGTACGAACTATAGATTCTATCCCCTAACCCTAACCCTACACCTAAACCTAACTCTCAAACATCATTTAGTATGTTTTTTAAACGATTTAAATTATGGGAACACTAGAAATGTCCTCATAAACCACATTTATAGCATAATACCCTTGTAATTACCAGTTTGTAACCTACAAAAAAAGTCCTCGTAAACCACTTAAACCTGCACACCCACACAATTTTAGTTTCATCATTTATTCAATTGGCCTGCAGTGCTCTATAATACAGCAAACAGAAAATAGGGAAAAAGCATGTATTTGCTCCATAGTCTAAAGATGAGAAAAATGGTGCCATCTGGTGGAAAATAAAAATAAAAAAAATTACATTTTGAAGCTAGGGCTCCGGAATGAAAGCATAATATCGTAAAATTCATGATTTTATGCTTTAATGGTACTGGGATCAATTTAATGGGTTTCAATGGGGACATTTTTGTCCTTAAGTTCCTGAGTGTAACTATTTTGTGTACACAGTGTATTATAGATGTATTATACCGAGGCTGAAATATCAAAATTCCCCCCAAAATACACACCATTGCAAAATGTATGCCTTTGGCATTAACACAGCCAAAATGATCGAAAAAAAAAAATTATGAAAAAGACAAAAATGTCCCGAAGGTCACACAAGGATTAAAGATAAAATAAGGCTTTGACTTCATAGTTTTACACCAGTGCTCGTCTTCTAATGACTTGAAAGACTTCAGAACATGACAAAGTTTCTTGTAAGGGATTATAGTGAGCAACGATGGTCCCTGGTTTTTAAGGTTAATTTTTGTGATTGAGACTGCCCTAGAACTGGCCGACTCCCTGATCAGTGCCCTGACTACTGAACTAGGGAGCTGATTGAGATGCAACCCAGGTTTTTAAGCAGTGCTATAATATCAAGGTTTATTTTCTGCAACTCAAATGCTAACTCTTAATTTGAACTTTTAATGAAATTTTGATGACGTCAAAACAATAACTATTAAAAAAGTTAAAAATGTTCTATGCCAGACTACTAACATATGAAACAGTTAGCCTTTGTATCTAATGTACATTACAATGTTTTGATGCTTGATTTCACCGATAGCATGTCAAATACATTGAAACATAACTTTGACTAGCCTACTTTTTTTTTCAACATTAAACAAAACCATTTTGATTTAAAATATCTGCCATAATCAGGAATAACATAAAAATAATTATCTGTATTATTGACCATTTAAACATATAAATTCAGATCGATTTGAAATAAAGTACAATTAGAGCATGCTAACATGAATTTATTTAGCTTCACTGGAAAACCCTCTGAATCCTTGTAGCTTTGCTGCAGAAGAAATATTAGTAGCTTATATCAATAAGCTAACAAACACATAATATAACACAACATCTTCAGCATATGACTAATGGGTTTCAGTCTCACAACATGACAGTGGCAATATATGAGATTTGATGAGTCATCCAATCTGAGCATAAACATCAACCTGGATTGCATTTCTATGCACTACAAGGGGACACTGTTCCGATTGCTTGATCCGAACCTAAGTTTGATTCCTCTACCATTACAATACTTGGCTTTGTAATACAATATGTTTGCAATACGTGTACCACCATGAGTACTAGCGGCAGATGTTTACCACTCTAGCTAGGTAACGACTAACAAATGGAAAGTGTTGTTCACAAAAATGAAAGCTACTTGCCAAAGGCAATTTCTGTGGACACAAGAAGCAATGAAAAATTCCTTATACTATTGGCAAATTGTATGCTATCAATAGCGATGTACTTTCACAAGCTAAACGGGATTGCTTTAACAGTTATGGTGAACCCCAAGAAGTCATCGCTTGAGTCCCCATTCACTTTCATAAGTAAATGATGACAAAATGTCACTTTAAAATTCATTACTAACCCATCTTTAAACAACCAACACTCAGTAAAAGCATTAATAAGGACTCAATAAATAACAGATATACAGTATACCACTCATGGACGATTGCTCTCTGGAAGGATTCCCCTGCAATGTGTGGGCATGTTTGTTACGCTGGGCCATAAATCAACATATACACTGTTCCCTATCTCTGCTGACAGTGAAAAAAAAACACACATCTCTGAAAGCACTTACATACTACCCCCTGTAAAAAAACAAGCTGGCATTTCTGAGGGAAGGGGAGGCTGCCACACTTCCTGAGAGAAAAAACACTAGAGGCAGTGCAAAACCCCCCAAAAAACAAACAAACTCACAAACACTTACAGCCACAAAAACATGAATGAGAGGACTATAAATAAATTCCCAATGAGAACAATGTGTGTAAGGGCACAAATACTGCCCATGAGCTAGACACACACATACATGGAGCAGTGGGTGTGTAGTTATTTTCACCACACTGGGCAAATGGAATGTGATTTACAGATGAAAAATTAAAACAGTGGGGAGGGTTGGGGAAAAAGCTATAAAAGCATTGTGGACAAATGTCAAATGCGTAAATACAAATGTATAGCTACATCAAGGCTAGGCAGTATGACATATATATTGTTTAATGGTAGAAATATGTCAACATTTCTGGTAGAGATTCTGCTATACTCTTTATACCATGGTAGATATAATTGTGCAGCTATCAGTGGGCAGGATTGCTTCTGCAAAGAAACATGGAGTAATGTAAATATACAGAGTGGGGCATTTTCCAAACAAGTCAAGACTACAAAGAATATGCTATTACAGGGATAGTTCACCCAAAAATGAAAATTCTCTCATCATTTACTCACCCTCATGCCATCCCAGATGTGTATGACTTCCTTTCTTCTGCAGAACACAAATGAATCTTTGTAGAAGAATGTTTTCAGCCCTGTAGGTCCATACAATGCAAGTGAATGGTGACCATAATTTTGAAGGTCCAAAAAGCAATAAAGGAAGCATAAAAGTAAACCATATGATTCCAGTGGTTTAATCCATTTCTTCTGAAGTAGGGATGTGCCAGAAGCCGAATACCTTATTCGGAAAGGCACGAATAATGACTTCAAAATGAATAACGGATTCATCCGAATAATAATTTTTTTTTCGTATGACTAATTATCCAAGAGGCACAAGGATAAAGCGACATTTTAAATAAACATTTACAAAATTACAACGAATTTATGAATCTGTGCAGCCAATATTTCTAAAGTGTAATCCTTATAAATGAAAATGCGCACGTTGTGATTTCAAATCGGATGGGTGCGGTCTCTGTTATTTGTGTGCATCTGGAACTTATCAAGTGTAAAATTAAGATACAACATCATATACACTTTCAACTTCTTGAAATGTCTATGCTAATGTATCACATGATTCACACGTGATTCTCATGTATTCATTTATAGCCTAAACCTGAGCACGATGTTAAATTCCTGATCCGAAGTGAGGATTTCACATCGGAGCTCGTCTATCCGTCTCTTCAAGTTGACCACATTTATATTCACATCAGTGATTTGGGTAATTATCTGGTTAAGACTTTGTGGTTAGAACGCTCCATAAAGGTTTAAATGCCCCATAGTGTATTCATCTATTTGGAATATGCCTGCTTATATTAAAATGAAGAAACTGAAACATGCTCCGTCTTTCTTTTTTCTTCTTCTTTAAACTGTGCTACCTCTGGTAAGGTGCTATATAAATGTAACATTATTACTATCATCATTATTATTATTTAACTAAATAATGGTGTCTTATCATAAACATTCCTGATAGATTTACATGGACTTTCATGTTTGTAGGCTATATTGATTTTATTTTCATTTCTTTTATTGTTTGAATTTGTATTTATTATTCAATGAAAAATGTGTGCTTGACATTTCACATTTTGCTTGACACTTCCTGCCTCCAGAATAATTTTGTTAAACATGCACAGACAAACAAAAATTCTGTTTCATGCAGATATTAATATCAGAAATACCAGGAGAAACCAAAGTTAACAACATATTCCACAGTTAATGTATCCTACAAATGCAGCTTTATATGGTAAGAAATAAAATAATAAATTATATATATTTTTTAAATAATTGTTGTATAATAATAATAATAATAATAATAATAATTATTATTATTATTATTATTATTATTATTATTATGTTAATATTATGAAAAGGCATATACAAAGCATATTTTATTAATAAAAACTATAAATGTAAGAGTAACATTTAAAAATGGGCATTTCATTTAGTTTTTACGCACTTCCGTTTTAAGCCCCGCCCACACCCGGTTCTATCCAAATACAGAGACAGATACAGATCATTTTGCCATATGAACAGATACATATACAAATACGTATAATGGCTTCGCTGCACACCCCTATTCAGAAGCGAAATAATAAGTGTGGGTGAGGAACAGATCAATATTTAAGACATTTTTTACTATAACTCTCCACTTTCACTTTCACATTTTTCTTCTTTAATTTTTGGCAATTCACATTCTTTGTGCATATCGCCACCTACTGGGCAGGGAGGAGAATGTATACTAAAAAAGGACTTAAATATTGATCTGTTTTTCACCCACACCTATCATATCACTTCTGAAGATAAAGATTTAGCCACAGGAGTCTTATGGATTACTTTTATGCTGTTTTTATTTGCTTTTTGGAGCTTCAAAGTTCTGGTCACCATTCACTTGCATTGTATGGACCTACAGAGCTGAAATATTCTTCTAAAAATCTTTGTGTTCAGCAGAAGAAAGAAAGTCATTACATCTGGGATGGCATGAGGGTGAGTACATGATGAGATATTTTTCATTTTTGGGTGAACTATTCCTTTAATGACTATAAAGCAAAGCAGTTGTTTTCAGTTGCCAAGCAACATTAAAACAAGGCACATTATTATAGAATTCAAATGTGTGGTCACAGCAGAAGCTATCTGTTTTATAAAGTTAGTTTCACTATTTTGAGTCTTTAGTTTTCAACTCAAGTGTGACATGATGTGACACTGTTTTTGCACTGATGTCAGGCTTATCATTTATTTGTTATGAATAACCTTATATTTTGGTTTGCATCCATCATGTTCTGAATAAAAATGACAATAATCAAATTAAATAAAGTACTTTTCATTATAAGAAGTATTTAAATTTACAGGATTAAGGCATTACCATGTTATCTTATATATAAACAATTTTTCAATGAAATTACAGCAAATAACATAACTATTTGTAACATATACCATTACTGTGATATAAAATTATTCTGTAATAGATGTTTGTCATTTTACCCACCCCTAATATACACAAATGTCACCGAGTCAATTGAGTATATACAGTAAGTTAAAATCACCTTTGTGATGTAAACCACATGATTTGTAGGCTGCTTGCTGTCTCGTGCAGTCTTAATGTGTTCAGGCAGCAGCCCTGGGCCACTGGACCTAAACTATAAAGGAATCTTTGCCTTGTGAGGAACTATAGTGTAATTACATTTTAATTACACACATATAACAGAGTAATAACATATTCCATCCTCTGATAAATAGCCTTCTTGAACAGTTTAAAGCACAAAGATGGTGGTGATAATGGATATCAGAAGTCAGTGACGTAACAAGGGCCATTGATCACATCTTACACTGCATTACTTCTACATAAGTCTGTCAAGGTCACGAACAGAGTATATAATTACATACCATGCCACTCTCAGCTGGTATTGAGTGATGTGACTCTTGTGATAGTACATGACAGAAACATGCAAATCTATTTTACAAAGCAAACCTTAGTCCAGCGTGCCCCTTCCCAGCCCTGGAACATTTTACTGCATCTCAGGACACTGCTGTTTAGGAAACATGTTGTTTCTCATTACGAACAGAATGCCACAGCAGACCACTACCACTGTTCCCTGGACATTGCTGAGGAAAGGTGGGGAATACTAATGAAGGGCTAACGTACAAACGCACACAAACACACACACAAAATGTGATGCCCTGAATTGGCCAGGCTTGCCATTTTCCAGTACCCTGCTAATGACAGCCAGAGACAATGAAAGCAAATCTGACTTCTAAATCTGACATGTATTTGAAATGATGACCCACAACACTGATGAATAATCTCCCAGCAAGGAGCTGCCCGATAGCAAAGCACACCTTTTGGCCCTACGCACTGCCTCGCGTAGACAAGCTGTTCTCAATACCAGGTGGGGAGAGAGGTGGGGTGGGCGAGGAATGTAACAAACAAATGGAGCATGTGAAAGGTCAAATGTTGCACACCCACTCCAGCATAAACAGGATAAATGTTGGCGCAACCATGATGCACAACTGACCAAAAATAAAGAAATATCTCTTCCTCTCTGTCAAAATGATGTCGCTTCTTTTTATTTTTAAAACTTTATTTGCACAACCCACAGTATAATGTATTATGTTCTGCATGCATGGAAATGTGAAGCAGGAGTGACTAAAAAAAAAAGGAATTATTGATTACACTTTACATTAATATTTCCTTTGTTGAGAGATTATAAAAGGGTTTATTAATGACTAAAAATCATTGATATGCAGTTATAACAACATTAATAAAAAGACCAACATTCATGTAATACAACAGTGGGCCATTTTATCTCATATGTTATAAATGCTTAATAAATATAGTTATTCATACTTAATATACTTATTCAAATTAATCCAAAAATAAAATGCCCAAATTCATGATTTATGTCACAATGCAGCAAAAATAGACAATTACACTGAAATTAAAAGGAGGGATTATGTCATTACAGTCCACCTTGTATTTATATTATATTAATTACTGTAATATCTTGAATCATGTGTTGTCACTTTTGATATTAAAGAATGGTTCTACTCTGAGTGGTTTCCCAACTTACCTAGTCCTAATTACATAAAGTCCTCTGCAAAAACACATTTCAGGTATTCATGCTTATTCACAACATATATCATAATAGTAAAGCATAATGACCATTAAACTATACTGAACTTTACTTTTATGTACATAAGGTTGTAATGTTGACACCTCCTTTATAAATGCTTCATATGTGTCCACTTCACATTTACTTTACAAACAACTAATGCTGAATAAGTGTTATAAAGCATTTATAACATGTAATGTAGTATGGCTCACTATTTGGCAAGTATCACATGAAAGCTGCTCTGTTTAAATCATGCTGTTACAACTGTATATAAATTATTTATAATGCATTTGTAAATTAATTATTAATCATTAATAAACCCCTTTAGAAGCCCTTTACAAAGGGAACATTAATGTTATTAAAATTAAAGTGTAACTGAATTATTATTATTATTATTATTATTATTCAGAAACAGCTTTTAAAACATATTGGCAGTTCTCAATATATTGCATTAATTACTTCATGTTCTACATGCATGGAAATCTGAAGCCATGCTGTCTGAAGCAATGATGACCTTCTACTACATCAGTGACAGATCTTTCTGGTGTACTGCACCCAACTCCTCCTTATTCCAGAGCTCAGTGCGTGATGAAAACATTGCGCCTTTCTCGTTTTCCCTCATATGCATCAGCTGTACATGTCACACTCACACCTCTCATTCAAACCAGTTAGATCTGATAGAGCAGGGAGACAAAAAGCTGCATTTGATGGAAATATACCCGTGAGACGTTTGTGCGTCCTGATATCTGTGCCACGGGGAACCTCTGAGGGGCATTGCGCCGGAAAAACTACCTCTGCAGTGAACCATTTACGCATAATACGCAAAGGAGAAATGCATGCACAACCTCCGATTGTGGATTTATAATAATGCATAACATTACATGAAGATGATAATGCATGAAGCTATTTAAAGATGCGTTGCGCAGTCAGGAAGACGTGATTTTTGATGGCTCAGACCAACACTTGCGTATAAACATATGTATTTATACATGCCAAACCAGTGAAAGTTTGAATGGGAAAATATACCTGAAATCTGAATTCGAAACCACTGCAGTTTGGGATGGTTTCTCATTCAAACTTTCACTGTTTTTTAAATATATAAATAAATAAATAAATATTAAATAAACTTTGTCACGCCATGAAATGATCACATTAAAAGATCATAGCGCTCACCTGCCAACAGTCTGGTTGGCGAGCTGTCGCATCCGATTGAATTGCTTCTTCATTTTTGTATTTTTTCTTTTTTTTTTTTTTTTTCTGCGTTAACACCTCAAGCGCAAAACACTCCGCATTTCTCTCAAAATAAAGGCCCGTATTCCGGTGCGAACATCCACATTATTCCCGTCACACGCCCTCATGGCAAACAGAAAAAGGATGGAAACGTCCTGAGATGCATCTTTCAATGCATTTTTGCGCTGCGCTTGACTGCTCTCTGTAAAAGAGATGCTGCTTGCTGGGCGATTCTCAACTCGGGCAAAGTGACAGCAGCGGAACGACACGAGCGCGGTGCAGGATGGGAAATGTAGTTTTACACGACGTGCTAGTGTTATTGAGTATGTGGAGCGAACTGTCGTTTCACCAGGTCTGCAGAGCAATTTAAAACAGGACAAAGAGTAGGCAAACAATAATAAATAATAAATAGTAACACTATTTTCAGCCAAAACCCAACAGTTAGCCTAATTTATTTATGTATTATTACAGTAAAATCACAATGGGATCTCCTTCAAACAGTGCAAGAAGATAACAGAACTTTCCAGATTATATATATATATATATATATATATATATATATATATATATATATATATATATATATATATATACACACACATTTCTAAAATAAAATAAGTAAAGAACAATAAGGAAATAACAGAAGAGGCTATACAACACATAGACACGAAATATATTTCTAGGAATATTATTGAACAGTACGTGAGCTGAACTCTGGGTCTTTATAAAGAAAACACTGCCATCATGTGGCTGCATTAATGTAGTCTAAACTGCACTAAAAAAGGACCATCGCAGAGTCCTTGGCTGTGTCTCGTTTGGAAGGCTGCATGCTAGGTAGGACACATCCTTTGAAGGCTGCAGTATACCGAGTGTCCCCCTTTAAACAAGCCTCGTTTAAACGAGACGGCCTTCGTAGAACAAACGGAAACTGAACGTAACATGGTTGCTATGACAGCACGTACACTCTTAAACAAGCGCGAGCGCTTCGAGTGAGAAGGGAACAAAGTCCCTTTAGAAGGGAATGTATGAGGTACATTTTAGGAGAGTTATAATGATGTAAAGAGAAAAGAAAATAGATTTCACAGGTATACTTTTAGTCTAATACTTTATTTTAATTATATATTAATATAATTATACATATTATATACTCTGCACCCATCTACTGAGGTACTTCAACTTGGGAATTAACATTACTTGTGTTTGAACATCATATTTACGGGCAAATTGGCGTCATTTATTTTAGACATTTCTGTTGAAGCAAGGAATTGTGGGTTATGAGTGCCCACGAAGGATACACCTCATGCATCCTCCGAATTCCCGTGAAAGAAGGTCACATTCGAAGTGTCCTACTTGCTTTATTGAAATGAGACAGCCTCGATGGCGTATGCGGCCGACAAATGCAACCTCCGGAGGACGCATCCTTCTAAACGAGACACAGCCACAGCCCTTCTTTCTGTCATAGCCTCCTGAGTAGTGTTGAGAAGTCTGATTCATTTTAGCGAATTGATTCGTTCGAAGGGTTCATATCACTGAACCGGTTCCAACATCGAATTATCGCTTGATATGGCTCTTAGACGTCCCTGTGGCATTTTAGGTTTCATTTTTGTAGTAAAATGGCTATTTTTTTCACCTAATAGGTTTTATAAATTTTTTAGCGTTCCAACATTATCGTTAACAACGTTTTCATAGTGCTGTTGTCAAGATGAATAATGTTAACTATTAATATCCGAATTATTCCCATTTTGTTGACAACATTGTTCCCATCCCACAGTTTTACTCCTAAACAAAGTCATCCCTTACTGTTGGATGATCTGCTACTGTTTTGACTATAAAAACTCTGCCAGAACAGTAAGACAAAATACACATGCTAAAAATACATTCTCTGAAAAACCTAAATATCTTATGCAGTGTTGTTTCTCAAACAAGATCAATCAAACTAATCTTGTTTTAAGGATTTTTTAGATATTTTTACAGAAAAACAATACAAAATTTATTATCAAGAATATGATTTTACTAGGTCTTACTAGAAAAAAAGAAATTATGATCCAACGTGAATTTTCTTGATAAAAAAATATGATTGTGTCTGGTAACATGTGCATGTAAAATGGCTTGAAATAGCATTTTATCTTAGCGTAAAGCTGACAATTTACACAAGGTTTATTTCTATTTCTTCTGCTCCAAACTTACTTCAA
Organism: Myxocyprinus asiaticus; assembly: GCF_019703515.2. Taxonomy (NCBI): domain Eukaryota; kingdom Metazoa; phylum Chordata; class Actinopteri; order Cypriniformes; family Catostomidae; genus Myxocyprinus; species Myxocyprinus asiaticus. The sequence goes on along the minus strand of NC_059357.1, from coordinate 37,629,676 downwards.
ACTTACTTCTCTGTCTGCTCGTATGAATGTAACACATCATAAGAAAGTGTTTCACCGCTGTTCAAATGCACTTTGGATCGCATCATTTATATGTATAAATGTTTTCCATCTGAAAGGACTAAATATTAAATGAAACAAATGACAATAAAATGCAAAGTAATCTCTTCAGTAATCAAAATACTTTTTGAATGTAACTGTATTCTAAATATCAATGATTTAAATTGTAACTGTAGTGGAATACATTTACTAATATTTTGTATTTTAAATACGTAATCCCTTTACATGTATTCCGTTACTCCACAACCCTGCACGCCATTCACGTTGCTATGGTTACAAATTTAAATTTACTGTCAAATAGATAAAAAATGATGTCAGACTCCAGTCATGAAGGTAACATTGCCTCTTAAAAATAGTAGGCTAATAAAAAGTAATAAACCTGTTTCCACTGGGTGTACAGAGTAGCCTACACAAATTTATGAAGCAAGTTTTATTTGAATGAAGCTGCATCTCTTGCAGAGAATCCCAACCCGCCTTTAGCACCACGGACAGCTCCGAAAAACACGTTAACTTTACCTGCTCGGAAGACAAGAGCTCCGAATCTCCAATCTGTGTTACTGGAGAAAGAAATTATGTGAGTGGAGATGGAGACGGAGAGGATAAGGGTGGAAAAGTAGAAGCTTGAGCTCGAGAAATGGAAACTTGCCTTAGAAATCCAGCTATTACAGCAAAGGGCCAGCTCCACAATCAAGAATGACTGTGTTTTTATGAATATCTAAATAATCCCATACACCCCATTAATCTAAATAAATGTACTGTAAATCCCTGAATAAACACAATTAAATCAATCAATAATTAATTCTAACATTTCAGCCCTGCTAAAACAAAATCTTTCAATGAGCTCTCTATCCCCATATATATCCAGAGGATTGGTGCAGTCTCTCATTTTTCTTTCACGCCTGAAAGCCCACTGATCATGTAGCCTGTATATTAGTTGCACCATTGTATCAATGTTTTTATTTAGTTTTTATTGTCATTGGAAACTAATCAAGACTTTTCACTTTACACCTACCTTTGATTAGGTGTAAGATTTAGTCTCAGTCGTAGTAACAGGTATAAATTCTACAGAACACTTAAGGCGCCTTTTACGTCCAGCCTAACCTTACAACCGGGTGTATGTCCAGCTGGTGCAACCAGCCCCAGCACCACAGTGGAAAAAAAATCTGTAACCGTGCCGGTGTTGTAACGAATTGTGTTCCCCGTCGGAATCTGATTCTCCCTAGCCCCTATAGGGTATGGGGTTATGGTTATGGTTAGGGTAGATAGGGTAGTGTAGGTTAGGGTTAGGGTATGGTAGGGTAGGGAAGGGTTAGGCTTAGGTTTGTGCATGGGGGAACATATTCTGACAGTGGAGAATGTTACCATCAGATACTGTTCCCTCCATACAGATCTGCTGGTGGGAAACATATCCCGACGGGGAAACAGAGTTCGACACAATACCGGCTGGCCCGGATCGGCACAGAATAGAACGGTTTCGCAACAAGAACAGTTCAGCCCGATGGTGGAATAGAGGCTCATGTGTGAGAGTTTAGCAATGGATGTTTTCATGAGGGCAGTATAAAATATTACATTAGTCACATACAATGGCTTAAAAAAGAAGAGAGGGCATATGTTTATTGCTGCTATGGTTTACAACGGTCCATGACCTGTCCTGTGTTTTACCCCATACGGGAAACCTGTTGTTCTGTATTTTAGCGGTTAGCGTGTCCAGTATTTGCGTGTGTCATTCAATAGCTTATCGTGCTCTTAAAATATCTGTATTATTTTAGAGGTTTGTACTGCTTTGGCTGCCCTGTAACAAATACTATACATGACACATGGGTGTGCTCCATTGAGAAGTGATCATCCCAATGCCCTATTCCTCTCATAGACTAGTTTACTTTCCACTGTCGGAGGGCTGAAAGGTGTAATAAAACGGTCATTCTGAACTCCCTTTTTAAGTCATTTTTCATTGAAAAATTTCTTGTAACGATCTTAGAGCATGGTCATCATTATTGGTTTCCCTTCAAAGTGCCCTGTGAAGACATCATTTAAGCCATTTGGAACGCAGTACATGTCTTCTCAATGAAACAACCCGTGACACACAATGAATGAGGAAAAAACACATAAAAAACCGATCTGACTGTTCAGACTGAGACGCATTTAGAAAAATCTGATTTTTAATGGATTCCAAACCATTTACGAATGTGGTTTGAATCAGGTTTGTAAAAATCAGATTTCTTGTGTTTTTGTCCTGTTCAGACTACAAAAACCTAAACAGATTTGAGTCAGATAGGCCAAAAAAAATCAGCTTTTTTTCTGCCTATGTGAACAAAGCCTTATTTCATTAATATCTTTCAGGGAGTAGGAAGATTTTTGCATACCAACCTTTCCATGAAACAGCACCTTTAACTTTTCGAAGCTTGTGTTACCAGCATGCACCGGGCTTGAATAATGAGTAAGTGTGACGACGACGAGGGCGTGGCCAGGCTGAGAGGATGCATGCTGAGTTGCCCAATAAGCAGGAGAGATAAAAGGTTAGCCTGGGATGCCAGAGAGAGAGAGAGACACACGCAGCAGTGTTCGTGTGTGTGTGCTTTTTGTTTATGTTAAGTCTTCGTCAGTGTTTTATTAAAAGTCTGTTGATTGTTATCCGGTTCCTGCTTCCTCCTTTCCAGAACAAGCAGAGATCTGTTACACTGGTGCCGAAACCCGGGACTGGAGGAAGACGTGCTGTCAGAGAGCCCTCGCCGCTGACAGAAGGATCGAGATGTCGAGGAGAGGATTGGTTTGATGGTAAAAGTTACTGTATTAACTGAAATGTTTAAGGTAAATTAACTCACTCACTTCAATCAAGTCACAAAGATAAGTAGATTTTACTTAATTTTATACCATTAAAATGTACTAAGAATAACTGTGTGCAAAAACTTGAGAAATCAAAATGAAAGTAAATCTTTTTCAGTGTACATGCCAAATAAATGTAATCCAATACTTATACTACTATTGCTGCTACTGCAACTACTACTACTACTAATATTTATAATGTTTTTAATAATGATTATTATTGTTCATATCATTTCCATCCCCCCCCCCCCCCTTTTATTATATGTATAAGAGGATAATACCAAATTAATCAATGCCCGTTTATATGCACATCAATACACTGATTACTCTCTAAAATCAGCTTATTTGAAAAGTCTGACAAGGCAAGAAATCCGCATTTACACGATATTTGAAATAATTGTGTTATTCTCTACATTTGAAATCAAATCGTGAAGAGACATGCACTCAACACGTGCGCACATTGGATGAGCCGGTAAGAACACGGGGTAAGGTGTTTACATTGCACGCGAAATCGGTGTAATGGGCAAAAATCTACTCGTGTCGATTGGGTTATTCATAAACCGTTTATGGCTTTTACGCCAATAAAGGAATGCGTTTTTTTGTGTTTACATGATCACATGCGTTGTCGGCTTATTAAGCATAATCGGTGTAAGAACGTGCATGTATACGCGCTCGTTCAACCCATTACAATGAAGAAATGCTGTGAAACATAAATGAGAAAGATGTATCAAAAAGTATTTGGTTATAATAATATTGAAAATAATGTTGCTTAGTAATGCTTTAACTTTAATTAGAATTATGGGTAAGAAATATTATTTCCTTAACACTATCTCAAGTCAGGTAATATGGACAGGATTTACCAAAGAATTGCTGTGACATTACATTGGGCCTGGAGAGAACAGTGCTTAAACTGTAAGTGAAGATTAAATTGACTTTGCTATTAACTGCTCTCTCACATTTTCCCCATTGTCCATCCAAATGATCTCTCTTAACTCTGTGACTCCTTTGATTAAAGATGGATTCAAACACAAGGTAAAGGACATGACAAAAAATAAAAATAAAACATTGTGGGAAATCAAGCTGAATCATCGATAAGCTGTATGATCCCACTTGAAAGATCAAAAAAGATTATTGAATGTGAACAGTGTAACTCTTTATGGAAAGTATTAGGGCATGGCAGGTAAAAGACAGTAGCGGAAGCAAAATCAAATTTGTTAGATGCAAAGATAGGAGCACTGTAACTATTCCAAATGTTGGGTAAAAATAGCTAACGTGAACACAGCACAGATAGGTGTTGAAATGGTGATGACAGACAACCATAAGGTGTCATTCTAAAAATGTTACAAAGTCTGTGATTCACACATCTGACACAGAAGTATGTAATTGTTTGACTGGAGAAAGCCACCCATTAGCATTCTCATTAATCTCAATAGCAGCTGCTCAGCTGGCTACTTTTGAATGGTCATCAATGCAGAAAGATGCTTTTTTTGCCCCCATCATGGTGTAGTTACCGCATCTTCCAGCAGAGGCTAACTGGACCATGCTAAGCAGCCAAACCTTGACCCAAAGGGCTTCAAAGGGCTTGTTTAAAAAAAAAAGTAGCCTTTTTTTAAGTTACACTGAAAGTCTATTAATTGGAATGCTAAAAAGCTAAAAGGTAAATGAAAATGGTAAAAAAAGAAACTGTGACCAGTTACAGCACCTAAAATATACACTTTCCCGTATACATTCATTTGCATTTTTATCTTCATGTAAAAAAAAAAAAAAAAAGGGTTCATAAATATGTCATCAAGTGATAATCTGTTTAACCGATATTTTTACAGATATTTACAATTTTCATCTTAATTGGTTCTTTAATATTTTGTTTACAGATAAAGTTGGACTCAAAAGACTTTACATGTTAAATATAACTTAAATGAGGGGCTTTAAACAAGTGTATATTGCAACTAAAACTAGACAAATAAATTATTTGTAGACTGCACGCAATACTGGTTTTGTAAAGCAGTTCACCAGAGGTTAGTAATAAATGATTAAGTTGTAAATGTGTCTAAAAGCAGAAATAAAAAAATAAAAAATTGGTTATGCATATCAGAAATCGGACACTTAAACAAAAATAATCAGTACCGTATCGGTCATTAAAAACAATATTGGACAGTCTATAATGTCATCAACTACACATAAAAATACAAAGCACTCTCCTTTTTTACATAGCACTCTCTCATTTTTATCTTCTTATATGACTTAAAACTTCTCTGTTTTTAATATTATGTCTGTATAAATCACATTAAATGATCATTGTATATGAAATATGCTATTCAGATAAACTTGCCTTTACTTCCTATTTCACAAACAAACCTTTTCAAACCCCAGTTGACTCAAACTGCCAAACTGCCTCCAAAAAGTGCTCTCTGTTCAACTCTCTGTTGTGCAGTCCATTAGTAGTTAATGGGGCAACAGGTGGGCAGTGCACTGAGGCCTAAGGGTTCAGAGGCCTCATTGAGTAAGTGATACTGAAAAATAGCCACTCTCTGCTCTTATCACAGGGGAACCATTAATCTCTATGGCTGGAAATTGAGAGGAGATCCTCTGAGCCTTGATCTCGACCTTCTGACCTCAGTTCTGTCATTTGTTTTTATTAGTCTGGAGTCAAATGTTAATCACGTTCAAGCATTGATGGATCTTTTAGTGCTTTCAAACCTGTGCAGGAAACATGCACCCGCAAACGAGCCGTTTCAGAGGCTCTCCTGACTACTTTAAATCAATATGTTGGGGATCTCAAGCATCTGCATTTCCCCAAAAGACCCCTGCCTCTGAATTTCCACCCGAAAACCACTTCATCATGCTCGTTTCATACCGAGAAGAGACAGGAATGTAAGAGGGGAACAGGTCAAAGGGAAAAGATCACAGCATATCTCCTACAATGCAAAGCATAAAGCTCATCTCATGAGCTCAATCTTACCCTGCATCTGAATATGTGTACTTCCCTAACATACAGTATGAAAAAAGCAGTATGTCAAATGAGAAGAATGTTCAAAAACTCTGCATTCGTGATACAGTAGGCGAACAATAGTCTACCCAGATGACCTACTGAGTGAGAAGGTTGTTCCTCATGGTTAAATTATACTTGTTTAACTCCACTTTTTCCTAGTTGTTGTCTATTAATGTTAAAAAACACACAGGTCAAAGGGAAAACAGCAATTGAAGTAAGTAAGTAAGAATGTATTTATACTACAGACCAGCATGCCTACAGAACGAACTACATCAACGATTCTTTATCTTACAACAAGTTCTCTGTCGGATCCAGTTCATACTGTAACCGTATTGGAATTAAGATTTTGTGATACTTTCATTCATGCATTGATATGGTTCTGTTTTAGTTTACTTTATAATTTACAAAAATTACAAAATACTTACATAATCATAATCTCTTCAGTTCAAGTTATTGTTGAGTCTGCGGCCAGATGGTGAGTTATTGTCTCAGAGTCTAACTGCTATTGAGCTAATAAAGTTGTTTCCCCAATGTTCATGGCCTTTGGTACCCATGACCTTTGCAATTGCTAATACTAATACTGTGAAAGCAGGACTTTGACAGTGCCTTGAAAATTCCTGCCTTCTCAAGCAGTATATGGAGGTAGAAAGGCATCAAAGGATGGCTGAAATCAATGTGTGCGTAACATCCTGTCAACTAAAATGCTTACATGTATTTGATTTTTAAAGGTTGCATATAGCCTTAGCTCTCTAAGCTGTAAAAAATATTTTGTCTGGTAACCAATGAATGTGTTTCATGTGATAGACTAATATCTACCTTAAGTTTTATTTAAGTAAAAAAAAAAAAAAAAAAAAATTAAAATGACTACATTAACTTAATTATATTAGGTAAAATATTTTTAAGGGTCAGATTAGATAGAAATAGCTGCGTAGGTTAACAACGGCACATTTTCACGTTTTGCTGTGTATGATATCACAGACTCGAGTGTGTGCAGTTTGATGGTTGGTTGAAATAATAAAAATGGCGTCTGATGAAGCGGTTGAAAGGGTAAATACATTTAAAAATATATTTATTTATTTTATATTATGATCAAGTTTCAACCAGGTCTCATACTACTATACCTACATTTTTGCAAAATAATTTAACATTCCTCATTGTACATACCGTGGCAGTTTCCTGGTGAAATGAACACAAGAGGTGCTAAAACACCAATGACTTTTATTTTCTTTCACAAAAATCATGTGTAAAACAGCAGAATATTAGTTCATAAACACTTTTCCCTGTATTCCTCACACAATGCTATCTTATGACATATAAATACTTTTAATATAGTGCATGACTGGACCGGGATACGAGTCCTGGAGAGCATGCAAGTCGACACATGAGCTGAAAGTGTCATAGAAACACCACAAAATGACGCGGGTGCTTTGGCAATTGCGTTTTTTTATGTAACATTAGCTTTTTATGACACTATTGGTTAGGTCTAGGTTTAGGGTTTAGGGTAGGGAGGTAGGTTTTCTTGATTTAAATCTCAATGGAAAATTAACCTTTAAAACCTCATCTGTTTAGGAGAACATTTAACTTGCTTTTAGTGCCTTTCTGTGGACATACCAACTCGAAACTGCTGTGATACGTGTAAGAAACCATGTACATTAATAACATTTTGCAAAAATGTCACCACAGTCACACAATTTTCATGAGATCAGGCTGTTCAGTTTCTACCTAGAAATGATCACTTATCAGTAAGTATGGAATTGACCATCTGTCCTGGACAAATTATATTCCTTTCCAGTATGCAAAATGTCCCAGATTTTAAATAATGTCCTGACACGTTCACACATATAAACCCTTGTTTATAAGCACACTAGGCAAGGTGGAGAATCAAACCCATACTTATATGAATAATAAGAAAATATGTTTAATTTTAGTGAACTGGTTTGTTTGGATGATTGAGATTGAGATTGAGATTGAGATTGAGATTTTTCACTTTTGTGTGAACAATCGTTTAAACATTATAGTGTACTTACTATAATGCTTTAATGTTCTGGTAAACATGTCCAAAAAAGGAAAATCCTTCCTTTTACTGTAAGATCTCTTAGGTTTACAATGCCCAAAACTCAAAACGAATTTACTAAATTACACTAAACATTTTTTGTACACATTTTAATTTCATAACAAAATTCCATCAAATTGAAATGTCTTTAACAAAATAAATAAATAAATAAATATTTTAAGTTTTATTTAATTTATTTAAAAATTCATTTTGATGGACTTTAGCTATGAAATTGAAATGTATATCTTAAAAAAAAATCTAACTTTTGTTTTGTGTATGTGTGTGTGTGTGTGTTATTGTTTGATACAATTATATGCTATATATTCAGTCATTTCTATATCAAACAAGGAGTAAACAATCAGAAAATAATATGTTTTATTTCTTGTATGATGGCCAGAAATACGTCTTTTGGTCATTGCTCAGGTGGCAACCCTAGTCTTAAAAGTCTTAAAGTCATCATGCAGTGTCATTGAAAAAACTATATGGAAAATCATGCCTAAAAATTCTTTGTCTTTAGGCCCCCAAAGAGCAAGCCAAATGCAACTGTGGCATGGAACAAAAAAACTCTATAAGATGTGAGTTAATGAAAAAAAAAAAAAAAAAAAAACTTGGGAGAAAGCAGGCTCAACTGGAGGAACCGGTTCCCATTTGGTTATACAGCATGAATATAATGCCAGTATAAGTTATCTATGTGTAATACAAGCCATGTATTAATTGAGTAAACAAAGAAGATGTGTGGTGGGCAATGTTTAAAACTGTAAAAAATAAAAATAAAAAGGATATTGAATGAACTGTAAAATTAATGATTAAGTGTCTTTGAAGCCCATCCTGAATTGAATGCGGAAGTGTCTTATTTGGCTGATGAAGTCTACAGTTGCCATTCATTTATTGTCTATGTTTTCCATTTTAAGAAAAGTGACGCAAGCTGTGGTAAGAGAGGTGTTACTCGCTGTTCGATTGGATTGCGGTTGATAGAAGTTTATTTGCTGTGTTGTCCATCCTAAGAACAAGATGATGCAGGCAGAGGTCAGTGAGGTGTGACTTGCAGTACTTGGCTGCACTGGCAGCAGTTTATCCTTACAATGCCTTGCAAGGCTGGCTGAAACCAGTTTCCAGCTGCTCTGACAGGCCTTATCATTTCTGAAACCTCTTTAATTAAATCCCTGTAGGCTACTCACACATTAAATCACCTCTTCGCTGTATGATGTAGCATTTTGAAATGCAAATGTAGTCATCTGATACCCTTTAAGTTTCTGTTAGCATTAGTAAAAAACAAAGCTAACTGAGACTAAAGGGCTGTTGAAGGTATCAAGTCCAGGTCGTGACCTGCAGTTGGACACTCCCGATGTCTGCAGGGCAGGTTCTCAGAACATGTGTGATCAGCCAAAACCACAACTTATTCACAAAGAGTGTCGTTTTACCATCTATTGAGAGGGTGTCATGTTTGAAGCTGTGTCTCTTACCACCAACTAAGAATTTCATTATCAGTGTGTTGCTTCATAGACCGACTTCTAAAGCTGCTAATGTTAGAGGCCAAGGGCACTGTTATTAGCAGCCTGTCTGTGCATGGCACATGCCATCAACCAAGACTACTGGGATTAAAATGCTCTTCCAGACTGGGTAAATTGAGACCATGAGGGATCTTTAAAAGGTGCTGTAGCCATAACCCTAACTCACGCCACGTGGCTAATGAAAACTTTGGGACATTAGGAGTAAGAATTTGCAAGTCTAAACTGCAAATGTTGTTTCTAAAAGGATTGGGTGACAGAGAATGATCTCCACAGCTTTGAGACGCTAAATGCAGGGCAGGCCAATGGACTTGATTAGCCAGTGAGGAGAGAGGGACCTCCTCAGTGCTGTTGTTGGAGTGACCCTAGACACAAATTTATCAACTCTGTTTCTACTTGCAATGAACACAATCTATGAAGAAGAAAATACAAAATAAAGCAATAAAAAACAGGTCTCACTTGACAAGTAAGACCAAAATGGATTGGAAAATAGGGTCAATCTCTCTCAGTCCACCCATGTCCAGTTTAGTGAAGCTCAACAACAAGGTAAATAGGTCTAGTACAACCAAAAATGTGTTTTCTTTGATGAAAAGATCAAAATTTAAGATACTCACTGAAAATCTCTCTAATCTCATTTGCATTTCTACATATTCAAACATGGTGCAACGAGATCGGTCACATTAGATGCAAGAACAAATAACTTTTGATGTCATTGATGTCAAACACATTGTCACACTGCAGATTTAAATATCTGCAACCACAAATGAGATTTAAGGGCTGCGTGGAATGGAAGCTATCATGGCTTTAGACTAGAAGACTTGGAATATAGCGCATGAGTAGTATGGATTACTCTTATTATACTTTCATAGTGTGAGTGTGAGTGTGTGTGTGTGTGTGTGTGTGTGTGTGTTTGTGTGTGTGTGTAAAACATTTTCATAACATCTCCTTATGTGTTCCACGTTTTAAATGAACTACACCTTTAAGGGTCAGATTAGGTAGAAATAGCTCAATTAAAGGAATAGTTCAACCAAAAAGGAAGATTCTGCACATTTATTCACCTGCACATTTATTCATAGGAGTTTTGGGTGACTGTAAAAAAGTCTGTATAACAGCAACAGAGGCAATTTCCATGTATGGTGGTGTGAAATGTCTCAACAACCCTACGCACACAAATAGCTGGTTTTCTGCATTAATTGGTCATAAAATGTGATCTCATCTTTATTAAAGTTACAAGTATAGACAAATAAAATGTGCTTAAACTAACAACACACACACTGTTATAGTCTATCATGTCTTTATAGAACACATTCCATTAAACATTCACAATGCTGTGGAAAAAGTAATTGAACCCTTGGATTTAATAACTGGTTGATCCTCCTTTGGCAGCAATAACCTCAACCAAGTGTTTCCGGTAACTGAGGATTAGACCTGAACAACGTTCAGAAGGTATTTTGGACCATTCTTCCTTACAGAACTGCTTCAGCTCAGCCATATTCTTAGGATATCTGGTGTAAACGGCTCTCTTGAGGTCATTTCACAGCTTCTCTATTGGGTTGAAGTCTGGGCTCTGACTGGGCCACTTCAAAAGGTTGATTTACTTCGATGTTTAGGGTCATTATCCTGCTGCAACACCCAACTTCTACTGACCTTCAGCCGGCACACAGCCACCCTGTCATTATCCTGTAGGATATCTTGATAAACTTGGGAATTCATTTTTGCCTTGATGATGGCAAGCTTTCAAAGCCTGAAGCAGCAAAGCAGCTCCAAATCATGATGCTACCTCCACCATACCTCACCGTTAGGATGATTTTTTCATGTTGGTATGCAGTGCCCTTTTTACGCCATACATAATAGGGGTGTGCAGCGAAGTAATTATCTGTATTTGTTCATTTGATAAAATGATCTGTATCTGTATTCGGATGGAACCGAATATGGGAGGGGCTTAACCCTCTGGGGTCTGAGGTGTTTTGGGTCCTGGAGAAGTTTTGACATGCCTTGACATTTGTGCTTTTTTCAGTTGCTTAAAAACATATTAATGGCTAAAGTCTGATAACACTGTATTCAGCACAAACGGGGCTACAATAATACATGAACAACATGTATGTACATGTTTGTATTTTTGAGAAAATAATCTTTATGCCTGGTTTTTGAAAAAACAAAAATTGTAAGTCACTGAAATAAGGCCATATAACACATACTAAACATTTATTCACAAGACTTTTGAGAACTGGATCTTGTAGCCTAGAGTTTTTGCTACAAAATGATGTGAAAACCATCCTGATCACTCATTCATACAAAACAATATAGTCGTTTAACTTTTGTAAGACACTTTTAGTGTTAAAAAGGCCACTAAAATATGCGAGGATGCGTGGATGATCATGAATATTGATGTGATTCACACCTGAGGAAAAAAGTCCCCTCCCCTGAGAGAGAATGAATGTGAGGAGACTTAATGATTGAATGTATTATCTGATTAAATATTTTCTTTACATAAAGACTTTACTTAAAAACGTTAGACCTACACTACCATTTAAAAGTTTATAGATCTGTAAGATGTTTTTAATGATTTTAAAAGTCTCTTCTGCTCATCAAAGCTGCATTTATTTGATCCAAAATACAGCAAAAACAGTGATATTGTGAAATATTTGTACAATTTAAAATAACTGTTTTCTATTTGAATATATTGTAAAATGCCATTTATTCCTGTGATCAAAGCTGAATTTTCAGCATCATTACTGCAGTCTTCAGTGTCACATGATCCTTCAGAAATCATTCTAATATGCTGCTTTTCTAATATGGGCATATTTACAGCACATTTTACACATTTACACCCGAACAGATATTTGCAAGCACAAGCTTCGTTGATGATGATGAGGCAGCATAAACACTGGTTAAAATATAATCTAAACATTCATATTATTTTTATAGCATATTACATATATTTATATCATACAGCATACAATTTAAATACCTGCTTTAGCTGAAACAACATTTAAATGTAACTAAACTTGCCTATTCGGACATATTTCAAATGTCAATACTCTGAATACTGGCTGGCAAGTCTGGAAATAGTCCAACTAGTAAAATATGTCCATGTTTATATAAAATAGCATGTCAACTAATGTAAGTAAAACTAAATGACTTACTCATCCGAAATTGTATCCTCGGCTGGATCAATTCGCTCTTCAAAATGTAAACGTTCATCGTCGGAGTCCTGCTCTTCTTCTGAGGAAGATGTGAACTCTTCGTCACTATCCAGGACCATCTGTAGAGCTTTCTCACCTGTGTAGCATGCCGTCTTCCAAACGCGCAGGAAAGTGAATGAATCTGATGATGAAACTTGATGTTTTTAAGGCATTGTTGTGGGGGCGTTTACCATTTGCATATTTGCATAGACCGCCTCAGCACATTACCGTATGAATAGCGCGCTCTGCTGGTGGGTGTGATCATATTAGCGATAATTAGCTGAGCCAGGAGAAACTGTACATCGCTTTTTTTCATACAGATTACATTACAGAAGAATATTTGTTTTAAATTGAATTGTTTTATTTAAAAGTAGACATTTTAAGCTTTCTTTAGACATATGTTTCATGTTTGTGTGATAAATATTCGCGGAGTTTCAGTTAATTGTTGTGACATGTTTCAGAAAGATGCTCGCGGAGACAGAGACGGCTGAAAGCGCACCCTGTTTATTTTCTTTATTTTACTAAAGCACAATGTTTTATTGTTACTGTGAGTGTACACAAATAAAAGTAGACCCTTTATAGTTTCTAAAGATGTCTTACACTTATCTGTATGCCCAAAAATGACGGAGTATTTTAAGTTGTTTCCGCTGTTATGTGGAAAAAATCCAGCAGGACATGCCGGCATGTCCGTGGACCCCAGAGGATTAAACTGGAAGTATGTCAAAACTACAGGATGTGAGCGGGGCTTAAATCGGAAGTGCGTCAACCTAATTATTAAGTGTAACTATTATTTATAGTAATAAAATGCCTTGTATATGCCTTTTTATAATAATAGCCTAATAATAATTATAATAATAATTACTATTATTATTAGACTGGGCTGATTTTTTATAATAGGACACCATTATTTATTTAATAATAATAATAATGTAAAATTTATATAGCGCCTTTCCAGAGCTCAAGAACACTTAACATTCTCAAATTTAGCAGTTTAAAGGAGAAGAAGAATGAAAAAAAGATGGAGCATGTTTCAGTTTCTTCATTTTAATATAAGGAGGAATATTCCTAAAAGATGAATACTCTATGGAGCATTTAAACCTTTATGGAGCATTTTAACTTTTTGGGGGAATGAAGTCTTAACCAGATAATTACCCAAATCACTGAAGTGAATATAAATGTGGTCAACTTGAAGAGACGGATAGACGAGCTCCGATGTGAAATCCTCACTTCGGGTCAGGAATTTAACATCGCGCTCAGGTTTAGGCTATAAATGAATACATGAGAATCACGTGTGAATCATGTGATACATTAGCATAGACATTTCAAGAAGTTGAAAGTGTATATGATGTTGTATCTTAATTTTACACTTGATAAGCTCCAGATGCACACAAATAACAGAGACCGCACCCATCCGATTTGAAATCACAACGTGCGCATTTTCATTTATAAAGATTACACTTTAGAAATATTGGCTGCACAGATCCATAAATTTGTTGTCATTTTGGATATGTTTATCTAAAATGTTGCTTTATTCTTGTGCTTCTTGGATAATCAGTCAAACGAATATTTGTTTATATTATTCGGATGAATCCGTTATTCGTTTTGAAGTCATTATTCGTGCCTTTCCGAATAGGTTATTCGGCTTCGGGCACATCCCAAACACATAGTGCTGCATGTTCTTCCCAAATAATTCAACCTTAGTTTAATCAGTCCACAAAACATTTTCCCCATTAGCATTGTGGAGTGTCAAGGTGGTCTTTGGCAAACTTCAGGTGTGCAGCAATGTTTTTGTTAGAAAGCAGCGGCTTCTTTCGTGGTGTCCTGCCATATACACCATGGCTGTTTAATGTTTTCTGTATAGTAGACTCATGAACAGAGATGTTAACCAGTCCCAATGATTCCTTCAAGTCTTCAGCTGTCACTCTAGGGTTCTATTTATAACTCATTTGAGCCATCTTGGCTGGATGACCCCTTCTAGGGAGAGTAGCCACAGTCCTAAATCGTCTCCATTTATAGACATTTTCTCTAACTGTGGACAGATGAATATCTAAGTTCTTCAAGATAACTTTGTAACACTTTCCAGCTTTATGCAAAGCAACAATTCTAGATCGCTGGCCTTCAGAGATCTCTTTTTTGCGAGGCACGGTCAATGTCAGCAGATTATTCCTGTGAATAGCAAATTAAAAATGTTTGAGTGCTTTTTATAAATCAAAGTAGCTCTAACCCAACCCTCCAATATCGTTTCATTAAAAGGATGCCAGGTTTGCCAACTCCTGACAGTAATTAGCTTTTGTTGACATCATTAGCCTAGGGGTTCACATACTTTTTCCAACCTACACTGTGAATGTTTGAACAATGTATTCAAAATGTACAAGAACAATACAATAATTTGTGTTATTATTAAAACAGATTGTGTGTTCATTATTGTAACTTAGATGAAGATCAAACCAGATTTTAAGATACATTTATATATAAATGCAGGTAAATCCAAAGGGTTCACATACTTTTTCTTGCCACTGTAAGTACAATGGACTTGGATCAAATGTAGAAAAAATCTTGAAAATAGACAACCTCTTATTGCCATATGACACTATATTTCTATATTATTCTATGTAGCTATATTTGTTGTTTGGAATGGTGAAAAAGTTGCATGTCTAAACACACTAAGAAGTGGTCCAGGAGCTACTATTACCATTGTGCCCTTGCCATAAACAAGGCATCTAGAATCAGATTGCTCAGTGAGGATTGTCCCTTTCATTGGTATAATGTCAAACACTTTGGATAAAAACAAGGGCAACTTGCTTTACTTGCATACTACACGTAAATATGAACATGAACATGGTATTAAACATATATGCAGAGTAACGGAATACATGTAACGGGATTACGTATTTAAAATACAAAGTATAAGTAACTGTATTCCACCACAGTTACAATTTAAATCATTGGTATTTAGAATACAGTTACATTCAAAAAGTATTTTGATTACTGAAGAGATTACTTTGCATTTAATTGTCATTTGTTTCATTAAATATTTAGTCCTTTCAGATGGAAAACATTTATACATATAAATGATGTGATCCAAAGTGCATTTGAACAGCAGTGAAACACTTTCTTATGATGTGTTACATTCATACAAGCAGACAGAGAAGTTTGGAGCACAAGAAATAGAAATAAACCTTGTGTAAATTGTCAGCTTTACACTAAGCTAAAATGCTATTTCTAGCCATTATACATGCACATGTTACCAGGTACAATCATATTTGAACTAATATCAAAGGTCTTACTAGAAAAAAAGAAATTATGATCCAACGTGAATTTCCAGGTACGAAAATTCACGTTGGATCATAATTTCTTTTTTTCTAGTAAGACCTTTGATATTAGTTCAAAAATAATATTCTTGATAATAATTTTTTAATTGTTTTCCTGAAAAAATATAAAAACAATCCTTAAAACAAGATCAATTTGATTTATCTTGTTTTAGAAACAACACTGCATAAGATATTTAGGTTTTTCAGAGAATGTATTTTTAACATGTGTATTTTGTCTTACTGCACTGGCAGAGTTTTTATAGTCAAAACAAGTGAAAAAATCTACCAGTGCTGAAGAAGTAATCCAAAGTATTTAGAATACGTTACTGACCTTGAGTAATACAATGGAATATGTTACAAATGACATTTTACAGCATGTATTCTGTAATCTGTGGTGGAATACATTTCAAAAGTAACCCTCCCAACCCTGCATATATGTAATTACATAACAGATGGAAAATGAAAACAATTAATTTATTACAAGAGTAAGACCAGTGTTAAGTGCATTGAACACCATAGTAAACACTTATAGGACCCACTTAAGCATTTTAGGAGTAATGATACAAACTCTATAACAATTCAACAAATATTCAACTACATTTTTAAAAAGTCAGTTCATGTGGTCAAAGACACCTTAATGGAAGAATACCTGCAGTATCAGATAAAAAGACCACTTCATTTAATAATTATAGTCGAAAAGTAGACAGCTCTGTCATTTTTTTTACCCACATATGCATTTTAGGGTAAAAGTGAATCATTACCTTTACATGGACAACATAAAGCGGCTTTTTGCTAGAAAGCGGGATATTGCGAGAAAGCAGCGTTCTGCATTTATAAGCATTGTACAGTATAAGCGGCGTACTCTTTACTCCTGTATGTGGCTCAGTCAGTAAGCAGCTTTCTCCAGAGCAACATAATATCCAGGTGCCGCTTATGTAAATAACAAGCATGGTATCTGAGGAAGACTTCACTATATGCTTTGCTTTATTTCCAGATATTTCAGAGTTGTTGCTGTGTTTGTTTCCTTGACTTTCTATTGTGTCCTGCAGCAGAATTACTCTGCAATAGTGGGGTTTCCCTCTTAAAGGTTCTGTAAGTGATTTTTTTTTTCATGGAAAGGTATGCAAAAACATTCCTACTACCTGAATGAGATCATGAGATATCTTACCGATCTCTGTTACCACTACAGACTTTGTAGACAGCAAACAAAAATGTGTCCGTGGGCCTCGGTCTCTGACACTATGCCTGTCAATAATTTTGCGCGTTCTCATAGTGTTGTCGTTGCAGCAAATTATTGAGGCTTAATGACATATTCTGATTTATAATTTGTCAGTTGAGGGAGCTATTTCACTACTGTTATGTTTGACAACTGTGGGAACATGCTTTGTTTCAGTCTCAACGGTATCGGGGCTGTGTTTTGGAAAGAGGGGGTGTGGCTAAATCAACAGCTCAGTCTCGTGGAAGTTAGAATGGCTAAAATCGCTTACAACACTTTTAAGAATATCTCCAGGATTCCCCCAGTGTACGAGCGCACACTGGTATGTATAAATGGGTACAGTTTATAGTTCATTGCTTTTTCCATTTATCCGTTTGAGTTCCACGGAATTAAGGAAGTCATACAAGTTTGGAACAAAAGAAGAATTTTCATTTTGGGTGAACTATTCCATTAAGGTCACAACAGCGTTGGCATGATTTAATTTCTTACAGTGTATGAAATATACCAAAACACAATGGATTAGTCACTATTGGCCTAATTGCATGGATCAGTTAACCTCAGTCAAATTAATCCCTGAACTTGAAGTCTCAGGCAAATAGAGACATTATCATTACCTCTATATTTATCCATTTCATAGGTTTGACACCTTTGTCACTCAGACCTCATTTGAAGCGAACTAAAACAGTCTGGAGCTATCGAAGTTAGTCTGATAGGTGACAGCTACTATCCTCAGGCAAGGCCCACCCATGTTGTTTAACATCTTCACACACACCTGAAGGGGAATGGCCAAAGGTGTGTGTCTGTACTGTATATGTTTTGGTGTGCAGTCTGCATGCAGATAACTACCGTACGTGCAAAACAGTGACTTGGGGCAGCTGCTCAGGAAAATTAAACATCACAACCGTGTTGACACTTCAGAGAGCAAATGAAAAGCTAAGTAAAGCTCTCTTTGTTTTGCCATTTAATGACAACATTGACTGAGGCTATTCATTAAACCACATAAGACATTTTCAGACCAGTTTTACCATGGTAACAGTGATGGGTGCCAGACATCTGCCATACTTTTGGTTTGACAGATTAAAGAGGTGTTCAAATCATGTTTGATTAAATGAATGAAAGATAGATGAACTTATTCAATACTTTTTCCATTGTATGTTGATCCTTCTCAATTAGACTTGGGTTTCAAAGGAATATGAAAATTCGGTCATCATTCATCCTCATTTCATCTTGTGGAACATCATGTTGATGTTCTGAAGAATGTTCAAACTATTATTTTCCTTACAATGAAAGTTGAGCTCCAAAAAGTACAAAAGAAGCACAACTGACAGGTATTATTGACTGGTAGTGTATGTATTTCAGTTTAAGACAATGCTTTGCTTTCTCTTGCCTGCTTTCTGCACAAATGATGCAGCCCTGGTGCACTTGGCCTCTGGTGAAGTTAAAGGTGGTCTTCAGTATGAAGAAAATTTCCCACTATAGCTGAGAAGACTATTGCTTTGTTCTAAAGCCTAGTGAGCTGCATTGCTGCCTACTGCTTACATAGGCAGCTGCATTTTAAGACAGCATCCTTATCATCATGTGTCACACAAATAATGCTTTAAATGGGAGGACGCTTTTTACATTTCTGGGTTTGGAACACGGAAGTAAACTATGGTGGGGTAAACTTCTATGGCGATGAATTTAAGACTATAGGTATTATTCCGATGTAATCATGACACAGTGGCGTAACCATTATGTAGGGAGATACAGATCAAAGCAGTTGGTATGGTGGTGCAGTAGGAGAAAGAGTATGTTAGTGTAGTATTAAAGATTGGTACACTGAAAAAAAATTACTAGTAAGATTTACTTAATTTTTATTAAAAACAAAGTTTTTGCACACTGTTTTTCTAAGTGAATTTGAACATTTCAGTTAAAACAGTGACTTTTACTTACAAATTTGATGCACATGGTACTTAAATAAATTGTGAAAAAATGTAAATGAACATTTTATTTGAAAATGTCACATATTTAACTTTCCTTAAAAACACGTTTAATCGTGTACACCATGACTTACGGAAGCCTTTCAGAAGGAATCTTAATGCATGTTATGTAGTCTATAATACAACAACACCTATTACAGGCAACAGAAACAAGTTACAGGGCTGGCACGCAGACCTCAACACTGGTGCGCAAAACACGATGAAGGGTAGTTTTGAGTAGAAAATTAACTTCAGAATGGACAAAAGACAATAAATCAACAATAAAAACAGTGTAAATAAACATGCAAACAGTGAAGCCATGCAAGCTCATTTATTATTCAAGCCTGGTGCCAGCTTCGAAAAGTTAAGTAAAACGTACATATTTTATTTGCCTGTGATATTTACTCAAATTAGCGAATATGTTTTTCTACTTTAGGATTGATAAATGAAGAGGCATTGTAAAGATAAACAATCATGAATAACATTTATTTTTAAGCTAGAGCATTAATTTTTACATGTTTGAATTGAGTACAAATGTAGAATTTCCTTAATATTTTCAAGTTCACGTTTAAACTAACGTATTCATTGTAGAAAGTACTTGATCTTTTCTGCTATATTTACTTCGCCTCAGTGTAGGCTATAAACTATTACGTTTTCATGTTATACAGTATAAGCTGGACAGTTGTTTTGATTTTTAAATGGTAACCAGTCATTTTGTATAGGCAACGTGTGAGGAAACACAAAGTAGTTTAGTAAGGAAAGAAGTGCAGTAATATATGCTAATTGCCAGCTAAAAGCTAAAGTGCAGTCAAATAGCAGGCTAAAGTTTGCCTGGCTTTTTCTCTCATACCAAATTTACTGTCACTTCCTCAGCAGCGCTGTTTAAAATCCCATCGCAGCAGTGTTTACTTGTTTTTTTTTAAACTTACGCCAAGGTAATATAAAACAAAGAACAATCTTTTAAATTTACATAAAATAATAAAAAAATTACTAGATTTATGTTGCTAAATAAGATAGAAACACATTGATTTCAGTAGAGTTTTACATTAGCATGTTGCTAAGCTAACATTGTGTGATTCTCTAAAAAGCATAAAAATACACAATGCACACACATATTGGGTAAAGTAATACATTTCTAAGTATACTGAACTACTTTTTAGCTTGTCAAAATGTATAATAAATACCTTGCTTCATCTGCCATCTTGGATTTATTAGTGAATTATGGGGTGTCTCTATTTCGACCAAAATATGGGATGCCCAGGCTAATATGGGACAGTTGGCAACCCTACTTTGGAGGCAGCATAAAAAAGTTGCCTAGTACATTTTGGAACAGCTTCACATTAGCCACTCAAAACTGACTTATGACCAAAATTGGCTTCTGACAATGATCTGCCCTGTAACAGTTTATTTTTCAATTATGCTCAGATTCTGAGAAAATGAAGTGTAAAAGTTGCAGTAACTACAAAATCCCAAGCAATTTTTATGCTTTAAAATGTTGCCTCTGTAGGCAGCTCACTAGGCTTTGGATATAGTACCTGACAATTGAAGAGGAAAGTGCAGGTTAAAAGATCAACCGAACTGACAAATTAGGTATGATCTTGCTTAAGCCTACATATACAGAGTGAAGGTTGGAAAATGTATGAAATATATTTAGGAAACTCTTTCTGTTTATCAAACACGCATAGTGTAATTTACCTGACTTGCACCGAAGAATCCTGGAAGAGTTTTAATAATTAATGTAATCAACCACAATCATAGGATTTGGAATTGCACTGTAATTCTGGTGCCAGACATCAATGCTGATTATTTTGGAACAATATTATTCCACTCTAATGACTGTTGCCAGTGAGTCATAGTTGAAAGGGAACTCAGAACTCACTGTTTATGGTCCTCTCTCCTTCTTTTGCTCTTAATAAAGCCACCTATTGCAGTACATTTGACCAGTTAACTACAAGATGAAGTGACTTATAAAATGGTGGCCATTTAGGGTCCCCATGCCTCCTCCCTCGCCAAAAATATCTCACTCAGGTGCCTAACTTCCTGGCAGGCAATTGTTCCAGACAAGCTGTTCAACATCAAAATCATGCTGTATGTCCTGATCAGTTTCCCAGTTTGGCAAAACTTTTGCAGAACTCTTTTTCGACTATATCCAACCATTTAAACGCATGCCTGAATTCATCATAATCTTTGCTAATTGACGACCATTCCAAAACAACACAGAGAGAACTAGATTTGCATTTCCTGAGGGAGACATCAGTGCTGGCAATGCAGCACAAGAATAGTATTAAAGTGTAAATGAAACATGACTTTAGAGCTTCTTTGTTGTTAGCATGACACCAAGCTCTGCATGAAAATAAAAACAGCGCAACGCCATCTGCATGGTGTAAATGCAGCTATATGGATAAATAGATGCAAAAAAAGAGATGAAAATAGATATAAGAAAGATGCAAGTATTGACCAGTATGCAAGTATTACAATGACATAATCATTAATTTTCAACTTACTACTTGTGGACTTCACAGCAATATTGATTACTGAGTTCATCCATAATGCTAACAACAAAGCAGCTCTAAAGCCACATTTTTTACACAGAACAAAAACCTAAAACCTAAACTTACCTAAAACTTTAAAGGTGCACTCAGTAGTTTTTCCCCATTAACCCTCCTATGGTATTCGGTCATTTTTGACCTAAATAAACTGGTCACATTTTATATTAGGTGGCCTTAACTACTATGTAATAACATTAAATACATAAAAGACTATGTATTTACTGTGTAACTATTGTAAAAATTCCCACATTTGCTGCTACTGAGGTTGAGGTAAGGGTAGGATTAGGAGTAAGGGTAGGGTTAGTGTTAGGATTAGGGGTTAGAGTTAGGTTTTGGGGTAAGGGTTGGGTTAGGGGTAAAATTAACATTGTAACTACGAATGTAATTAAATACAAGTACTTTAAATGTAATTACAATGCAACAGCATGTATGTACATAATAAGTGCATTGTATTAAATGTACATAGTAGTTAAGGCCACCTAATATAAAGTGGGTCCAATACATTTTAAAATGTAATAAGAATGGTTTCTTTTATCTGAGCAGTACAAGACTTGGTGACTTTTCCTCCATTTGCCAGCTGAACATTAAAAAAAAAAATAAAAAAATATTGGGCTTGATTTAATAAGTCCAAGTGGTTGTAAATAATAATAATAATAATAATAATAATACTTTTGGTATTTGCAGTCAAAATTGACCGACCTTTGAAAATGAATGGGAAAGACCAAAAAACAGAGCATTTTTTTCTTTGATCTGTCAAATACAATCAATAAATCAGCCACAATGCATAAAAAAAAATAAAAACACACATACACACACAAGAATGAACTGGTGAGACTTTAACACAACACTTTTTTTACATTTGTCAAATAAAACCATTAAATCAGCCACAATGCTAAACATACACTCTCAGAAATGAAGGGTTGAGACGATAACACACACACACACACACACTGTTTGTTGGTGCGGCTATCCTTATGAGGACTCTCCATAGACAATGATTTTTATACTGTAAGAACTATAGATTATATCCCCTAACCCTACCCCTAAACCTCACAACAAACATTCTGCATTTTTAGATTTTCAAAAAAACATTATTTAGTATGTTAAGTGATTTAAATTATGGGGACACTAGAAATGTCCTCATAAACCACATTTGTAGCATAATACCCTTGTAATTACCAGTTTGCAACCTAAAACAATTTCCTCATAAACCACCCAAACCCACGCACGCACGCACACACACACACACACAGAGAGAGAGAGAGAGAGAACCAGGGCATCAATAAATGGAGCTCTACAGCCTCTTTTGGTCATTGTTGGCATTACAAGTCATCTGTTGTTTTCCTGCTGATGACAGAAATTTGTCACACTCACAATCACACACACACACAAACACACACACACACGCACGCACGTTTGCAAAATAAATTTTTTCTATTGAAAGTTTGAAATTGCAAAATGTTTACTTCTATGTTTGATTCTTCTTTTAATACTCTAATTGAATTTTCAGAATTATGCAGTTGATTTCTGTTTCTTAATGTTCATGTTCTTGACATTATTATGCATTTACTTTGTGTTATTACATTTTTATGTTTGAAATAAATTGTTGGTATGAAACTGCTTATTCTGTGTCTTCTCTTTGTAACACCATGGTCAGGTCTGATGACAAGCATAATAACATAAACTGCAAAAACTGACTGTAACACAACTCACAAACAGAAGGGAAGGAGAACACAGGGAAGCAGGTTTTTCCAGGCTCAGGTAGGACTTTTAATCGGCCACTTCAGTGCTTTTCAGTTTCACAAACTCATCAGCTTCACAGGCACGTAGACTTAAACTCATTAGCTTCACTGACACGTAGTAACTTAAACACATCAGCTTCACAAACATAACAGATTAAACGTAGCAGCTTCAGGAGCACCGTGGCCTTCCTTGTGCCAGACTCTCTTTCTCTCTCTGCTGGTGGCGTGGCTGCTTATATGCCCATCTCCCCATGCTCACTGGAATTAGAAACAGGTGTTAGACATAATCTAGCTCAGGTGCAAGCGCCCTTACCGCTTTCTCTCTCTCCAGACGGATGCTTGACCATGCCCCCGCTGCCACACTGACACTTTAAATCAATTTTAAAATGCTAAACTCTGACAAATAATAGTTTGATTATGTCTAAATATATATACACTACCAGTCAAAAGTTTTGAAACACTTGATCTTAAAAATCTTTTGATCTGAAGGTGTATGCTTAAATGTTTGACATTAGTTTTGTAGACAAAAATATAATTGTGCCACCATATTAATTAATTTCATTATAAAACTCAAATGTAATTTAAAAAAAAAAAAAAAACGTTTTTGAAATTGATGACTTGGACCAAATAATAAAGAAAAGCAGCCAATAAGTGCCCAACATAGATGGGAACTCTTTCAATACTGTTTAAAAAGCATCCCAGGGTGATACCTCAAGAAGTTGGTTGAGAAAATGTCAAGAGTACATTTTGGTGACTACTTTGAAGATGCTAAAATATAACACAGTTTTGATTTATTTTGGATTTTGTTTAGTCACAACATAATTCCCATAGTTCCATTTATGTTATTCCATAGTTGTGATGACTTTACTATTATTCTAAAATGTAAAAAAAAGAAAAAAAGAAAAAAAAATGAATACGTTTTTCAAAACTTTTGACCGGTAGTGTATACAAACATATATCTTTTGATAAAATATAAAATTAGGTTACAACAATCCATCAGACTACACAGTAGGTGGCTACAGCCATCTACTGGCTGTTACTGGCATGACATGGTTTTGTTATGTTATTTATATTTTGTTCACCAGATGGCAGCAATCTGCCTTCAGTTTATGTCACATTCTCAAATTTTCTTCATGTTTCAACTTACAGAAGTGTAGGTTCTGAATTTTTAATTTGAATTTTCTTTGTAGATGCAAATTAATGGTAAAATTCATAAATTTACATGAACATAAGATCAAAATAGCATAAAATCCCAAAAGAAATGCATAATTTTATCATTCTTCAGGGAAGAAAACAATGGTATAATTATCATCATCATCATCATAAAAAAAAAAACAGGGTTACACATCTAAACCTTCTGGTCAAAAATGACATGAATACCAAAGGAAGGCGCCATTTTTGAATACCATAAAAGGGTTAAAAACTTCTACTCCTAATGAAAATTTTGAAGTATATGTACAGTATATAATCATGATGACTCAGATGAGATGAAGACCCCAGTCATATCAGTAACCTTTTAAAAGCTGCTTTAATTCTACGTGGCGAGGGTCCCCTCATAGGGGCTACCACAGGATCACATGACCAGCTGAATACTTACTTAATTTCAGTAACTGTCCTGTTAGGGACACTTTCACTTGTTCACAATTAATCATGGCTGACTATGAATAGTGAATTTCTACAAATGGCATCTGTAATTGAAAACGATTGCGATTGAAAGATGCTGCATCCACGCCACTAGGTGTCAGTGTAAGTCCAAGACGACATGAACAAAAACTTACTGAGTGCACCTTTAACACTATTCTTGTGCTGTATTGCCAGCATTGATGTTTCCCTCAGGAAATGCAAATCAAGTTCTAACGATCAATTCCTGTATTTTAAATCACTACTACTATGGCGTGACCAATAATATTGGTATGTTATAATTCCACACTGCACCACAATGTTTTTCATATGGCCAGATGACATTGCTGAAATTCAGCATTTTATTTAACGATTTGCTGCTGTTTTTTAAAGGAATGCATGTTATCTTAAAATATAATTTTTGCTAAGGATTGTTTCATATTGCCATTACCACAAAGAAATATACATTTTCTGTAGTTATGGAATTTGTCATTATCCCTCATTAGGATAGTTAAGCAAAACACATTTTTTTAATCAAGGGAACATTACAGAAATAATTATGTTTAATACGAACCCAGCAGCTGGATTTGTGCCTGATACTATGTTATTTTTTCCCTTATTTGGTAAAATGTATTGCTAAACAAATAATATCACACTGTCGAGACATGTTCTTTAAAAACAAATGCCTGGATTAAAAAAATGTTTTTCTTACAACCCTAAAGTGCATGAAAATATCATTTCTGAGACACTTTTAAAGTCTGTGTTGCTAAATCAACTCTGTCAGATTGGGTGGATGGATTACATCTGGACTCCTTTACAGTGGTTATTATGACCGATGGCGGGCCATTGTAAACCCAGTGTTAACTGAAAAAGAACAAAGTATTCCCTCAGATTTTTGCTTGCACTGTTTTAATACACATCTAACTATTATTATTTTGGCTTGAGAAACCCTTCACTGCTACTGTACAAACCTCTGTCTGTCTGTCTGTCCCTAACCACCCATTATGCCCCAGTTGCCACCCAGAATGCCCTTGCAACCATCAAGCAACCTTTAAGAAAACCTAAAAACCACCAGAACACCCCTGCAACCACATATCAGTGCCCTAGCAACTACCCAGAACACCTTTGCAACCACTTAATCATGCCTTAGCAACCACCCAGAACTCTCTAGCAACCACATAAAGTAGCTTTAAATGTCAAGTCTATCTTTACTGCAGTATTCAAACTACATAAGGCCTCTACTAATTTTAATTTTTCAGACCACACTTTGTCAAGCCAACCATCAAAGTTTGTCTTGATGAACTTTCATTTTCCAGTTGCTAATATAACTGGCTGTACTTCTGTAAAAGAGGTATTCTACCACCAAACTTTTAATATAACTGTAACTGTCAATGCCATTACGGTACAGTGTCATTGCATTGTGCCATAGATTTGATGGAGTCGTCGTAGAGTCTCTGAGAATGTGAACCAGGGCAGCAGTCGGAGGTCAGAGACACTGAACACACAATCCTGCTGAAGAGCCTCTGAGCTCTAATGATTAAGTGGCCTTTGCTTTATAACATTTGTCAGCAGCAACAGAAGGACAGAACAGCTGGATAAAGCTGTCTCTAAAGGATAATGCCCTGGAATCCAAGTGAACTTGGACCTCAGTAGAGGAGATAAGACAGAAGTTCAGCAGGCCTGTGGGAATTTATAAACATTTAAAACAGTCTTAGCCTGAGCAAATTACTCTGAAGCGTGACTTGAGCCTGAGCAGTGTGCTGATCTGCTTTTCTGTCGAGTTAATGAGCCTGTCATTAGCGTCACTGAAATCTGCTCTTCCTGTTGTGCTGTTTTTGCTCCTGCTGTAGATGGCAACTAATGAGGGCACCGACTGCTTTGTTGTCCTTGGTTATCAGAGTGACTCACTCGCACAAACTAACAAGGTGTACAAGATGTTGAATGAAAATTCATTTAGATAACATTCCTGAAGTAATTTGCTGACACAAATGATGAAATTAATGCATTAAATTCCTTCAGATGTTGTCAGAACAACATTAGTATGTTGAAAACATTTGAACTAAGCTATAGATTAAACATCAAAGAGTAATTTACTAAATATGTTCCTGTAGCTGAATTGGTAGTGTGCGGTGCTAGCAACATGAGGGTGATGGGTTCAGTGTACACAGGAACAAGGGAAGACATTTACTAATAAAAGGTATAGTTTGAATTTAACCCCTTCAGGCTTGTTGTAGAACATGTATATCCAAAAACAGAAAGTTCTGCCTCCACTTTCTGATTTTATTAGTCATTTTATTGTAGGAGAACCCAGTAAAAAAGCTTGGTGACAGAATCACTCTGAAATACAATCGGTGTTTGTGATGATATGCGGCTGAGTGTGATCGCTGATGAAAACGTTCAGATCAGAGCATGACATCTTGTTGGTTCTTCAGTAAAAAAAAGCTCATTGGTCACTTGACGAGACCACAAGAGTCCGCCTCGGTGACAGAAATATTTTTTCTAACAAGTTTGATTTGCTTTTCCAGTTCTCAGAGCCATTAACTCAGCAGAGCTCATCATTTCAAATGTGTTCACCCCCTCTCATGGCATTGCTGAAAGCATGTTGCACAAGCAGCTTTAGAGACACAGATTCTAGCCCAGTGGGAAACAGGAAGTAAGCACGTTTGCATAAACAATGATGAGCACGATTCGGAGGTTGCTTTTTCACTATAAAATTACTTTTTTGCTCCATAAATGGTTAGGTTTAGGGTTAGGGTTTTGGTTAAGGGTAGAGTTAAAACATGCATTCTTGCTGACTGTATTACATAATTTACAACTAAAAATACGACTAGCTTTTGGCGCCACCATGTGGACATTTCACCCAAAAACTGTGTAACCCCAGAATGCAGGCTGGATGATGGGGCAGGGCGACACGTTGGGGTGGAGCGCCATGTGTCGCCCCACCACTAACTACCAAATAGCTTAGACACAAGGGGCAGTTCAAACTTAAAACAGTTAAACAATTTAGGAGGAGGGGGAACATGAGGACGTTGTCGTTGCGTGAGGTGAGAGAAACGGGTCGGTGTAAAGTTAGTTAATATATTTTTTCAATGTAATGCGATGTTCAAGAATCGAATGCGGCTTAAGCATAGCTCAGTGTCATTCACAGCAAATATGAAGCACCATACTGCCTTATCAGAGACAGAACATATGCAGCAAGAGGCTATAGCAGCTATACTAAAGTGATAAAACTCGCTCACAGTGTCACAGTGTGAACCCCTTTTTGCCGTCTTTCTGTGTCCAAGGACTCTTATGTTGACGTTTTTCCCCCTAACAACATTTCCCATCATGCACCTTCCAGACATCCTCATCACATACAACTATCCCAATTCCCTCTGATAGTTGTTCCCAGCTGTTCCTTGTAATGTCTTTAGTTCCCATTTGTATATATAGCCCTCATGCTTCCCTTAGTCTTTGTTGGTTCTTGTTCATTTGTTAGCATGTTAGTTGATGTACGTTACATACAAAGTTAGCCAGCAAACTGCTGTTGCAATTTGTTTCCTTTTGCACCAATGTTTGATTTTCATTGTTGTTCCTTCATCTTCTTCTGAGTTTAATATATATAAATAGTACTGCGTTTGGATCCTCGCCTCGTCCTTCCAAACAGCGTAGAAGGGGCAGAAGGAGAGAGACTGATTAAGTTTTTCTTCTTTTTTTACCCTTTGCATGTTAACGCATCTTAAAAATAATAATAATTTTAAGACATGTTTTGGGCAATCCATTTGAAACGGGACGACGCTAAAGACAACTGTAACGGGGTCCAAACTGTTTTGAGATTTATCCACTTCAAACACATTCAGACATTGGGCTTGTTGTGCCACAGCAGCGACGCGCTGCATAATAAAACAAGAGTTTACAATTTGTCGGTTACGTGAAGATTTAAGAGGGAAATAACCACACGATTGGAAAAGTTTAAAAAGCAAATGCATGAACATGCACAAGAACTTCACGAAATTATTCAGTGTGTCTATCAACATAAGGGACACAAATATGAGAGGCATGCATGCACATTAGAATCTCAGTTACAGGTACTGCATTAAAATAACTCAGAATTCTGCTCTGAACGTCACATTTGCTTACAATTATGAGAAACGCGCCGGTTATTAGCACTTTCTATTTGTATACTTTTTGCGCTTTATTATCATTCAGTAATACACCGACTTAATGATTTATGTATGTCCTCATAAAACCAGAGACTAGTCTCCCCTTGTGTACACTTTAGCTTAAAGCGTCACACTTCTCAACACCAAAAACCAATAAGCTCTGCTGAATAAACCAATGGAATGAGATGTGGGCGGATCAACAAGTGACGCCCCGTCCCAATGTGTTGCCACGCCCCATCGTCCAGAATGCACTCTGGGGTACTTGCAAAAACTGGAGCTCCCATGTGCCCATACGATCAACCATACTTCCAGATTTGGCCACTGGGAGGCAGTAATTCAAATTTCAGTAAGCACAGACCAATTTCAGTTGAAGAACTTTGGACCAACTGTTGGCGAATTCACAGTGTGATCAGTTGAAATTATCGGGAATTTTGTATTTGTGTTTTCCAGGCCAGGAAAATCATGGAACTTCATACAATCTTAAAAGTCATGGAAATCTCTAGTGAATATAAATTTTTCTAGTAATGTTCTGCTCAAAAATATTAATCAGCTAGATATCGCTCTTGTGTAGGATAAAACTTGCTTGCAAGTCAGTAGTGAGGTCCGATTTGCAAACGTTCTTGCAAACGTCGTTTTTTTTTCTTCAATGAATCGGTTGACAAATTTTGAATTTTAAGGTTTTTTTTAAAAATCCTTATACTCAGTACATTTATATGCTCTTTAAAATTTTGATTTCAGTTGGACTTAAACAGTTATTTTTCTAAAATGTCATGTACTGTAAATGCTTGAGTCCGACTGAAATCATACCAGTCAGATTTTGCAAAGTCAGACTAACAGACCCAGCAATTGTAGCTCAGCTTCTTCCAGCATGTATACACGTTGAATGGACCACAATTGGACTAGGCGGTGTGTTCATGCTCCAAAAGAGTTAATGTATTGCTGACACTTCCTCAGCTGATGTCCTTCCTTTACATTTTTGAAATCACATTGTGTCATGTTCACTTGGACAGACAGAGGAAGACTGTAGCTCGACTACACAAAAACTGGACTGACTGGAAAGGTCGTGGAAAAGTCATGAATATTAATTGGTCAAAAAGTGTGAGGAACCCTGAAGTTCATTACTTTCATGAAAGGCCAACTAGCAGTTACACCAGGATGCAGTTTTTTGGCCATAAATGATAGGAAAGCAGGCAAATCAATGCATAAATAGCTTTAGTATTTGATCTAATGGGGGATCAGAGGAACACATGTTAACATGGTACAGTTACAGATATTCCATTGAGGGAGATATACAAGACCACAAGTCCTTTGATGTGTCAACTGAACAGCTTCTAAATCTCTCTGCAAACACACAGTCAGGCTGTGTATGTCCAGGGTTGGGGAGTAACAGAATACATGTAATTACGTTTTTAAAATACAAAATATGAGTAACTGTATTCCACTACAGTTACATTTTAAATCATTGGTATTTAGAATACAGTTACATTCAAAAAGTATTTTGATTACTGAAGAGATTACTTTGCATTTTATTGTCATTTGTTTCATTTAATATTTAGTCCTTTCAGATGGAAAACATTTATACATATAAATGATGCGATCCAAAGTGCATTTGAACAGCGGTGAAACACTTTCTTATGATGTGTTACATTCATACGAGCAGACAGAGAAGTAAGTTTGAAGTAAGTTTGAAGCACAAGAAATAGAAATAAACCTTGTGTAAATTGTCAGCTTTACGCTAAGCTAAAATGCTATTTCTAGCCATTTTACTTGCACATGTTATCAGGCACGATCAGATTTTTTTTATCAAGAAAATTCACTTTGGATAATAATTTCTTTTTTTCTAGTAAGACCTAGTAAAATCATATTCTTGATAATAAATTTTGTATTGTTTTTCTGTAAAAATATCTAAAAATCCTTAAAACAAGATCAGTTTGATTTATCTTGTTTTAGTAACAACACTGCATAAGATATTTAGGTTTTTCAGAGAATGTATTTTTAACGTGTATTTTGTCTTACTGTACAGGCAGAGTTTTTTTAGTCAAAACAAGTGATAAAATCTACCAGTGCTGAAGAAGTAATCCAAAGTATTTAGAATACGTTACTGACCTTGAGTAATCTAATGGAATATGTTACAAATTACATTTTACAGCATTATTCTCTAATCTGTAGTGGAATACATTTCAAAAGTAACTTTCCCAACCCTGTGTGTGTCTACGCATCACAAAGCATAATGGACAGAACTGATCTGCCCATATGTCTTCCGGATGCTGGAGCGGTCTATGGTCTAGATCTCTGCACTCTTACCTCTCAGGTGTTTTTTGTTCCCAACATGGCATCTCCTGCCTTCTAGTCCCAGAGTCACTTTGAAGTGCCAGTCATGTTTAAAGGAGTGGCTCACAAAGGACAAACCACCAGGACAGAATATATTACTTTTCAGCTTTTCTCTTTGTCTATCTCACTATGATTTTGTGCACATATTCTCCACTTTCTCAAATTCCTTAACACCAGATATGAAATTATTAGCACATATGAAACAAGGTGAACATATGATATTGGCAGGTGTGTAGGTCTGAAATATCTCACAATGTACTGTAACAGCTAAGAACCTATGAGCTAATGTCAGTGGTTCTTAATTTGCAGATCATGACCAAAAAATGGGTTGCAGGTCTGTTCTGATATGGTTACAGACAACAGGAAAGAATAATGTTAAATGGAATTATGAAATTGCAACAAACCATATAAATTAGCATAGCGAAACAAATAGGTTTATCAGCTATTAAAAGAAGGAAAAAACATCTTTAACCTCCGGAGAAATGTGTGGACATTACGTTTTGGATTCACTATCGGCTATGCATAATTTAATTTCATTTAAACCAACTGATCTCAGTTCAGGAGACTCTAGGCTGTCATTAAAGGGTTAAACTTTCGACGCACCGAGTCATGTGGCAAAACAATGAGTTTGTCTTTAACAGAAATGCCAACAAAACTACATCTGGTAAGAAACCTAATTAAGTTTTTACATTGAAACCTGTTTGAGTCAAAAGTTGAGTCTCTAGTTTCATCCGATATTATTATTATTATTATTATTATTATTATTTTATCCATTTATCATGAAAAGCCACAGTGTACAATAATATGTACAATACCTTAAGTTTTTCATTAGAAATCCTATATTCACTGTGCATTATCACATTGAGAATCAATGGATGCATCCAAATGCTGGAAAATGTTGCTTTCAGAGGCTTTATACGGAGTAAGGATGAAAATAAGGTGCATTTAAACTATTCTGAGACCAGTACAGACAGACAGCACACTGGGGATTAAGTAATTCCCTAATTAACGAGCAAGGGAGCAAGGGAGCATCCTATAGCTTTCCAATGCAGCCAAGTCAATTCATTCCTAAAATCTGGTAAAAAAGTTCAGTTTCAGGCTGCAGATGATGTTTGGACCACTCAACATGTTTGGCAGACATGGAACAATGGTAGTCAGTACATAGATTCAGAATTTATAATGTATAATTTTATTTCAACATGGTTGGCAGTGATTGGATGATGCTGGCCATTACTTTTATTCAGAATTGTTTATGCTAATTTCTGATTTAATGTATGTAATGTCTCAAAACATGAATAACCAACACTCCTGGAAACAAAGAATTTCTAAAAATAAAAAAATAAAAAAATGGACTCTCTATAGCTTGGTATTATTTAGAATTTCACAACCTAGTCCCACTCTCTACATACGTGGACATACATTTTATTTTTTTGCATGACTCTTTAGTGCTACTAGTTACAACAAATCAAAAAGGCGAATGGAAAATGCACACAGCAGTCACACTCGGGTCTGAAGTGGTTAAAGGGTGCTTTCCATAGGGTAGAGCAGAGCACAAACTAACACAGAGCTTGTTGTAAGACACGTGGTTTAAACGTTTCCACACACGCTGGTAAGACGAAACTTCATTTGTTTACCTGTTGCCAAATCAACACTGTGTAGATTAAAAAAAATTGCGGAAAAATTCAATAAACTTTGGAAGATATCGGCAAAAGTTCATTTTAAACTAGCAAAAGTTAAAATTCACACAAAAGTACATTTTCATCTCTGTTTTTACTGTTTATTTATAATGAGGCAAACTTGGTATCATTTTAAACTCCAATCTTTTAGCTAGCATCTTACATAGTCTTTTAATTCTCATATAGCCAGCAGAAGTGACCAGCTAGGTTTAAATCCCAGTTGCGCCGACGGGGCACTTTGTAACGCTGCGTTGCAATGTGCCCCAATTAGATCAAACTATATGCAATTCAGTGCAGTCAGATATGAAATGTACATAATTCCCCATAATGCATGTGTGTGTGTGTGCTTTGTCATCAATCCATGCATTATTTCGGTAAGTGCCGTGGCTTTGTTTTTTATTGTCAAGTGTCAAAATTATTTTTATATTATATACTGTATGTCATATACACTACTACATACTTTATATCGATCATTAGTTTATGATATGGTCGACACACTACTATTATATATATATTTCATAGTAGTATATATGCACTATATTCATGACACAGACCACATATATATAACACATATTAATATGAAATAAATACATCGACACAGTATATATATATATACTATGAACACACACATATCATATATCATCCCTATATATATTATGACTTTCATCAATGCATAGAACACACACACACACACACATATATATATATATATATATATATATATATATATATGTGTGTGTGTATATATATATATATATATATATATACACACATATATATATATATATACATATATACACACACACACACATATATATATATATATATATATATATATATATATATATATATATATATGTGTGTGTGTATATATGTATATATATATATATATATATATATGTGTGTGTGTATATATGTATATATATATATATATATACACACATATATATATATATATATATATACATATATACACACACACACATATATATATATATATATATATATATATATATATATATATATATATATATATACATATATACACATATATATATATATATATATATATATATATATGTGTGTGTGTGTATATATGTATATATATATATATATATGTGTGTATATATATATATATACATATATACACACACACACACATATATATATATATATATATATATATATATATATATATATATATGTGTGTGTGTGTGTATATATGTATATATATATATATATATATATATATATATATATATATATATATATATATATATATGTGTGTGTATATATATATATATATATATATATATATATATATATATATATATATATATACATATATATATATATACATATATATATACATATATGCATACTTTACATACACAATCTCCAATCTGGGCTCTGAAGCAAAGCCAGCAGAGAACCATGCTCCAGTCTAAACGCACAAAATTATATTTCAAAGGGCCAAAAGCTGCATTTCCTATTGATTGGATTTTGCATAGAATTAAGCATTTTACTGTAAATAATCTTGATCTTACTCAGAGCATATCTAAGATTTTCTATAAATCATCAAAGTCGCCCATTGCACCTGTCTTCCCTTGAATAACTTTCAATGTAGGTGAATGAAGTATAAAATCTAGTTTTGAAGATCCAAACTATTTTGCTTAGTAGACATGCAAGTGTTTGTCCTGTCGCTTTTTGTTTGTGGAAGGCATGATCTGACAGGAAGAAAATGTGTCTCACCACAGATACTACTGCATGCAGGAAATATAGATATACACATACACACCATGTGGTAGATGAGATAAAGGGATTAGTGGGCAGTGGCTGTGTGCTACTCAAACTCTGATTGACGTGGCAGCTCTGGCGTAATCCTGATAATCCCATAGAATGCTACAGGTGCCAGAGGTCCAGCGGCCCCTGACCTGAGGCCAAACACACACTCACACAGTTCTCAATTGTTCAAATGTTTCTCTATTAACTTTGGCTCCCCACTCAACATCATGTGTCTTTAGAATAACATCATCTACACTCTGCATCTCTTTTCATGTTAAGTGTTTGGTGCCACTGTGACATGTTTATAGCCACAAGCAAGAGACAAGCATTAGGTGTTTTACAAGCATCTCTGGATTCGTGCCCACACAATTCTGTATCGTGAATACTCCATGAGACGACAGTAAAAACAATTGTTGTTAATTTGCTTTAAATTATACCTCAAGAACAGATCTGCGTAAAGCCTGATATTTTCCTTTCCTTTAGATATGCATTTACCTTACATGTTATGTTTACATGTTTAAGTTCACATACTTGTAAAATTTAGAAATAGCTGTCTGGGCTCATGTTACTTATCTTTTTTTTTTTTTTTTTTTACCTTTTTTTCCAGATAGTTATCGTAACTTTGATTTAATTATATATATTTTTCCTATTTTATTTTATTAATGTGGAACAGTAAAGATTAAATGAGACAACTCTTTTCATACAATGTCTTAATCTTCAACCAAATAAATATATTAATTTACATATAGTACATCTGTGAAAAGTGAAAATTCCAAACGTTCCAATTGCTACATCAAGGAGAAATTTATGGGCTGATCTGAAAAATTAATATTTTAACCCCATTTTTTTGTTGGTGTAACCTAATGTATTTTACTTTAATTGGTTAATTTATTGTAACTTTTATCATCAATTAAAAAAAAAAAAAATATCCTAGGCAAAAGTATGATTTAAAAATGGTTTAAATGAAATGTATTGAAAGACATTTATTAAATAATATTTTATAAATATAAATAATTTATAACATATTTGTAGTAAAGTATTAATAATATTATTTGTATTTAAATATTACATTTATTGAAATATGTATTGAAATACGCTTAAATTTGCTAAGTATTCTTATTTTTTTTAATTAATTCCAAAGCAAATGTATACTTTACCATTTACTATTGTATAAAACTTATAAACTTAAAAAAAATAAAAAAAAATAATAATAATATTTCTCATTCATTTTAATTGAATATTTTTCATTTATGTTGAATTCATAATATGTACAATATTTAAGGATTACTCAATGGAAATGTGTCATACAAATGAAATGCATAAATCTTAATATATATATATATATATATATATATATATATATATATATATATATATATGAAGCAGATACTTGACAAACTACTTTTACAGTGTAGATATCTAATGATTTAATATTTAAGTAAATTCAATTAGAAAAATTTTGAAACATGCTTGCATTGTTGTTTATGAAATGTCTTGAACGAAGTATAAATGATGCCCTCGGGTTGGTCAATCCCACTGCCAATCACACGCCCCTCTCATTTAAATACTGTGCAGGCCCCTGATGCACTCAGATGACAGTTACCAGTGCCGAACACGCGCTCGTGCCATTGTAATAGCTATGACTTTCTACATCTCCAGCACTGTCTGAGACTCCAAAATGAAATGAATTTAACATCTGCTGGGGATTCATCCTCTTCTTTACCCTCTCCAGCGGAGATGCCTGCTTGTTACAGGGATTTATGCGGAGGAACAAGTAACTTTGCCAATATGCCCTGTTGGACATTGGTATTCTACACCGGAGAGTCCTATGGAATATAGTCCGCTTTGCCACACTTCTCAGCCGGTGAAAAATAAACTTTTCGTGTTGTGCATCATGCTGTCTCTGTGGGTGTACATGCTCTACTGCTGCGTGGGCTACTGCTCCACCACGCCGACTTTCATGCTGGATGAACGGAGCAGGAGGATGCCGCCACCCACAGCTCTCCAGAAACAGCCGGAAGAACTGGAGATGTTCCTCAAAAGCCAAACGAGGGACTTATTAAATAACGAGAGCGATGCTGACAGCAGAGGAGAAGGCTGGGAGGAGAATAAGGGCGATGTGACTTATGACGAGGACTCTGGAGTGACAAATGCCCCGAACGGGTCCGAGATAAAAAAGTTGCCCCAAGCGATTATTATCGGGGTGAAGAAGGGAGGAACGCGCGCGCTGCTGGAGTTTCTGCGACTCCATCCGGATATCCGCGCGGTGGGAGCGGAGCCGCACTTCTTTGATCGCAACTATGAGAAAGGACTCGAGTGGTACAGGTAAATTTAAATTTAAATTTAAAAAAAAAAAAAAAAAAAAACCTCAGGTGGAATCAGAGCAAACAGTGCAAACTGTTACTGATACTTACGGTTACCGCATTATTGTCAAACTCGGTAGATAATCGGATTAAGTTTCCGTTATGATCGTGGAATTTGGTGACTCACATGCGTCAATGCAGAGTAATTTATAGGCTACTATGAGAAAAAAAAAAAAAAAAGAACACTAAACAAGAGTCTTTGATTATGCATTTTATCATTGTTAATATTTTCAATATTCAATATTGGAAAAGGCATCAATACACAAAAAAAGTAACCGAAAAGAATAACAAAGGATAAGTGTGTCCAATAATGTTCATACAATATACAAAATAAAACAATACTAGAGATTATAATAAATAAAATAAATCTAAAAAAAAAAGTTGACATTTGCTGATGAAGTTTATAATGAATAAACTGAGGAATCTTTGTTGTATTGGTTTCAATTGCATATAAGACTATTAAGCTAGTAGTCTAGTGTTTATGATCAAATAAAAAGCTATTATTTCTGTTTGTTTTCTTTTAGTCAGTTTTCGTTGGCTATTAGAATGACAGTTTCAGCTGAAATTGACCCAAACTGTTTCCATGTTAATAATGTGTTGTATAAAGGAATTTTAGACCAGGAGTTTCAAACTTTTTAATAAACATGATCCCTACGCAAAGGACCCCTTTCTAAAATATAAAGACAGCTATGTATTTAGGACCCATTTACAGTATACTACAACATGTTGTATGCTAAATTAAATAATTGGCTTTTACATTATCATTGCACTAAAGCCAAAAGACAAGTTAAATAAATATTTCCAATAAGACATAAGTTGACATGAGAGATCATATCTTTCACTATTATTGTCATGTTAGATTTATAAACCTGAGGAGAAACGTTCAGTTAAATTTAGGTTTATAGAATATTTCACAGTAAACCTTTGCTCCAAAGACGTTTTACAGAGAATATAGCTTTACAAACCCCAATGATCAAGCTAAAGTTGACAAAGGTAAGAAGAAACAAAGATACAAAAGTACAATCTATTCTAGAAAGTATAGAGTATATTGAAAAGAGGTAGAGAAGAACAAAAATTCACAAAACTATATGCAAATTAGTTTTTATTTCTTATTGTTAAAAACTAGGACTCTCAATAGAATAGACAAAAGACAGTCAATCATATAATTTCTTGCCAGTCTTAAAGCGGATATAAACAGTAATGTCAAATCCATTAAATGTTACCTTTTTTTGCTTTCTCCCATTTTACACTTTTTTACAACCATTTTTTTTTCTCTGAAATTTTCCATAGACCCCCATACACCCCCCTCTGGGTCCCTAGGGGTCCCCAGACCCCAGATTGAAAACGCCTGTTCTAGACAGTTCTCATTGGTTGATAACTTATTATAAACAGAATAAAGCTGATGGGTATGGTATAGCTACTACAGAAATCAAGAGAGATAAATGGCAACTTGTTGAGTGAGAACATGTAGTCACCCACAGTTATGTTAGCCTTGTGGGAATAAAATATTTCCAGTACAGTCTGGGAAGTTTGGGAATGGTGGACTAGACCTATAGATAAAATGTTTAGGCTCAAGACAAGCATAGCCTAAATAAACAGAATGCTCTCTGCTTGTGTAACACCTCTCATAGTCAACTTTATCAATCATTGGAGGTAAGTTTGACCCTCACCCATGATTCGTGGTTTGTTTTATTCTTTTACCACACAGCTATATCATGAAACATTAGATGTGGACTGAAATGATACATGTCTTTCCATTCTGTGGTTTACATGTGATGCCAGACGTTGGACCATCAGCATTAAAGGGATAGTTCACCCAAAAATGTACATTCTCTCATCATTTACTCACCCTCATGCCATCTCAGATATGTATGACTTTCTTTCTTCTGCTAAACACAAAGACATTTTGAAGAATATGCAAGTGAATGATGGTCAGAACTTTAAAGGTTCAAAAAGCTAATTAAGCTAATAAATATGATAAGTGTGGGTGAGAAACAGATCAATATTTAAGTCTTTTTTAACTATAAATGTCCACTTTCCCTGCCACATTCTACTTCTTTTGTTTTTGTCGATTCGCATTGGCATTCTTCATGCAGATCGCCACCGACTGGGCAAGGAGGAGAATTTATAGTAAAAAAGGACTTAAATATTACTTTTTGTTTCTCAGTAGACAAAAAACGACAGCTGCTGAAAAGCAGCCCCAAATCATGATGCTCCCTCCATTGTACTTCACCGATGGGATGATGTTTTCATGTTGGTATGCGGTGTATTTTTTACGCCATTTGTAGTGCTGCATGTACTTCCCAAACAATTCAACCTTAATTTTATCAGTCCACAAAACATTTTCCCATTAGGGCTGTGGAGTGTCAAGGTCAGAGATGTTGACCAGTTCCAATGATTCCTTCAAGTCTTTAGATGTCACTTTAGGGTTCTTTTTTACCTCATTGAGCATTCTGCAGTCATCTTGGCTTGACGGCCACTTCTAGGGACAGTAGCCTCAGTACTAAATCGTCTGCATTTATAGACAGTTTGTCTAACTGTGGACAGATGAATATTTAAGCTCTTCGAAATAACTTTGTAACCCTTTCCAGCTTTATGCAAAGCAATAATTCTTGATCGTAGCTCTTCTGAGATCTCTTTTTTAACTAGGCACAGACCTTATTCACAGCAGCGGCATCTTTGATTTTTGACAGGAATGACAACGAGGCTGTGAAGGATAAATGTAAAGTCTCTTTAATGGGCTATACTGCAGTTTAAAATGTTTTTGGATCGTTCCACGAACAAAACATTGAAAAAACATATTTTCAAGAACATTGAGTGGACAAAAAAATCCAGATAACATGAGTTGTGGAAAATCAAATGTGATATAGGAGCTTTTACAGCTTTATACCGTGCATGCCATTGAAGGGATGATAAGTCTTTCCCTCACAGCCTCATTGTCATTCCCATTAAAAAGCAAAGATGCCACTACCGTGAATGAGGTCTATGGTCCACATCAGCAGATGCTTCTTGTGAATAGCAAACTCAAAATGTTTGAGTGCTTCAGTCAAAGTAGCTCTAACCCACACCTCCAGTCTTTTTTCATTAATTGGATGCCAGGTTTGCCAACTCCTGACTCTAGTTAGCTTTTGTTGATGTCATTAGCCTAGGGTTTCACATACTTTTTCCAACCTACACTGTGTAATTTGTGTGTTATTAGTTAAAACAGTAGTTTTTAATTATTTATTTATTTTTTTATTATAATTGTAGAATAAATGAAGATCAAACCAGATTTTAAGATAAATTTATACATAAATACAGGTAATTCTGAAGGGTTCACATACTTTTTCTTGCCATTTTATTTGCAATATTCATCAGACAATCAGTTAACGGACTGTGGGCATTCTGTAGGTACTATCTGAGGCTGAGTATAAGCTAGTTGTAAGTTTACTTTATTAAAGCCAGCATGGCAATTGTAAAAGGATAGATTTTAAAAAATGAGTAGATCAGTTGATGGTTGTTTAATCATGTGTACCCTGATATAAAGGTAAAATATCAGAGTCTAAATGGGGTAGTGTGTTAAAAAAATCTTCAAAGAAAGCTTAAAAAATACTAAAATACTAAGTATTTAGGGTAGCACAAACATAACAGCTTTTATTGTGCTCTACTACCTGTTACATCCATTTGCCACAAAGTGAAAATTCTAATAAAACTATGAAATTTGTTCCATATAAACTACAATCACTGTTTTTTACATACTCAAAATACTTCCCCATTCTTTTGGACCAATAAGCAGAGAAAGATGCATCGCATACATTAACTTTGTCATTGTTCACGTTGATATAGACTTTTCTGTGGAAGAATTTGAGGTCCCAGTTCCTTCACTATGACCAGCACAGTTGGAATACAATGAAGCGGCAAAGAGCAGGATGAGCCCCTTTATCCAGGGGACCCAGCAGACTAATTGTGAAGCAGAAACATGGAGAGAGGAGCATGTAGCCAGGTGGCCGAGTCTCCTGTGGAGGTATCAAGCTCTGCTGCTCTGTAAGCCCAACATAGAGGAGGCTTCCATGTGCTCCCTGCAGGAGGTGTTCAGAAAGATGACTGAGCACAGCAGGGCTTTAAAACTGTACATGCAGCTTGACTTTACACACAAAGCTTTTGAAAGAACCATAAGGCATAATGAAGTCATTGACTGTTGTTATATAGGACATTAATTTGTTGATCTTTATGATTTTGTTTGTAAATCTGAAATATTTATCCCTTAACATTTGATTTACTTTCTGATCAAATCGGATGGGAATACCATGGTATATAATGTACAGTACAGTATAGATAGATACCGTGGTACTGAATTAGCACCATATTCAAATACCATAGTATTTACATGGTACTCCCAGGAACTTCAAAGAACAATGTGGTATTACTGTGGTACATGTCCAAAAAAAAAAAAAAAAAACAGAAGTGCCATAGTACTTTTTGGTCCTTTTTGTTAGTGAATTCTCCCTGAAGTTTCACTAAACAAACTGTAAAATTATTTTATAATATTAACTTAAAATCAAAATATAATATAATCAATATTCAGTAGGTACATTGGTCAAGATTAATTAATAACTTGAGTAAAAACACAACTGCAACACAGCTATCCCTTTGAAATGACACAAAAATAGATATGTTTTGAGAAAAGGACCTGGTGAAAAGCAGAGCTTTTTATGGGATTTTTGAGACGATACTGATTTTAGAGAGGGAAAATTCACTGAATACCGATATGGTGGACGATATATTTAATTTTTGAGCTGGAATGAAAACAGACCTTTTCTATGTGGATTGTTCACCGATTTTGCACCGATATGACTATGCAAAGGTACTCAGAAGGCTGCTTTCTTAAATAAATATTTTTATCAAAGAATATTTGACATTATTATTATACATTGTCAACAAATTCTAGAAATGAACACTGAGAAAATAAAGAATAAATAAAATAAAATAAATAGATAAATAAACATCAGTACTGTTTAGTATCAGTCAAATGCTGACTATATTAATACTGCCGAGTCAAGATAAACAGATAAGCAGCGGTGTTACACCGTATTCTGCTGTACAAGTTCAGGCGAAACTTTCAATGGTGGAAAATCAGACTTCTAAATATTACATTTTATAAATGCAACGACGAATTGTTCGGTTGAAGGGGGTACCAAACTGTGAATCCTGAATAAAACAGTTTGGTGAATACATGTTTACTGATTAGCTTCCACTCAGCTGACAACAATGAAAGTAGCTATGTGATTAGCTAGTTAGCTATAAGCTCGTTGTCACGGAAATTAAAAGACAGACGTCGTTTATTTTACTTTCCAGCATTGTGTCTCACCAACTAGGTATCAACATAGCATGAAATCAACACTCATCAGACACAATCCACCACCACACCGTTGTCTGCTGAGCTGCAAAAAGATGCTCTGATGTTTTTCAGTCTGCTACATTACTTACTGCACTGACAAACTACAGACATGAGTGACATGGTTGTCAGGGACAAGGTTAATGTTATATTAGTTATATTGAAAAGGGAAAATGATGGGGTCATTGTTTATTAAGTTTCCAGTATGTGTTTCACAAACTAGTTAACTTACCGAGACACCGCTGAACTCCACCCTGTCTGCGGAGCCACCGTCAGCTCAGAGTCAGCTCTGTAAACAATGGAATTGGAGCATGTTCTGCTGGACAAACTACGCTATGAAACAAATTTCGCAATCAACACAGTTTGTGCGGACTGTTCGCATGTGGCCAAGATTTTCTCGACACATGAACAGTCCACGTCTGTGTGCATCGCCGGCACATGTGCCTGCCATTGACTGTACTAAAAGAGTAGGACAAAGCAGTCGAAGTGCATGGTCAAAAGGCAACGCAGTCGACCAGGCGCAATCCGGGACGAAGTATGTCCGGGCCTTAACAGGCAGTAGCTTGTTTGTGGATGGCAGATGCTGGCAGTAAATTGAAAATGATTCTATTGAGTGCGGTGCTAAAACAGTGAATGTCTCACAAGGAGTTGTGTGGAACCCCTGAGGTTCTGCATTATCCACAGTGAGAAAGAGCAGGCGATTAGAGTGAATTGTGTTGTTTCTTTCTTCACTTTGTATGCAAATGTGCTCAGAGGGTGAAAGTGCTTTTTAAGAAACACAGCAGGATCTCTCACAAAAAAGCCCTGGGAAGAATAATGGTAGAGTATTCTTAAAAACAAACTCGTAACTTTTCTTCTGTGTTGAAGAATAGATATTGCTGTTATGTTTGCTGATAAAACTGCAGCTAGACTTTGGGTAGGATCATAAGACACAAGCAGACTGAAGAGAATGATGGATATATTTTATGTGAAAATGCACAAAGCAAATTTTTTTTAATTATTTATAAACCATTGGCTCATCTTTTCACTGGAACATTAAACTGAATAGACAGATCTGTTCCAAAAAAACTAGTGAGCTGCCTTGCTGTCTATTGCCTACATAGGCAGCTGCCTTCTAAAGTAGGATCTTAACTCAAATGGAATAAGTGACTAATTTAGAACACTACATAGGCAGCAATTCTGTG
Organism: Myxocyprinus asiaticus; assembly: GCF_019703515.2. Lineage (NCBI taxonomy): Eukaryota > Metazoa > Chordata > Actinopteri > Cypriniformes > Catostomidae > Myxocyprinus > Myxocyprinus asiaticus. The sequence goes on along the minus strand of NC_059357.1, from coordinate 37,585,810 downwards.
CGTCACACTAATAGCACACCTCGCGAACTGCAGAAGAAGCTCGACAAACAATTGATTTGAATAGAGTTTGGGGTTAGCATGTTGCTAAGCTAACAAAACTATTTATTAATAAGCATAAAAAACATAGCACACACAAAGATTGGGAAAAATAGTCTATTTTTAATATGTTTGAACTATGTTTATCAATACTTATCACTATTGAATGCACTATAAGTAGCCTATAACATACCTCTCGCTATGTCCTCCATCTTGGATAGATTTTTGGATTTTGTCTCAAAGCATTTAGCTATTGTTTTCTCTGTGAAGGATATATGCGATGCCACCTTGGTATTTAGCCAAAAGAAAGTTCCTTACAAGGCCTTCGTGTCAAGAAATTGCCTATGATGCATTATATGCTGTCTACACAGGCAACTCACTAGGTTTTGGAAAAGAGCCTGTGTCTTTAGATGTAGTTTTAGCAACTAAATTCTTAAAAACATGCTTTTTAAATAAATCATCCACTCTAGTATCTGCAACATGTCATATACTTCCCAACAGAAAGATCAGTTTTCATCTGCATCTCATAGTTAAATGCTGTGTTTGGTCTAATGTAAACAAAAGTCAGGCTGATGTTTTGTGTTCATGTATAGTTGACAACCGCTCAGTTCTTTCTGAATGTTGAAGAGGAAATGGGAGTGTAACACAAAATCCAGGTGGATTACAGACTTTCAGACTAGACAAAAACTATTGTATTTTCTCTAATTCTGTCTTTGATCTGCAAACAGAAGTACTGTAAAATCACAGATTTGTAGAGCACACAGAAGACTCTGCATGAAGGAGAAAATAAAAGGCTTTCACATGTATCATAAGACGTTATACTACTGTCATAAAAGAACCCAGAGCCCCCAACCTTGTGCTTTGATGTGGGTCTGGAACGTATCCCTTAGAAACACTGTCAGATTATTTGAAGTAGCTGCATACCACCACCTCTCATACCCTACTGGGTTTTTTGAGAAAGTGACGTTCCCAGAGGAATTTCTTCCCATTGTGGCAAATATAGATTGGGTCTCTGCTCTTAAAATGACCATGATAAGCATCCATTTTGTTTGTCAACAGTTATTAATATAGTAAAGCAATAAGGTACAAATGACTGTGTTATATTGTGAATATAGTCATTTATAATGGGTGTCCAACCCTTCAGCTTTAATGATATTACAATATCAATATTAATAATGTAAATAATAATGACGTAAATAAATATTAGCAATATAGCACTGCATCAAGTGCCTTGCTACTTAAAAAAAAAAAAACATAATAAAAAATAGTAAGGATACAAATATTTCATGTAAATTTGAATTTATTAAGTAATTCATTTATTAAGTAATTTATTAGAAGATATATTTCCTTTCATGGAACTAATGTTAATAGTTGGCCGCTACGGGAGTTGCACAGGGAGACTTCTGTGAAAGAGTGCATCATTTGAAAAGTGTTTCTATTTTAAGTGTCATATTTGTGTACTAGGGATGTCAAAAGTATCGGTACTTCGGTACCAAGTCGATACTAAAATAAAAAAGATGTAATAATACCAGTGTTTCTGCAGTACAGGTAGTAATGAGCACCGACTCAATTCGGTCCCCACGCACTGTCTGACTGACACACGACTGCTTCCAAATGCTCACAAGCTTATTTGATTGCTTGCTCTGTTACTCCTTTTACATTGAATCAGACAATTAATCAAATTAACATCATGATTTATCCTAGTGTGATTATTAAATTGCAAAAGGCTGTAATTTAATTAAATAAATATACAGTTTGCATTTGCTGTGTGTTTCAAAGTGAACATGTGAAGCCACTCATAAGCTGAAAACACCACATTTTATGAGCATCATGTGCTGCGCGTGTTGTAATAGATGACAGAAGAGAGTGCACATTCACTGTGAAGCACACAGCACCTGCAGACTATAGATTTATATAATTAAATCGCATTTTGTGTTTGAATAATCACGCTGGGCCATATAATCGTCATGGTTACTGGTGTAACCTCCGTTCCCTGATGGAGGGAACAAGACGTTGTGTCGATGTAGTGACACTAGGGGTCACTCTTGGGAGCCCGAGACACCTCTGGTCTTTGATAAAAGGCCAATGAAAATTGGCGAGTGGTATTTGCATGCCACTCCCCCAGACATACGGGTATAAAAGGAGCTGGTATGCAACCACTCATTCAGGTTTTATGCTGAGGAGCTGATATAAGGTCCGGCCAGTTCAGCGGGTAGTTCAGCGATGTGGCAGGAGGGACACAACGTCTCGTTCCCTCCATCAGGGAACGGAGGTTACACCAGTAACCATGACGTTCCCTATCTGCCACTCACTCGACGTTGTGTCGATGTGACGACACTAGGGGTCCCTATACGAAACACCACAACTGGCTGAACTGTGTTACGTGAACTGGCAGTGTGTGGTGGGCAGACTGCTGTGTGCCTCATAGCCAGCACACCAGGTTGACACGTAACCTCCCCGAACGTAGTTATGAGTGTCGAACGGCCCTTTTTGGGGACAAGTCGACTACCCAAAGATAGAGACAGGCTTAACCCAGTCGTGGCCTCTTTTCCCCTTCTCTTTTTCCACTCCCTAAAAAAGAAGGGGGATTATCCCACTGGGCCGCCAGGTCTAGTCGGGGGATGTCCCTCCCAAGGGGAAGACACTGCGGAGACCACACCTCACCCAAAGAGAGGGGGGGATATTTAAGTGGAAGGATAGGTCACGCGGTCTTTCCAACCATGTGGAGAGCCTTCAAGGTAGATCCTGCCCAATGGGGGAGAAGTTACTACAAACATAGAGACTTGGGCAGAGGGGCTCTGCCCAAGGGAGACGCAGTTTGCCAGCAGGGAAACGAACTAGCGGAAGATATATATCGCATGGGATTAGCCTTACAGGGAACCGCCACATGCAGAGCACCTACCCCAGAATAGGGCTCTAAGTTAGCGCATGTACTGGCCCGGCAGCGAGTCTCTCCGAAAACTCGACTGCCACAGGGCTCGGAGGAAGTCAACCAGGGAACACAATTTGTGAACACTACTGGGAATTAATGGTGCACGTCTTCAGCTCCAAGGGAGGTGCAAGCGATACACCCGGCCAGCTATCCCGGGCTTATCCGCTTGTATTGCGTGCCACTACCTGGGACGAAACCAGTTCCACCCGGAGGTTGTATAACCTTGCACAGGTGTTGGGTGTTGCCCAGCCTGCTGCTCTGCAAATGTCTGTTAGAGAGGCACACCTGGCCAGGGCCCAGGGAGCCACTACACCCCTGGTAGAATGGGCTGGTAGCCCGACTGGGGGCAGCATGTACTAGGCGACATATGCCATAGTTATGGCATCAATGAGCCAGTGGGCGATCCTCTGCTTGGAGACAGCGCTTCCTTTCCGCTGTGCACCAAAGCAGACAAAGAGCTGCTCAGAGATTCTGAAGCTCTGCATACAATCCAAATAGATGCGTAAAGCGCGCACCAGACACAGCGACGACAGGGCTGGTTCTGCCTCCTCTTGGGGCAGCGCTTGCAGGTTCACCACCTGGTCCCTAAAGGGGTGGTGGGAACCTTGGGCACATAGCCCGGTCAGGGTCTCAGGATCATGTGAGAGTAACCTGGACAGAACTCCAGGCACGTTTTGCTGACAGAGAACGCTTGCAGGTCACCTACCCTCTTGATGGAAATGAGCGCAGTCAGGAGGGCAGTCTTCAAGGAGAGTGCCTTAAGCTCGGCTGACTGCAAAGGCTCAAAGGGGGCTCTCTGTAGACCCTGAAGAACTACAGAGGTCCGATGAGGGAACGAGGCACGGTCTGGAGGGATTCAGCCTCCTGGCACCTCTTAGGAACCTGATGATCAGGTCGTGCTTCCCTAAGGACTTACCGTCGACTATGTCGTGGTGTGCTGCTATGGCGGCAATGTACACCTTCAAGGTGGAAGGGGACAGCCTCCCTTCCAACCTCTCCTGCAGGAAGGAAAGCACTGATCTGACTGCACATCTCTGGGGGTCTTCGCATCGGGAAGGACACCACTTAGTGAACAGATGCCACTTAAAGGCATACAGGAGCCTCGTAGAGGGGGCCCTAGCCTGAGTGATTGTGTCTATCACTGCAGATGGTAGACCGCTTAGGTCTTCCACGTCCCATCCAGGGGCCAGACGTGGAGATTCCAGAGGTCTGGGCGCGGGTGCCAGATGGTGCCCCGTCCCTGAGAATGAAGGTCCCCCCTCAGGGGAATTCGCCAGGGGGGAGCTGTCGCGAGGAGCGTGAGGTCCGAGCACTACATCTGGGCGGGCCAGTAGGGTGCTACCAGGACGACCTGCTACTCGCATATTTGCGCATGCCAGGAGGCCAGCTGTGTGCCAGCGCGTCTATGCCGAGGGGGGCCTCGGTCAGGGCGTACCTGAGCGGGCAGTGGGGAGGATTCTTGGGAGGCGAACAGGTGCACCTGTGCCTGTCGAATCGACTCCAAATCAGCTGGACCACCTGAGGGTGGAGTCTCCACTCTCCCCTGAGGGTAACCTGTCGTGACAGCGAGTCCGCTGTAGTGTTGAGGTTGCCCAGGATGTGAGTGGCTTGCAGCGACTTGAAGTGCTGCTGACTCCAGAGGAGGAGACGGCGGGCAAGTTGTGACATACAACGAGAGCGCAAACTGCCTTGGCAGTTGACATATGCTCCCGTTGTCGTGTTGTCTGTCTGAACTAACACATGCTTGCCCTGGATCAACGGCCGAAACCTCCGCAGGGCGAGCAGAATTGCCAACAACTCGAGGCAGCTGATGTGCCAATGCAGTCGCGGACCCGTCCAGAGGCCGGCGGCTGCGTGCCCGTTGCAAACAGCGCCCCAGCCCGTTTGAGGCGTCTGTCGTGACCATGACGTGCCTGGGGACCAGTTCTAGAGGAACACCTGCCCATAGAAAGGAAAGATCAGTCCAAGGGCTGAAAAGACGGTGACAGACCGGCGTGATGACCACGCGACGTGTCCCGTGGCGCCATGCCCATCGCGGGACTCGAGTCTGGAGCCAGTGCTGAAGCGACCTCATATGCATCAACCCGAGTGGGGTGGCCACTGCCGAGGATGCCATATGCCCCAGGAGCCTCTGAAAAAGTTTCAGTGGAACCACTGTTTTCTGTTTGAACGCCTTCAAACAGGCCAGCACCGACTTTTTGCGTCAGCATCTTGAACAGGAGTCTGTGTAAAGCCTAGTTCAGAACTCACAGGTCCAAGATTGGCCTCAACCCACCGCCTTTTTTCGGTACGATGAAGTAGGGGCTGAAAAACCCCTTCTTCATCTCGGCTGGAGGGACAGGTTCTATCGCGCCCTTCCGTAGGAGGGTAGCGATCTCCACGCAAGGTAGCAGCGTTTTCGTCTTTCACCAAGGTGAAGTGGACACCGCTGAACCTGGGCGGACACCCGGTGAAGTGAATCGCGCAGCCAAGTCCGACGGTCCGGACCAGCCCTCGCGACGGATTGGAAAGTGCAAGCCATGCGTCCAAGTTCCGCGCAAGGGGGACCAAAGGGACAACGTCATCGGACGTACCGGCAGGTGGGGCCTCGTGGCGGGGCGGAGCTTGAGGTGCCACACCACGTCGTGGCCGTGCTGTGTCTAAGGACATCGAAGCACTTACCTGGCTCCTTGTGTCCACCCCCGGAACAGCCTGGGACGGGGGAGGAAGAGGCCTGTCCTCGTGACCCGTGGAGACTGTCACATCGGGGGTGGATTTGTGCCACAGCTGGGCGCTCAGGGGCAGGAGACCGCCGCTGGAGCGCCAAACCTGCCAAATAGAGTGGTGGACGGTGGTCGTGATGATGGCCGTGCACACCGGATACGTGACCCAGGGAACAAGGAAACCGCTCTTGCTGAGCTCTTGAGTACTGCAGCCACTTGGGCATGCAGCAAAATAAATGCAAAAGGTAACAAAAAGATGGAGATCTGCTTACCAGCTCCAGAGCAGCGGGTTTCGTTGTCCCTGGGTCGCCCGTCTCAAGAAGCCTTTTCACGGGTTCTGGGTGGCCACGAGACGGGTGGCGTCTGCTTCCTGTGGTGGGCTCCATGCGGGGGCCAGGCTGAAGGGGCGGGCTGCGGTGGAGCCGGTGCAGTCACTGCAGGGGCACGCCCTTGGCGATGAGTAGATGGGGTGCGGGATCTTGAGCTGCGCCGGGGCAGGAAATGCTGGCTAGCATCCATCTACTACTCTACCATCGAAAACTGCTGGGCAAAGTGGGAAATGGGGGCAGCAAGGAATCGTGTCTTGTCGGCCTCACCCATCTCGACCAGGTTGAGCCAAAGGTGGCGCTCTTGGACCACTAGTGTGGCCATCATCCGCCCGAGAGACAGCGCCGAGCCGAGCGCAGTTCCTGCATCAATCCCGGGGCGGAACTACCCTCGTGCAGTTCCTTTAGCGCCTTGGCGGACTTGCAGGAGAGCCATGGCGTGCAGGGTGGAGGCGGCTTGTCCAGCGGCACCATAGGCCTTGGCCGTCAGTGACAACGTAACCCTACAGGCCTTGGACGGGCGCTTTGGGCACCCGCGCCAGGTGGCGGTGCTCTGCGGCCATAGGTGCACCACGAGTGCCTTTATCCAACAGGGGTTTGCCGAATAGCCCTTGGCCGCCCCACCATCGAGGGTAGTGAGGGCGGGGAAGCTGAAAAGGTCAGGACCGGGCAGTAAAAAGTGCCTCCCGCGACCTTGTCAGTTCTTCATGCACTTCCGGGAAGAAAGGAACAGGGGCGGGGCGTGGCTTTGAGTGGCGCCGCAAGCCCAGGAACCAATCACCGAGCCGCGAGGGTTCAGGGAATAGCAGTGAGTTCCACTCTAGCCGACGCTCGCGGCTGCCCGGGAAAGCATGTCGTCATCTCCGCGTCAGCCTGTGACTGGGCAATCGACCCCGAAGGGAGGAGCCCAGCTGAGGCTTCCGACTGGACAAGCCCGCTCTCCAATGCTGTGCTCGAGAGCTCATCACTTTTGCGGGCTCCGAATAAGAGGTCAAACTCACCGTGAGACGAGCCGGCAGACTCATCCGGAAGCCCGATCGGGGCAGACGAGCGTGCTGGGGAATGGGAGGTCCGCAGGGGGATACCCTCGCTTTCTTACGAAGGTGAGCCGCGACCGCAACGTTGCCATGGACATATTCTCGTAATGAGAACATGACCATCCACGAACGCTGTCTCCGCGTGAACAGTGCCCAGACACGAAAGACAGTAATCGTGACCATCAGAAGTCGAGAGATAACGAGCGCAACCAGGAATAACACACAATCGGGAAAAGCATCTTTAAAAAGACGCATCTTTTAAAAAGACGTTCTGTGTGTGCCGCTCTTTTAGAGAAATATACTCTTTTAGAGAAATATACTCTTTTATTTCTGCCGAAACGCCCAGGGGCATTCTCTGCAGTGCACTAGTGCACAGGGGGGAGAAGTCGCTGAAATGCACTGTCAGATCCAGCAGAGGTGAATGAACAGTAGTATTCAGCTCAGTGAGCATGACCGTTCGGCTCTGAAGAGAAAATCTGAATGAGTGGTTGCATACCAGCTCCTTTTATACCCGTATGTCTGGGGGAGTGGCATCCAAATACCACTCGCCAATTTTCATTGGCCTTTTATCAAAGACCAGAGGTGTCTCGGGCTCCCAAGAGTGACCCCTAGTGTCACTACATCGACACAACGTCGAGTGAGTGACAGATAGGGAACAACCGTTTATACGGAGGTGTAATGCTACCATCAAAAACACAGAAACATGAAAGCCTTCTCTTCAAAATAAGTTAAATTTAAAATAAAAGCTTGACGCGTGAACTTGAAATCATGACAGTAATATATTATTACTGTATAGTAAAATGTAATATTTACTGTAATAATAATAATAATATTATTATTATTATTATTATTATTATTATATTTAAGCAATATCTCTGTGATACTGTGATGCTCTGTTACAAAAATAAGACCAATGTTGTGTTTTAGATTATATGAGGATTTTTGAAGTTTTTTTAATTCATTCGATTAGACACCATTTTGATGATTAAATTTAATTAAACTTTAAAACATGGATTGGAAAACACAGAATTTGTGGGAAAAAAATAAAACAGAAATAAGAAAAAATAAAATTGATTTCATAGGGTCCTGCTTAAAAAAAAAAAGAAGCACTTCAAGGAAACGTGCAATTGTTTTAATTTATTGTTTACATTGATATTTAACTTGTTAAATAGACTAAAGGAGTGTGTTCAATAGCATATTACATATGTTTTTGTATCGAGAATCGTGAAATTTTACTGGTAATAGTAGAGACTGCTGAAATTTTGGTATTGTGACAACCCTGTGGTGTACAAACATCTGATAAACATCTTTAAAGGGGTCATGACATGAGGAATCAAATTTTCCTTGATCTTTTGACATAAGAGGTCTTTGTACTATAAAAACATACTGCAAGTTTCAGAACTGAAAACTTCCTCCTTATTAGAAAAAGAGCATTTATTTAAACCAAGCTGCACAAACGGCTAATTTGGAATTTGTGGAACTTGTGACGTCTGCATATGCAACGCCTATTTTTCCGTCATTATAACCTTGGCACTGCCCAGTGGTTATCAGTCAGTCACACACACACAGGTGAAGAGGAAAGAGAGCCTGTCATGGGAGATTCATCCTAAGTGGACTTACACAGGACACCTTCATGTGCCTGTCTGGAATAAAATGTTTTTCTACTTAAATATGCGCAGACAGATGTCTTTGACCGCTTGATACATATCTCAGGCTGCTTTTAAAAGACGTGGGGTCAAGTTACATCTCTGAAGAGGAGAAGTTCTCTGTCATTCAGCTGAGCACAAACGTGTAATGGACGCATTCTTTCGTCCATCTGTGTTATTTAGTTGTTGGTGTATGAATACATGATGGAATGATACTGGATGTGGATGTGTCTTCAGCATATTTTAGAGTGGATTGTATGTTCTGCTCATATCATACTAGTCATAATACGATTCAGGCTTTGCAAAGGAACTGTTATTGAAGGATGTGGCAGTTAAAACACTAGGACGTGATTGCAAAAACCGTGAGTAAACGGGTTCATTCATGAATATTTCATATGCCATGACTGTGTGATAGTTTATGGTAGGGATGGCACCAATCCGATAACTGGATTGGTATCGGGTCCGATACTGATGTTTTTACCCGGATCAGATATCGGTCCGACGAGCCTGATCCAAATCCGATACCGCATGTTGGTCATTGACGTTACTATCAAGCTCAAAGAATGACATAAATAACCTTCAAATCACCATTAAAGTAGTCCATATAACTCGTGTTTTTATTCAGGCCTTACAGTCATCTAAAAGCTTTGTGAATTGCAAAAGGCTGCATTCAATAATAAATATACAGTCAGTATGCACAGCTAAGTAGTCTCTGGCACCACGCTTTACTGAACGAGCGCCGCTCTGCTGACACACACACATAAACACATGCAGAGGCTCGTGATGCGCTGCTCAGCGCAATATGTGGTCGCTCCAAACAAACTCAGATGTAGATGATTGATAGTTCGGTCCACCTATAACATGCATTGAGAACAGCACCGGACAAGCATTTTACCAGATGTTGAATGAGAAGCATATTACACTACTGTGAATTAGCCTACAAACAAATACTCAAACACAGACTTCCTGGAGCGCTCAGCACCGGACTTTCAAAATAAAAGCGTTAAGAATTACAACTGAAATGTATTACCAATGTATAGTAAAATGATTATTATTATTATTATTATTATTATTATTATTAATAATAATAATAATAATAATAAATATTTTATTACTATTATTATTATTATTATAAATTACAATAAAATTACTGTGTGACCAGATAGGCTGGTTTGAGTATTTCTGTAACTGCTGATCTCCTCGGATTTTCAAAACAACAGTCTCCAGAATTTACTCCGAATTGTGCCAAAAACAACAAAAAAAAACATCCAGTGAGTGGCAGTTCTGTGGACGGAAATGCCTTGTTAATGAGAGAGGTCAATAGAGAATGGCCAGACTGGTTTGAACTGACAATGTCTATGGTAACTCAGATAACTGCTCTGTACAATTGTGGTGAGAAAACAGCATCTCAGAATGCTATTCTGAGATGTGGGTTGGCACAGTTTTGGCGGCACGAGGGCGACCTACACAATAGTAGGCAGGTGGTTTTTATGTTGTGGCTAATCGGTGTATATTATCAAACATATAATGTGTTTTTTAGATTTTTATAATGATCGATTATGATAGATAAGATACGATCGCGAATGTGCTTGCCGGCTATGCTCGCCGCCATATTTTCGTTGCAATGCAAGATGGGATTCTGAGTTTGTATTGTCATAGGAGCATACAAAAGGAGGAGCATAGAAGGTTCTAAAAACCTAGCATGTCCACTCTCCCAGCCCCATCAGTGGTTTTGATGGAGGGAATGGGAGAAGGCTTGAGTGGACTGACTAGTTTATATATTCTTTGACATCAGAAAACATGGCCACAGCACTGCATCAAAACAGTGCGCTCCGATGTAACGGCTTTATACTTCTTATTGAGTGATTGTTTGAAAGATTGTAACATATAAAAATAAAGATATTGTGATGTTGAAGAGACTATTTGAGCAGCAGGTTCATTATGACAACCGCTTCAGTCATTTTGACAACCGATTTAGCTGGTAAACAGCAGCATGAATGCAGATCACACCGGTTTGATCGTACGCTTCTGAGACCAGCCTAGTGTAATCACACTGGTTTGATCGTACATGCGAAAGGGTTAACAGTTGTGCTTGAGTGCTGGATGTGCATTATGTGTAAACACTGACATTTAGATTTATTATGTTTTGGTGCTTATTCATTTTCTTCGGATTGAGTTTCAAAAATGGCTCTATTTGAGGGGCTGCATGATGTTAGCCAATCATAACAGTGGCCGTTTACACTGAAGTTTAAAGGAGGCGCTTAGGCCAAAACCGAGCGTTTCAGACAGAGGGCCAGAGACAGGGTGCAAAATTATCATATATTATAAATTATGACTGTTTTAAGGCAAAAAAAAAAAAAAATAAACTTAACTAACATTATCAGTGGACCTCAGGGAAGATAATAAAGCCATAAAAAAAGAGCATTACACAACCACTTTAAAAGAGTGGATTTACATACTAGAGCTGAAGACATCTGCTGAAGGTTGTTCTTACATGCTACAGAAAATGTTTTAGCAAAGTACTGCAGATAAGCAAACACCTTATAAATGACATCTTCCAGATGAAAACACTTATATCACATAGACATACAGTAGGTGTGCTATTGGGGCTGCATTTAAAATTCACTGAACAATAACTACATTTTCGTAAACAAACAGGAACTCATTAAACAGTGTTGTAGCTGCTGAAAAGTGCTTTTCTATGACAAACATCTTCTCAGCATCTCAAACTGTCCTGAGGGAACATCAAACAGCGAAACTCACACAGACTTTAAAGGCATAAACATGAGCCTTTGAAGGTGCTACCTGATAGCAGATAATGTAAACACAGGTTTACTGAAAGCTCTTCAAAAACATACTTTAGTGTAGACACAGCTTACTTCTCTCTAGACAAAACACAAGTTAATAACAGCCATCTAACACAGCAGGCTCTCTAATTTAACCCTGTGATAGTGTACTTTATTTCTCTGCCTGTCCAAGAGGGAATCTGCATCTGAAACTGGCCGGTAAAATACATTTTAGCTTGCTAAAATGCCCATTTATAAATAGTATTTGTTACGGTACAGTATTAGTGGTGCCTGCTTTTCAAAACCCATAACCCTAAGGCCAGAAACATCCTTCACGCAGATGCGAGTGCTTGGCATTGCCATTGCTCGTTCCGGTTGAACATGCTTAACATGCGTTCTTGCATTACTGTGGCGGTAACAAACATTCTAACTAGTGTGTAACTTAGCTGATGTTCACCTGATCATTTGCTTCATTGTCTGTGCTGATGTAAGTTGTAATATTATGCTTATGTTGTGGATATAGCTGATTAATCTCATAAATATATGATGCATTTGAGTGAGGTAATTAACCCTTTAAAGTTCAATGTAGCTACTATGACTGGATCATTTGAAAAAAATATTTCTAGATTGTTCCTTCTTAAAAAATAAATAAAAAAAACTGGTTAGTGCATTGTTAATATCCTGCAGTATAATTTTTCTCATCATGTTTTTGTCAGCAGTATGTTCACTGTAAAAAAATGTCTAATTTTAATGGTAAAAAATGTTAATTGAATAACGAGTATTACCTGTAAAATATACAGTAAAAATGTGTAATATATTTTAAAAGACCATACAGTAGTTTTTACAATAAAATGTTAAAAAGTATGATTTTCCTGTATAATTAATGGTAAAAATTTGCATTATGTTTAACAAGAGAGTAAATGTACTTTTTACAGTAAATTATTGTTAAAATTACAGTAAAAAACAATAATCAGCATTCCCACAATTCCCTGCATGACCCATCATATTTCATTATATGTTGTGGGAATAGTTATGTTTCTTCTTATTTTTAATATCAGTTACATACATTGTGTTTTATATTTAATGTAGTTTAGTTAATGTTTACTGCATTATTTAAATTTCACATGTGTTATCCTTATGGTGTTTAACAACTGAGCACTGTCTCTACATGTTTATTAGTCATTGCTCCTGGAAGAGCCACTATTGATGAACTTCATGTCATCATGTGCCCTTCTGTAATTACTACAGTGATTAACAATATCTTATAAAGTAAAAAGCAGATTTTTACAGTTTCAGAAGGTTAATATCATGTTTATGATTTTTTTCTGTACATTTTTTTTTTACAGTGCCAGCGTGGTCATGTAAATTACAACAGTTTTAAACTGTAAAATTTACAGGTTGTTCTGTAAAGTTGTTAACACAATTATTCTGGCAACCACAGCTGCCAATTTTGTGTGTGTGTGTGTGTGTGTGTGTGTGTGTGTGTGTGTGTGTGTGTGTGTGTGTGTGTGTGTGTGTGTGTGTGTGTAAAAACAACAGGATTTTTTTCTACAGTGTTGTGATTAAACCATTTGATAATAATTGTCATGATGCATCTTTTTCATCTCGTCTTCTTTATCATTGACAAAATAAAAGAACCCTTAGTCATTTAGAGATTAACACTGGATGAATGATACCTCAAAACCTTTTTCTTGCCGTACCTTCCCTGACAGCATTTCTGCCTTGCTTTTATACAAGACACCATGTAGGTGTCTGTCTGCTTGCATGAAAAATGCATGCAGCTCTGATGCAGGTCTGTTTTGCTGGGGACCATGTGGATGGTTTGATCAGTTGTATTGTGCTTTCCCTCTGGGCCACTGCAAAAGGCTTACAAGGCTTTGCTTGTATATCTAAGGGACTGCAAGTGTAATTGCAGAGATACAGTGGTGCCCCTCTCTCCCCACATGCATCCCTCTCTCTCATTAGGTTTATTTTTTTTTCACATCCCATATTATTGATATGGGTCCAGGGAGAAATAACGAGAGAGAGCTTTCTTATAGTATATAAGATGCACCACATGCTTTTTTATTGTGGTAGGTGGTTAATGAGCTTGGCCCACTACAACCCCCTTGACAGTCTTAGCTCTCATCCCCAGTCTCCTCAATACACTAAGGAACCAAAGCTGCTTTCTTCTCCTCTCCCCTTTTGCTCCTACAAACCCTTTCGCCCCTCCCCTCTCCTTTCCAGTAATTGCCTAGATATTATCTATTAAACTTTGTCTTGTAGGAGAGGTTAAGACAACATTCTTCACCAAGTAATGTCTATATATATATATATATATATATATATATATATATAAATACCTCATTTGAAGGCGTAATCTTTGCGGCAACGTTTCTTTTCCTACACTCAGCCTCACAGCTAATTTTATTTTGAAACATCTGTCACTGTCAAAACTCTCAAGCAAACTATAAATAATGGCTTTGAATAAATAATTTGTTATTTCAGGCAGAATACTGGACAGGCTTGTTCAAACTGTGTAGTATATAAACATAAATCTTGTTTGAGAGTTTAAAAGAGTCATATTATATGTTTTTTTTATTTATATAATTTTTCCCTAAGGTCCACTTAGTAAAGTTTTTATGTGCCAAAAACAGTCATAATTTTGCCTTTTATGATTGTTGTCTACAGTAAATGTGTTTATTTATTTATTTATTTATTTATTTTGTTGCACTGCCTACAAGACTTGTGAAATGTGAAATGAGTATCAGTGCTTTGCTGAACTTGTTTGCAAGCTGTGGTTTCTTCTCAGGTAAAATAGCGTTTTTAACTCTCTCTCATCCTTCAATAACAGCCTGCCTTGCATTGTGACAGATACACAAAACAATATGTGCATAAACGTGCCTTTCAAATGGTTAAGATCAGACTGAAAAGGCCAACTCTGGTTTTTAGGACTACTGTAAAAGTACAGTATATATATCTAGGCATGTAAATATAAGTGTTCATGTGCTCAAGTGTCCAAATATATTCATCGGTCTGACGGTAAATTGCAGAAGTTCAGATTAAGCTGTTTTTGAAGCTTTGTTTCAATAAATTGTTTTTTTTTTTTCAATGGGGAGGAGGTTGAATTCTATAAAGTTTTCGTAGAACAATGTACTATTTTATCTCAAAAGATCAAGGCAAGTTTAATTCCTCATGATATGACTCCAAGAAATTACTTGGTGATTTTAGGTTTGACTGTAAATGATAGCATTGATGGCATTTTCCATACACTGAAGTATCTGGAGATTGTCCTCTTGTGACCAATCTGTTTACCTTTTCTGATACCGCATTGGCCCTGAGTTTGTTCCCACCATTATGTGCATTATTGCAAGTGTTTGGCCTTGTGTAAACCCCATTTGACATACTTAGCCATTCCCCCCTTGCTAGCTAAAGTTTAAAGGCTAATTTGCCAAATATAGCAGCTGGCCTGAAACTGCTGAATCCGTTATCGCTGAAGAGAAATCTAATCTTCATACATATGCACAAACCTAGCTGAAACAAAACATTGGGGAAAAGGGAGAATGTTGTATTGTTTATGTAACAATAATAAACAATAAGTAAACTTTTGTGTGAAACAGCTTGTATTCTGTATTGAGTGAGAGCATTGATGTAGCAGAGAAGGATTATTTCAGGAGGAGAGTAAGGTTTCTGTAGTGAATGACAGGTTTTCTAAATGTTTCTAAATACAGCTAATTTTTGGTACTTGCCATTTCAGTCAAATTAATTTATGTATATCAGCAACCATTTGATGCATGTTGAAAGTTTTACACTGTGAAAATAGCTTGTATTTGACCAAAATTTTAATAATATGTATTATGGTGTCAAAAAAAAAAAGTTCCTCAAGAAATATGTATGAATGAACCTGGCATCGTCCGTGTTTCCTCTTCTTTCCGACAACAAAGAACTTGAATGCAACATTCTCGTAATTACCACTTCAGAAGTGGGAAGTAGGATAATTCCAATAGCACTTGAAGGCAGCATAAGTCACTATAACTCAACCACAGATTGGTTCCTGTGTCTGTTGCCGTCTGTAATTTCTCGAATTTAGTGATGGTTGGTTATGGATCTGGCAGGTCATCCCCGTCTACCTGGATCAGGTAGGGGACAAGGGGAGGGAAACAATAATAACAAAAAATAAGGTATCTACACCCTGTAACAGGGATCGTACCAAAAAAAACAAAACAATTATAATATTTAAAAGAGAGGAAAAGGCCAACACGGAGCGGCAGTGGGAGAGAGAGAGGAGAGAGAGAGAGAAAAAAACAACTTACTCACCGGTTCTCCGATACGCCGTAGCCTGTTCCTCGGCCACTCCCCCACCCCTTTTGGTGGACAGAAGGGGTCTCCCCCGCCCCTGGCAGAGGTCCTCCTGCTCCAGGCGGTCGGCCAGGAGCCCTTCCCCGCTCGCGGTTGGCGGTCTCAGACCCCGCCGCATTTCAGCAGGCTGGTTGGGGTCTCCTCCGCCCTGACCATTCCAGGTGGTTGGTTAGGAGCCCCTCATCCCCTCACAGTCGGCGGCCATTCCTCCGCTCTCAGGCCGCGGCTGCTCCATTGGGGTGGATGGTAGTGGCGAGGACTCTACTACGGCGCATCCCTCCTCCTTCCCGGATATCGGCACCAGTGTAACACATTCAATGGAAAGGAGGCGGCGAGAACTGGCTTGATAATATAAATAATAGTTTAATATACGAAACTGAACCAAAAAGACAAACACACACACAGGT
This sequence comes from Myxocyprinus asiaticus, assembly GCF_019703515.2. NCBI lineage: Eukaryota > Metazoa > Chordata > Actinopteri > Cypriniformes > Catostomidae > Myxocyprinus > Myxocyprinus asiaticus. Next base: position 37,569,600 of record NC_059357.1, on the reverse strand, counting down.
GCCAGACAGCTGTCCGTAACTCTCTCTCTCTGTAGCACTGCCGTCTCCGGTCGGCCTTATCCCTCTCGGGCTTAATCAGCCTAATTCGGGGCCGGGTGTGCGGAATCACGACCCGGCCCCACCCTCCGCCCTGCCACACTAATATTTCGTTGGACTGCCTTTAGCTATGATTACGGCGCGCATTCATCGTGGCATTGTTTTAACAACCTTATGCAACGTCACAAAATTTATTTCCATCCACAGTTGCATTCATTTTTGGCCAAGATCTTGTATTGATGACGGGAGAGCCAAACCACTCTGTAAAGTCTTCTCCAGCATATCCCAAAGACTTTGAGTGGGGTTAAGGTCAGGACCCTGTGGTGGCCAATTTATGTGTGAAAATGATTCCTCATGCTCCCTGAACCACTCTTTCACAATTTGAGCCCGATGAATTGTTGTCCTGGAATATGCCTGTGCTGTCAGGGAAGAAAAAATCCATTGATGGGATAATCTGGTCATTCAGTACATTCAGTCAGCTGACTTATTGCTGCATAACGTTGCCAAGCCTAGACCTGACCAGATGAAGCAACCCCATATCATAACACTGCTTCCAGAGGCTTGTAGAGTGGGCACTATTCATGATGGGTGTAGCACTGATGCGCCCATCGCTTTGGAATAGGGTAAATCTGGACTCATCATACAGTGCATCATGGCAGTGGGCAGTTGCTGCAGAGCTCTTTTTGTGTGCTTTGCCGCGATTATCTGATTGGTGGATTTTCCCCATCAGAATCAAGGATAGTGTAGTTGTTCACCAGGAATTACGCTACTAAACTTTTTTTTTTTTTTCTTAAATGAAGCTGAAATAACTCTGACTGATGTTTTCAGCGGAAGCATATACCATCGATTAACAATCTCAATGTAGGTCTGCCTTTAAAGGTTTACAAGTTATCGTTAAAAATTAATTCCCGCATGGAATTTTTACTTCCAGAACCAGACTGTTGAGCCTTATTGTAGCAACCCATAAACATTGTAAATACAACTTTACCAGTGGACTGATAAAAACCTGTGCATCCCGATTCTATGCAAATTGCATTAAGCCAATCTGATTGAAGCTTGAAGTCTTGAAAGTGCTCTTGTTCTTGTGGCTCAACTGCTAGGTTGTGTTTCTAATAACGCCAAGGACGTGGGTTTGATTTCCAGGGAACAAACATATTGATAAAATATCTACCTTGAATACACTGTAAGTCACTTTGGATGAAAGCATCTTCCAAATGCACACATTTCTTTGCCATTTTGTGCATAGGTGTGCTGTCTGAGACTGAGAATATGCTCTTTGAGACAGGGAACAGCTTTGAGAGCTTTGTTAGGACAACAGAAAAAGACTGTGTGTATGAACCATGATCATCCTGCTGTTTTTCATATCAGAGTGTCTATCAGAATGTGTTTTAAGTATGAATCTTCCTTTGATACTTACCCTCCCCGTGCCTCTCTGCTCCTAGGGAACTAATGCCAAAGACTTTGGAGGGTCAGCTGACCATGGAGAAGACACCGAGCTACTTTGTAACCAAGGAGGTTCCAGGTCGGATATATGCCATGTCCAAGGACACCAAGCTGATAGTTGTGGTTAGAGACCCCGTAACCCGGGCGATTTCAGACTACACGCAGACCCGGTCAAAGAAACCCGACATCCCCTCCTTTGAGAGCTTGACTTTTAAGAACATCTCAGCAAACCTAATAGACACCTCCTGGAGCGCGGTCCAGATCGGCATGTATGCCAGACATCTGGAGCGATGGCTGCAGTTCTTCCCCATGAGCCAGTTCTTGTTTGTGAGTGGGGAGCGACTGATCAGCGACCCCGCGGGGGAGATGGCCCGTGTACAGCACTTCCTGGACCTGAGGAGGGTGGTCTCGCACAAACACTTCCACTTTAACCCTGCCAAGGGCTTCCCCTGCCTCAAAAGGCCTGAAAGCAACAGCAAACCGCACTGCCTCGGCAAAACGAAAGGTCGAACACACCCAAACATTGATCCGGATGTGATTCAAAGATTGAGAGACTTCTACAAGCCATTTAACAAAAAGTTCTACCATATAACAGGTCATGATTTTGGTTGGGATTAAGATTTTACACAGTTGAACACATTTTTTTTGGAAGATAATTAATTGTAAAAAAAATATAGAAGTCTATTTTATCATAATTTATTTAAGAGTAATATACTCACTCCGCTGCCTATCTGTTGTTGTACAAACTGTAAGTTTCTACTTTATACATTCCAGTCGAATCTGTAAGCTTGATATTTAATAAGCTTGATAATTTGTATTTTCAAACGGGAAGCACTGTTTGACAGAGGAAAAAAGCACAATGAAACTAATTACGGGTATATGATAAGTCTCTTCATCCTGCACAGGGAAAATATTCTGATCATTTCTCAATTCAGTTGCACAACAGGCCCTAATTTCTATTTTAATAAACATTTTCTTTCATCTGTTTCACAAGGATACCAACATGCCATCATTCATTTTCTTTACTGACCTCAGAGTTTAAAAGATTCAGTATTTAGTCTCGGCTGTTTGAAAGCCACTTCTGAAGGATCAATATGCTCAAAGCTATACAACAATATGGTAGAAAAATAGTCTTGCACTGATTTTTAGGACACCAGCTGTATGTTTAACATAATTTACGTAAATATACTTCAGCATTACGCACAAAGGAGGGAATTCACTAATAATGAATTGAAAGTTTGTGCTGAAAGGTATGTGCATGGTGCAATTCCACATCTTGATTTAATTTAAATACACATGGTGCAACGCTATACCAGCGCAAATAATTACTGGTTAAACTTTCACCCCAGTAACTGTATTACAGCAGTGCCCAATACTTTGGGTCCATATTTGTATTTTGGGGGAGTGAATACATCGTTGTTATTGTAGTTCTTGTTAAAAGACTAGAATAGAAATGGAGACAATGCTTTCACATGTTCTTTTGTAATGCTGATACACAGACAAGCACAAACATCTCTGTTTATATTTTGACCTCATATTACAGTAAGACCTTTTATAAAACCTTAATATTTTAAAATCTGAGGGCTTTTTCAGTATGAATATAATAGGGACAATTTCAGTTAACTCAATTCATAACTCAATTCAAAGAATAGTTAAAATGGAAAGTGGGACTTCTCATCATATACATTTGTCATACATAAATGTTTGTTTTATTTGACCCTTATTGTATCAGCCTCAGTTGTTGTCTGCCACTTGTTTTTATAATTCATCTGAAAAATGTGTACAAAATTAATGTATTAACTTTAGTTTTTTTACAAACTGCAAACCAAACAGTTTTGGCAGGGGCACGAAACACTGAGTTTTTCTGTGCCGTGATGAAATAAATATATTTTTACCGGAGCGTAACATGTCTTATCTTCTATTGTATGTTTTATTGATGCAATAAACTGTTTACAGCTTATGTATTATGATATAATACCAGTGTATACATGTATGCATAAAAGTCTGGCAGCCAGTGCTTGAGCATATTGGAAATTAGGGGTGGGTTACACTTTATAATAATGTTCATTAATAGCATTACACAGTATTATTACATTATGTAATGCTTAACAGATCTGTAGCAAATGTTAATTCAAATAGTAAGAATTGTCATGAAGCCTTGATTCAAATATAGTTTTTTTGCAGTGCATATGGCTGAAGCATGCAACTCTGCTCTAGATGTGACTACATTTCTTTAATGCTATTGTACAGTTAGCTAATGAGTAGGCCAATACAGAATTCAGCAAATATTTCACAGAATTGGAACACCTGTTATTCACAAAATTCTACAAATTCAATGCCCCTTGCATGTTTATCTATACAGTACCAAAAAGAGTAGAGTACTGTCAGTTTGTACTCAGTCCCACTGTATTTTAACCTGGTGACTGTTTTCTGGAGCTTCAGGAGACTGTGTAGCCTTTAGCACTCAGTGTCAGGTCATAGGAGACAGTCTGAGGTTTGGAGGGAGGAGACATTTCCCCTGGGCTCCTGAAACAGCACCTGCTGTTAACTGACACATCAAGACCACTGTTACCTAGGACACACTCTTGTGTTAAAAACAGGAGGTAAAAACAGGGTCTCAAGACATGTCTTTAAAAGTTTAACTATTTTCAAAGCTCAAGACTATACAGAATTGAAATAATAATGGCTTTTTCTTGAACACTCCCCCATCTTCGATTGATCAAACAGATAGTGATGCCCCAAAATAGATAGTAAGTGGTTGAGCCAATGTTGCTGTGTCGTAAAGCTATCACTACATATTAAGCTTGGATAGGAGAAAGTATTTTATCAAATTACAAAACAATTACACACTTCAGCTTTAACTTGACACAGCGCCTTAAAAGCAATCATGGCATGACAAACAAACAAATATGTCCATCTAGCATGTTTACGTAGACCTACAATTAAATAATAGCGCTTCCTATATGAACAGCCCTTCAAGACTTCACTCTGGATGCTATTTTTATCTGTAAAATGCATTTCCTCTTCAGTCCGACAAGTTTATGTGATCAACAAGCAAATGATTACCTCCATCTATCAGACAATATTTAACTGCTTAAAAATCGACCTCATTAAGCTGTTAGCAGGTCATTAAAGAAACCCCTGGCAATAACAGAATGCCAGCCAGAACTTGTGGAGAAGTGCTCATCAGCAATAATACTCAGAGTGTGTAGAAACACACAGTAAATGCTTTTTCCCAGTTGGGAGGTTGTTGTTTGCACTGATACCCGCAGGCTGATATGTGTTAAGCTGCTGTTGTTTGGCGGGTGAGAAAAACATAGTATAGACACCTGAAAATCCACATGAGTGAAAATCCACAAACCCTGCTGCTATTAGAGTGAAGAAAATAGCAAAACGGCCCCAAAACTCTGTGTTCTAAAAATGATATATACTGTACCTGGGTGTGGTTTGTTGTTCATTCTGGGAGATACTTTCTCAGATTTGGTGTAGTTGGTCTGCACCACACACTGTAAAAAAAGAATTGTTAAGAAAACATAAAAATCAAGTCAACATAATGCAGTAAGATTTTTTGAGTTCTCTCAACAACTGTCTTAATAATTGTCTTCATAACATTTCTTTGTTTAGATTTGTTTGTTCACTAAATGCAAAAATTCTTGTTGAGAGAACTGCTAATTTCTTGTTCAGCCAACTATCAATTAGCAATACAAGAACTTTCATTTTGTCACCATTTTAATTTTTTATTTGCGTGACGTTAACTGCATTATTTGCCTCTGAAGAGAGGTATGTCTTGCAAGGCAAGGCAGTAAATACAATTGTTAGACATAGACACACAATAGACCTCAACCCTTAACACATACAGTAAACCTCAATCAACAAACCTTAATAAGTTAAAAGATGAGCTCCTAACATCACCACACAACATTTGACTAACAGTGGCAACAAAAACAGCAAAAACAGCATATATAATGTCAATTAAAAAAAAATAAAAAAAAAAAATAAGCCTATGACACTAACCACATAATTTGTTCATGTTGCAATGCATGCTGGGAACTCACAAATCAATGTCAAAATTGTTTAACATGAAATTGTTTGTTAGACAACTCTGTTAGGCTAGTTGGGACTCTGGGATTCTGGGAGGGATGGGGGAGTTAGCAAAACTGAACTGAAATTGTTTTAATAAAATACTGTATTCAGAATTTTACTGTGTTTTCGATGCAGGACACTGGTTATTTTCTGAAACCATAACATATTAATGTAAAAAAATAAAATAACCATACTGCATTGCATTGTGAAATCCAGCAGTGGTGAAACACCATTTGGATAATTTGAAGTCACCATGGTGATTATAGTGTTTCCTGTGGTTGGGAACTTGGATGTCAAGAATGGCGAAATGTGGATGCCAGTCTTGAGGACATGTAAATGGAGTGACTTAGTGATCTGCTTAGAAATACTATATTTTAACAGGGCCATGTGCACTAAGAGAGATTACATGACCCCAGAGATGACCACCTTTTCCTATAGATGACTGAAATAATGTCTAAGTTCACCTTGGTCGACTAAGAAGTCTGTGAACTGGCTTTGATCATGGTTGACTTAAAACACTTGTCTAGTTCAAGGACACTTGTAACAAGCCATGCCATAAGAGTTAAGAGACTGAATTATGCAATGATGCATGTATCAAACTTTCTGATGTGTTGCACATTGCATTAAAACCTGAAAAAAAAATAATAATAATAATAATTATGTTAGAGCTGCACAATTAATCGAATAAATAATCTACATTGAAGCAGTAACAATTTCAGTTGAAGCACTCTGTGGTGCTCTAAAAAATATTGCTGGTGCTCTAAAAAAAATATTGCTGTGCTTGTTTGAGCTTTGCAACCACCTGACACAGCAATGTTGACTCATTCAATGGCATAAACGTGGGACTACCCGTTTGTTCGATCAATGGCAGATGAGGAGAGTATTTGGGAAAGCTGTTTGAAAACAATGTTTATTTATGCAGTTCCGTTTGGTGACGATAGTGGGTCAGAAATTACACACTTCAAATTTAACTAATTGTGAAAAGTGTCAATTAAAGTGGTCTATTTTGGTCTACACCTGCAGATGCCCCACACAAAATTGTATTAGTCTAAATTAATTGCTATTACAATATCAAGGGAAAATAATCATAATAAAATGTTATATTTGTATCACTTATGAATTAACAAATGTATCAGTTCAGTTCACATATATTACAACAATAGCCACTTTTCTACCGTTGGGCCAAATGGTTCTTGTTGTGAAACTGTACCGTTCTGTGCTGATCCAGGCCAGTTGGCACGGTTACAGTTTTTTTTTTTTTTCCTCTGTGGTGATTGAATGTGCATAACAAATACCTCAGTTGGTGACAGCATGAGAGGTACACATTGGAATTAGTGTACTCGTGGCTATCCCCCGAGTTTTTCCTCTGCTAAAGCACATGGGGAAACACGTCCCATGTCCAACAAAGGAAAGCAAAGAGAAAAAGGCAAGAGGTTTGTGAAATGGCTGTGTATGCCACTGGATAGGAACATTCAGAAAGGAAAATTTCCCTGACTAGCTAAAAAGGAAATTCATTGACAACATATTAAATGGGTAATATAATGATATATGAGTTTTAATGAGTAGCTAGCGTAATCTAACTCTCTGATGAAAAAGGTGTGTAGAAAAATTATGTACTATACAGTTAAACCATTTTCATAAAATTAAGAAGACACACCAAACATGCACAATTTTTTTTAATAAAAATGCATTAACCTCACCATAGCGAAGTTTGCCAGCTACCTAGAAACAAAGAAGTTACCTTGACATTGGCAAATTGACAATCGGGAGTTGCCACACACTAATGCCATTCGACCAGCATGGTTTAGAACAGTTAGCTAACCATGCCGAGAAATCCGTGCAGAGAACGTTTTGTAATCGTGCTGTTCCAAACAGTGCTTATGTGGAAATGCTACTGGAACCGTTCAGCCCGATGGTGGAAAAGCGGCTAATGTTTCAGTCGCAATGGTTGTTTGGTATCAGTTAGCTGCTGGTGCTGATAGCTTTCTAATGACACTGCAGGATTATAAAATACAGGGTTCTCCATCCTTTAAGATTCTCTGGCTTCTTCAGTATCAGCCTCATTCCTAGTTGTAGCAACACCACCCATTTTTAAAACTGCTGTGTGTAACTTTTCAATGTTAAAATATTTCTCCTGTTGCTGCTTAAAATGCAGTAAATAAGCTATTCATATTTGATTTCCTCAAAAAGTGTAAAAACTAAGGCTCTGCAGCACTTTCAAAAATGGTTTCAGGAATACTGATTTATCTGGAGAGAGCTAACCATTAGCATTCCCACTCATCTCAATGGACCCTTTTCACATTTTCAAGTTTGAACACAAAAGAAAACTATAGCAGGTTAAACTATATTTAAAGGTAAATGGGAGACCAAAGCAAATATAATATTTGCGTTAACATCATAACATCAGAACTCCAACAGCAAAACAAAAAATCTGCTATTAAGTTTTAATCACTTTCCAAAACAAGGATAGAGAATAGAGAATGGCTAATTATGGCAGTCAGAAGAGAGAAAGATGCCAAATTTATTGTCACTCCAAATCAAATCAAATCAAATCAAATAACCTTTATTGTCACACAACCATATACACAAGTGCAATAGTGTGTGAAATTCTTGACACTCCCTTAGCAGCTGTATTTGGCACCCCATCATAGCAGTGCTGACAAGTTTGTAAGATTTTTTTTTATTTAATGCCAGGGTAATATAATTCAAAATATTTGAATACATATAAATGAATAATAATACAAAATAAAAATAAAAAGTTTGCTAGATTTAACTCTTTAAGCTTGGGCCCACTGAGAAAAAAATAAAATAATTTTCAAATATCAATAACTACAGTCATGACCAACATAAAATACATATTTTAAAGCATAGAAGCTGTACTTTACAATGCATGTAGGCATTATGACCAAAAGTGAACAATTTCTTTTAAATTTGCAGACAAATCAAAAGTGTTCCATTTTGATAATTTATGAAATTTTTTATTGTAATCAGTAAAACATCAAACTGATCAAATAGCCATGTGTTCATATGTCATTGGAAAGCTATCTAAGAGTAGAACACAACCAGCATATATATATATATATATATATATATATATATATATATATATATATATATATATATATATATATTTTTATTTTTTTTATTCACAGACAATAATATAGCGTGTAATAATGTAGCAAAGTACATGTCTTTGAAAACATGTTACATGTAAACAGGTGTTGTTTATAAGCCACGTTTTCACTTATAACTTCATGAAAAATTAACAGAACATAAAATATCAAATACCATTAGAGGGTAATCCTTAGAGGAGGGGATTCCTGTTAAAACAAGCCACATACACCATAATCAGATGCACAGATCATTAGATAATCTACATGAAGCACAGTGTGCACATAGCACATAATGTGCTATCTGGCTAAAAACACGTTAGCTTTCCTGGATCAGATGACTTCATCGAAAATGGTGTAGTACATTGTGTAGTCATGGAATGCTAATTGTTCACTCTAATTACATATGGCAACCAGGAGATGCACCAAGTACATGAAACAGACTCAATAATGGCTCAAATGACACAGAATGGAACTGACTGAGATCACGTTACTCATGCCTGCATGCTTCAGACAGAGAGAGCATTCCTTTATTCATTGTTGTGTATTTAGTTATGTACAATTATTATGTTTTATTTGTTTGGAGAGGCTTTTGGACACTTGGAGATGTTTTTGGACACTACGATAAATTAGATTGTAATGCTATAACTTTTGATTGCTTTGTCGTATCAACACAAAATTGTACTCAGTTACAATTGACAAGACTGGGAACCAGTAGTGTAGTCGGGACCATACACATGTATATGCTGTATGCTTAATTTTTTCCCAGGGCTGTTTGCGTATAACACTTCTAAGGATCAATATTTGCTGTTTGTCCCATATTTTATCATCACACACCCAAACTGCAAAGAATGTTCCACAAATGCAGATAAATTGACCTGAAACACACACACCTTTCGCGTGAGTTGTGTGATATATCGGCTGTTGCTTTACATGAACAATCAGTGACAATCAGCACATGTTTTCTGTCAGAAGCAAGATAATTTTTTCAAAATCATATAGCATTTGAGTGCATGTTAACTGTTTCCTACCACTGGGATTTTAAAACACCAGTAAAAGCACCTATTCATGACATGCCATTACATTTTATTGCGTATGTCAGAGCTCGTTCTGGGAGAGAGAGAGAGAGAGAGAGAGAGAGAGAGACAGAGAGAGGTAAGAAAATGGCATTACTGCATTAATTGAAAATAAAAGTACAGTATGTACAATGTGATTTTCTTACATTTCCCTTATGATAAACACTATTTACTGCCAAAACAACGACACTAACCCATGGAGAAATACACTATTTTCATGTTAAGCCTTTTCTCGCCCTTTCTCTCTTCTTCCTGGTTGTTGTATTAAAGCATTTTTCATTTTAAGTTTAGTAGAGGACGTTCACACTGAATATGTTTTTGTGTCCGTCCACGCTGTTTTTCAATGTAAAGCTGTGTCACGCATAGGAACGCCTGTAAATATGGGTCTTTCCTAATTCTGTGACATTTAAGTCCCCCATTACAAGTGTGTGTGGTATTTATATTGTTTAATTTCATTCGATTACAAGTTTGATAGGCTTGTTAAAAAGAATAAAAACTTTTTATAATGTTACACACTTCTGTGGATTTAAAAGTTTTTTTTCTATTGCACTGTGTCATTTTCTCATGTCCCAAAAACGTCTTGGTTACTGGTGTAACCTCTGTTCCCTGATGGTTCTTGGTGGCCAGCTGGCTGGAAGACGGTGCCGACTTCCTGCGGGAGGATCTTCTTCTCAAAGACCGGCATACAGGCTCCGATGATGGGGGAGCAGACAGGCAAGAAGCAGACAGGGCGCAGGACTTCGGAGGCGCGCTGCGGCAGGATGTGTTTGATGGCCTCTGTCTGCTTCTTCACTGCCGTGAACCGGTGGGTGAAATCCTCGACAGTGTCACCAAAGAGCCCCCTTGGGAGATGGGCGCATCGAGAAAGTAGACTTTCTCGGCATCATGCATCTCCACAAGTTTGAGCCACAGGTGCCGCTCTTGGACCACCAAGGTGGACATCGTCTGGCCCATGGCGCGCCGTGATTTTCGTCGCCCGTAGAGCGAGGTTGGTCATGGTATGCAGTTCCTGCATAAGCCCTGGGTCGGTCCTACCCTCATGCAGATCTTTGAGCGCCTTGGCCTGGTGGACCTGCAGAATGGCCATGGCGTGCAGGGCGGACACTTCCTGACCCACGGCGTTGTAAACCTTTGCCATGAGTGATGAAGAAAACGTACATGCTTTGGAAGGGAGCCTTGGTTGGTTCCTCCAGGTGGCTGCACCCTGCGGGCATAAATGCACCGCAAAGGCACGCTCTACCTGGGGAAGCTCGACATATCCCTTAGCCGGTCCACCGTCGAGGGTAGTTAGGGTGGACGAGCCGGTGAAGCGCGTACGGGCAGAGAAAGGTGCCTTCCGTGACTTTGCAAGCTCCTCGTGCACTTCCAGGAAGAAGGGCACTGGGGCGGAGCAAGCACGGCTGCCAAATCAGCGTCCGCCTCATCCTGTGTTCTACTGCCCGAGATCGGGAACTCAGAAGATTCATCCGCTTCCGAAAGCAGAAGCCCACCCTCCGATGCTGCAACCGATAACTCATCCTTGTCGTGAACCCCGAACGAGATATTAAATCCGCCCTGAGGTGGACCGCCTACCTCGCTCGTGAACTCTACCAGGCAGAACGACCATGCTGGGGGCTGGGAGGTCCGCGGGGATTGAGCCTGCGGAAACGCTCCCATATCCACTTCCAGATCGCCCGTGGCACTCGCCGATGCAGTCGCCTGAGTTTCAACGCAGGACTGCCCAGGTCGGGAAGCAGCCGCGGTGGCTCCCTGCTTCACAAAGAAGGAAGAGAGCCGCGACCGCAACGTTCTCATGGGCATGTTCTCACAGTGAGAACATGACCCTCCTCAAAAGCTACCTCGGCATGCTGGCGACCCAAGCACTCAAGACAGATCTCATGGCCATCCGGTGGGGAGAGATAATGACCACACCCAGTAGCACAAAGTCAAAAGGACATCTTTAAAAAGACGCCAATTGTTTGTGCAAGCTATTTTAGAGAAAATATACTCTTTTGGAATATACTCTTTTAACACCTGTGGACCAGGGGAAGCACAACACTCGACCTTGCAAGGGCTGATATGCACCATAAATTCCAGCAGCAAGGAATAATGTGATGGGACGAACACACACACACGCGCTCGGCTCCGAAGAACAAGTCTGAATGAGTGGTGCATGCCATCTCCTTTTATACCCGTATGTCTGGGGTGGAGAGTGGCATGTAAATTCCACTTGCCAATTTTCATTGGCCTTTTCTGAATAAAGCAAAGGTGATTGGGGCTCTCAAGAGCGAACCCCTAGTGTCACTACATCGACACAACTTCGAGTGAGTGACAGACAGGGAACTGCTTTGACAAAAATAAATGCTAAATCATTGGATTTCAATACACAGTATTTATTTTAACAGAAAATAAAATTGTAAATATTAGTTTACAAAAATGTAAGATATGTAAATGTGTTTACAGAGCATGTAGTGGCTCATTTATCCACTGAATGTCCACCCTGTTTTTGTCCACCCTGATGCTGCCCATTTAACTGGATTGACATCTGAATTTTGTAGTAATTTAGCTTGGCCAGTATGACTTATACAATCTTTAATATGTCTCTGTAATGATGAAACATGAAGAAACTTGTAAAAGTATGTTTTATTTTTCAAAAGTTTCAAAGCCGGAATGTCACAGAAATGTAGGAATGACCCATTTACAATATGTACAGAGTTGCAGTTCCGCTGCTCTCTACACGCAGATTACGCGGTCTGCAGTAACAGTAAAGTACAGTCTATAGTAAAAGACATCCCCAACCCTCCAGTCAGACGAACAGGGACTGGGCAATAATAAACCACTTTTTTTGGTAGGACTACACAACTGCTGGGAACAAAACGAAAGCAAGTTTTTGGAACTGCCTTATTTACACCCTGAGATATATAATGTCAAATCAGAAAAATAATTTTTCAGCAGTTTCTTAGGTTAAGAGTCTCATAATTTATATCATTAAAAACTTGATACTACTTGATACTTTTTTTAGTTTTTTTTTTTTTTGTAGAGTTAAGCCTTTAATTTTGGGCATGCCACTGAAATAGGACATCTTTAAAAACACCTTTAGAGCTTAAAGTGTTAACCTACTAAATTAAGGTGGAAATACGTAAAAAACATCTAAAAAACCATAGCAGTTGCTTACCTGGCTCATGCAGTCCTGTACTATAATCTAAAGAAATGTTAGAGAAACCTTTTTGAAAATGGTTCATTATTTTTGCAATTCCATTTGTGCTAGTGGTACAGAAATTACACACTGCAGCTTTAAAATGAGACAAATGTGTTTTGAAAGAAGTTTGACATCAAAGATTCATCTAGTGCAAGTTAATCAAAGATACTGCTTTTTCTGTTTATATTACAGAACCTGAAATATTACAGATAAAAAGGCACCTTGGTCATTCTGTAGAAATATATAATATATATGTATATATATAGAGAGAGAGAGAGAGAGAGAGAGAGAGAGAGAGAGAGAGAGAGAGAGAGAGAAGCTGGCATTAGTTCCATAAACAGTTATTCCTGCTCTAGGTTTTGTTTCACAATTTTCCCATTCATATAATTCCAGGAAAGGATGACTCCAGTGAACTAAACTTTTTTAATTTTAGTTTGTGTTATCATATTTGGGCTGAATTTCCTCACCATAAACTTCATTAAAAACGTTTAATACAAATTAGAGCTTGACAGCATAAGGCCTGGTGAAAAGCACAGGACATGACGTGATTAAGAGCAACATTCTGCTCAGAGGTTAAATCCCTTTTGTTTCAGTAGCTGTTTAAGCTCCTGTATGCTGGTTAAAGCAGTTGACTTTCATAATAACAGAGATGTAAGCTTTAAGCTTTGCCAAATAAGATTAGTGAATTTTACATATGGTACTCAACATGGTCACTAATCCGAGTTTTACAGTTACTTGTATTTCTGAATTTTACTGTCATAAAAATTTCTTTATTGTTGATTATATAAGCTTCTTATAAATTCAGTATTACTTACCCATGAAAAAAGCTTTATTTACAATTAATCTATACATGTGGCAGCAAGTGTAAATGGGATGATAGATTATAATAATATTATGATACTAGATGTTTTAATAAATCCACATAAAGAGACTGTACATTTTTTACAAAGCCCATATTCTCTCAACCAGCCATTTGTAATTCTCATTTCTCATTTAAATTTAACTGTATCTTGTTGAGAGTCCATGACAAATAAAGACGTCCACAAGGATATATACACGAGCAAGAGTGCGATATGGCCCTACATCAGCACGGCTGCGATTCGGCCGCAGGCCGAGTGCCTTAGGTAATCACAGCAGTGCTGATTTAGGGCCATATAGCACAATTGCAAGTGTGATATTGCTTATATACAACAGTTCAATGAACAAGTACATTTTAAAAAAATTAGGAAAAACTGAATACGGTCATAAAAACGCATTTGTGCATGGAACTACTTCCTTACGCGGCGGATCAGAATCTGCCGTTGCTGGTTCAAAACAAATGATGCGTCCAAGCCTTCGTTAGTAATTCAAAAATTTCACTTCAGAAATAGTATCAAGGATGGATATGTGTGTGTGTGTGTGTGTGTGTGTGTGTGTGTGTGTAGAGAGAGAGAGAGAGAGACGGAGCATGTGCTATCTATCACCTGTTGCCACACCCAAGCAGAGATGCTGTCAGCTTTCTGAAGATCAGCTTTCTCAGTGGAAAAATAGCCGTTCAAGTGGGGTATTCCTCTCTATATAGAGGTAGCCGGTGCGCAAGAGTCATTCACTATAGAAACCGCAAACTTCTCTGCCATTCTGAATAGTATTTTCTCTCCAATGTGGAAAATCCGGTAAGAGGTAAGCGCCTTGAGTTCTGTAATCAATCAGTCTGTTGTGACTCTCAGCTGTGATGAGCCTTAATGCTGAAGTTGTTCGTTTAAAGCCGTTTAAAGTTTTCTAAAATTTCCTAGCTTTAGTAGTGTAGCAGCGATCACAGATTCACTTCACCGACTGGCTCATATTACACACAAAAATGATCTTTTGCCACCACCTGCTGGCTAACATATGTAATGTAAAAAAAAAAAAAAAAAATGATGTAAAAAGAGACACATAGCCTACAGTAATTTTAACACATCTGCACTGCTCTTACACTTTAGTTTAGAATGGCACGAACACAAGCGGAGTGATACACACAGTGAAGCATCGGAGTGCTGATGGTGTCAGACCATCAGTGCTCATGGACGTCTCTCGTCCAATCAGATTCGAGGACCGGAACTTACTGTCGTATATATATCTTCAAATGTATTAAAAATGTACTGAAAAACTGTCGGTTTCATACATACGAAACATCATTAAAAATGACCCTGAAAATTTCAAGTAGAGCAAGTAACCATTAGGAGTGTAACGGTTCTCGGTAAAATACCAAACCGTACGGTTCGCCACCCACGGTTCGGTAAGCATTGGCACCGCGGTCGGTTCACCTCAAGTTTAATGACACATTTGGAGCACAAGGTTTGGTGAAGAAAACAAAGCGTCAGATAGACACGCACAGTTACAACCTCCGCTAATGCACCTGAATGGATCTGTAGGTGGATATGCTCCACCTGTGTCTCATGTGGGTCAAGTTGATGACATCACTGTTCTGCAAGCCTTGTGTGTAGTTGAAAATGGCAAGTGGAGAAAACGAGCCGCTGATAGAGAAGTCCCCTGCGTTATTCAGGTTTACTGTCTGGAACATTTTTATTTTTGCAGTCATTTACAACAGCGATGGTCAAAAAAACTTTGAAACAGGCACTGTTTGCAGACATCGCTCGACACGAGTGTTGTATACTGGTAATATATGTCAATAATGCACGTGAGGGTTTAAAACATGCACACAAATTCTTCTTGTTTCCTCGCACAGCTGTAATCTATCACGAGCATCAATAATGCGTTTTGATTAATGGCATTAAGATGCCATTGTAGTAATACATTGATACATGATTAATCATTTACTCCAACATCACCCATTACAAATCTTCCCGCCTTGACTTTTGCGAAAACCTGTAGAAAAACTCACTTGTGCACTTGTAAATCAAGAAAAAAAATGCAGATGAGCTGAAGGCCACTGTCAAAGAAACCTGGGCTTCCATACCACCTCAGCAGTGCCACAAACTGATCACCTCCATGCCACGCCGAATTGAGGCAGTAATTAAAGCAAAAGGAGCCCCTACTAAGTATTGAGTACATATACAGTAAATGAACATACTTTCCAGAAGGCCAACAATTCACTAAAAATGTTTTTTTTATTGGTCTTATGATGTATTCTAATTTTTTGAGAGAGTGAATTGGTGGGTTTTTGTTAAATGTGAGCCAAAATCATCTCAATTAAAAGAACCAAAGACTTAAACTACTTCAGTCTGTGTGCATTGAATTTATTTAATACACGAGTTTCACAATTTGAGTTGAATTACTGAAATAAATGAACTTTTCCACGACATTCTAATTTATTGAGATGCACCTGTATAATAAATTAGTACTGATAGTTTGCTGGACTTTGAGAGAAAAGTAGGTCTGTAAATTAAATGAGCCATGTAATTTACGTTTTGTTGCTTGGTTTGAAATATATAACCTGAAGTTATCCAGCCAAAGAGTGAGTGTTTTCCTCTAGCTATTTGCTTTCAAATTGTGCCCCACAAAGGCAAAATGCAGTAACTACGCCAACACTGAAACTGAGAAAAATGGATTCAAATGTTTTTTCTAAACAAATTTTCATTATCATCATTTCACACTTCATATACTGTTAATCGTAGGATAGCTGAGCCAAACCCGTCTGTCACAGGATCACTGTAAAAAGTGGTAACCTGCAAATGTTACCATAAGGGCCATAGTCTCTACTTGATCTAAACCCCAAATCTAGCTTTCTGTGGTGTAACCTGATGTAGTTGTTCAAATTTAAATGCATATCTTGGGTCTTTAGAGATCCGGGACCTCATTCCACCCCCATCCATTTTTTTTTTTTTTTGGAGTTGTGCCCAAACATCCAATTATTTCATATCTATTTAAGTTTACTATCACAGGATATCTATTTTGTGTGTGTGTGTGTGTATTACAAGAGAAATGAGTACTATATTGATACAAATAGATATCACGTTGATTTTCTGTGCAATAATTAACTATAAACAATAGTGAATTATCAGTATTTTATATGCATGTACACATACATAATATACATGTTATTTCTTACTCAATGTGGCACTGATGTTTCAATGATTGACTTGATTTACATTTGACATTGCTATTTGATGAAGAAACAACATCAAAGTAAACTTATAGCAAGTACAACACATGAAAAGTATGATTTGACTATTGTCATTTGGGTGTACTAATTAAATAATGTACAGTAAGCTGTGCATCTATTTAGACTCAACAAGTGTCTGAGAAAAAACACATAAGATATACATAAGCTACATATAAGTTACACATACATTACACATGTGTAGATTATGTGTTATGTGTAGCTCAATATGTGTTTGACAGCCAGTTACATCTCATGAATTTTCAGTGTGAAAATAATGAATCCTGTTCTTGATTTGTCCTGGGCCTCCTTTCCAAAAGCATCATAAGCCTAAGTAGATTGTAGAATCCATTTTACGATTAATCTTAGTTTTGCAGCCCATTTCCCAAAAGCATCATAACTTAAGTAGTACTTGAAAATTCTTGTAGGTTAACGAGTGCTCTGGAGTAATCGTACAGCGCTAAGAACATCGTAAGGACACAGACTTATGCAGACACCTGCAGGACAATCTAAAATTACACCTGACACAATTTAAATACCTATAGCTACACTTTATGCTCATTTAATATCAGTATACATATACGTTTTATTTTATTATAATTTTTCACCGACAAGGCTAATAATAATAATTATAATAAAAATAATAAATGCATAAAATAGTTAGTCAATATTGGATGAACAGATAAATTAATAAGTAAACAAAGTTATTCGTGGACTAGTTGGAAACAACAAAGTGATGACATGATTGTTGCAGAGAACTGTAAAAATTACAATCAGAGAGAGAAGGAAAAAGTCAATAACATGCTGTCGTGCATAAAAATCGTCCGTACAGTATATTGTCTGTTCATCATCGTCTCCTCTTCCTCTCTGACATCTAAGGGTGCTCTCACCCACACCACACATTGTGTAGTACCATCTGCACATGTCGTGTAGCATTGCTGTTACCGTTATCACTTTTGGGAGTACAGAGCAGATCTTCCTTTGATTGGTGAATATCCCTAAAGCACAGCTTCCATGCGTCTCCTTATTTTGCGCTCTGCAATAACACAGTGAACCTCGTTATATTCAATTAATACTTGTTGTCATTAGCAGGATCATACACAGGGCCTCCGCTGTCTTCACTGATCCTATAAGCTTTAATCTCGACCCACAGAGCAAATTTTGAAAACGAAATATTAAAATGCACATCTGATGAATGAAGCAGTGATTGAGTATAAGAAATATATCATTCTGCACAAAACGATTGCAAAACAAAATGCAATTATGTGGTGAATTATGTTGTACATTTAAGAAAATATGTTTAAATATTTCCAGCGAGCTAAATTACAAACCTTTTTAAAGTTATGCACAAATATAATGAAGTTGCAATAACGAGCAGCACTATACGGTCACATTTCAGCACTTCACGTTTATGGACAGCTTCTCTCTTAAGTAGCACTTCCTCGCACGTTCATGTTAAGTGCAGTTTTGGGAAACGCACGTAAAAAATAAAGAACATTCATAAAATCGCTTGTAGAAAACACTCTTAATCGCTAATATCAATCGTTATTGGGAAACGAGGCACAGATTTGTTGCATTATCTCTTTAATTTATGAAAAATAAAACATCCAAATATATCCAAATATATTTCATTTTATTGTTTTCTAATTGTTTTGAAAATATGTTTTAAATTTTACACTATCTGGGCATTTTGTACATCCATTTTTGATAGATATAAGTGCCGGGTCTCTAAAGACCTTAATATGTAAGTGTGTTTGGGAAAATTACCATGCATTTAAGGGTTAATTCAGTTATGTAAAATAATATTTTTAACTTCAAACCAATAACCAGTAATTTAGATTTTAGGACATGAAGCACATTTTAAGTCTAAAGAGTCTACTGCATATGTAACAATGTTTTGTCAGGTAGCTTGTGTTAGGTAAAAATGAGCCTTGCGCCAAACATTCGTCCCCCTCACTTTTAAAATTATGGCTATGCCCCTGAAGACAGCGGCGGGCCTGTGTATGATCCTGCTAATGACAACAAGTATTAATTGAATATAACGAGATTATTTATTGCGGAGCGCAAAATAAGGAGATACGTGGAAGCTGCACTTTAGGGATATTCACCAATCAAAGGGAGATCTGCTCTGTACTCCCAAAAGTGATAACGTTAACAGCAATGCTACACATCATGTGCGGTACTACACAATGCATGGTGTGGGCAAGAGAGCCCTTAGGTGTCAGAGAGGAAGAGTAATTTTTACAGTTCTCTGCAACAATCATGCCATCACTTTGTTGTTACCAACTAGTCCAAAAATAACTTTATTTGTTTACTTATTAATTTGTCTGTTCATCCAATATTGACTAACCATTTTCTGCATTTATTATTATTATTATTATTATTATTATTATTATTATTAGCCTTGTCAGTTAAAATAAATGTAATAAAACAAAACATATGTATACTGATATTAAATGAGCATAAAGTATAGCTATAGGTATTTAAATTGTAATAGGTGTAATTTCGTGATTGTCCTGCAGATGTCTGCATAAGTCTGTGTCCTTACGATGCTCTTAGCGCTGTACAATTACTCCAGAGCACTCTTTAATCTACAAGCATTTTCAAGTACTACTTATGCTACGATGCTTTTGGGAAATGGGCCCCAAACTAAGTTGAATCGTAAGATTGATACTACAATCTACTTAGGCTTACAATACCTTTGGGAAACGAGGCCCAGCTTAGGTAGCACAGAGATATGGCATTTTTTACCTTCCTGACTGGTATAGTGCCACCAAGAGGCAGAGTTGTGCACTTTTATGTGTCCTCAGATTTACCTCCTTCAAAAGTGTCCAAAATTGGGAGAAAATGTCTCATTCTGTTTAAGAGTTATAACCATTTAAGTACAAGTGGCCACACCTGCTTTGTACATTTTGGTGTATCATTGCAAGGGTGAATCCAAAGTTCAAACACTTTTTTGATAATTATTGATATTGGGACTCCAGAGAAGTTGTTCAGAATCAGGAGATCTATCATATGATATGAATAATGTGTGTCTGAGTGCAACACCGTGGAATATACAACCATTTACACGTATGTAAAACGTCACACATTGGCCAATTTTTTTCACATTTTGGACAGACCTTTTGGGCCAAGAGACAAATAGGCCCACGTTTCATAATGATTGGCCTACATTAGTGTCCCAAATTTTGTGAAAATATCTAATTCTGTTTAAGAGTTATAACTGTTGAAGTAAATGTGGCCACACTTCATATGTCTGACATACCGTTGCACCAATGAATCCAAAGTTCAAACTCTGGATTTGTATAATTATCGATATTGGGAGTCCAGAGAATCTTTCTGGACTGGTTTGGTTCCGATTGGGGGAATGGCCTAAAACAAATTTCTCGTCTTGAGACAAGGATTAAAATATTATAAGGCACCTGAGTCTGTGGCATATAGTTCAGGAGTTATGGTCCAAAATGTGGGATTTTCATGTTTTGTACTACCCTTCAAATATTGATTAAAAAAAAAAAAAAAAATCTCATTCAATCTAAGGCCACATCACAAAGACATTTTTTTTTTTTTACTTTAAGCCCCACCAAACAAATATTACAATTAATTCTAATTCAGTTGAAAGTTTAAAAGTTTTCAGTGTAGTTTTGAATAACTTAATAGATCAGGACAAAAAATTTGCATCACATCAGCGACCCTCAAACAAATTTTGTTTGCTTTTACAAATTTTTACAACTGAAAATAGTTTTTAAATAAGTATATTCCCCAACAAGATTGTGCTAAACTGCATGCCAACCTCAAACTCCATTGCTCCATGAAGATCAAGCATTCCTGGTTGCCTCTAACAGAGCTAACGCTAGCCTCATTTAGTCAAGATGGCAAATCAGTGTTCTTACATTAGTAGCAGATGGTAATATCTATCCCCTACTGGCAACAGACCTAAAATAAGCCTGATCTCAGCTCATAAGGACAAAAAGAGACAAAGACCCTATATTTCCACTATAGGACTGTGACCCTGAACCACTGTCATCCTCATAATCACAGTGCTGGGGCAAGAGGACCCCAATGGGATTAGAATTACCTATATGCCGTCTGTCCTTATCACTCCATACCATTTGACCCGAGCACAGTGTGACCTTTATCCATTAGGAAAGCTTTAAATGTAGGGGTGTAAAGTAACTGAGTAAAAATACTTAAGTATTCTTTTTTGTGATTTGTACTTTACTCAAGTGCAATTTAAACCGAATACTTATACTTTTACTTAATTACTTTTCCAAAGAAAAAATAGTACTTTTTACTCACAATTTTATTTAAACTTGAAAAGTACTCACTACATTTTCGCAGATCATTTGCTTTTGCTTACTGGACTGAAGCTGCCTTTTCACTGCATCCGATAAACAAATGAAGTGTCGCACGGTGGCTGTGTGGAGTTCTGATTATCTGCAGAGGTGGAATTTTGGATCTGATTTGAGCTTTGGATACACTGAAATATTTCTGCAACTAGACCGTATGTGACCGCCCGACTGAATGTGACGTATTCATTCAAAACTCTGAGCACAAAGTGAGAAATACTGAACATACTGAACATTTTTTGAAATGCCTGCTACTTCTACAGATTGGACAGTTCTGAAGTAAAAAATTATCATTCACATTGCAATATATATATATATATATATATATATATATATATATATATATATATATATATATATATATACACACACACACACACACACACACACACACAAAAGGCTTTTGTAAATAAATGTGTATATGTCATTTACTTCTACACTTGCCTTAATATTTAAATCATATTTCTGAATTTCTACTCCCTATTTGCTGAATTTTTATTGTTGTTGTTAGACAACTATAATTTATAATAATGACTATAAAACCAGCAATGATAATGATAATAAAAATAATGGAATATGAGTAAATATTAATTATGAATTTTATCTGCTAAACAGCAAGTTTTGGTAGCAAACCTCAGAAAACAATTTGCAAAACCAACAACATTACTAACTTTCTTCAAAGCTTCATTTGAATTTTTCTCTATGTCTCAAGGGGCTGGGTGCTCTGGAATCACAATTCGTGAGTGCCTTCTCCCATGCAATGAACACTGCGACTGTGGCAACGTATTTGCAAAATAAAATTATGTGGTTCACTACACATCTCAGGGCAGTTCCGAGGGGAAATGTCCACAATGTGGCGCTAAAAGCAAGTGAAATGTTCTCCCGAAGAGATGAGGTTTTTAAGATTAATGTTCTATCGAGATTTAAATCAACAAAACCTACCTCCCTACTAGTGTTGGGTTTGAGTCCACCTTAATCAAGCCCGAGTCAAGTCCGAGTGTTTAAACAATCGAGTCTGAGTTGAGTCCGAGTCCAAAAGGGGCCGAGTCAGACTCAGGACCGAGTCCATAACAGGCCGAGTCCAAGTCGAGTCCGAGTCCGAATGAATCTGTTCATGAATCTGAATTAAAACTGTAACCGTAAATTCAATATCAATATTTTAATTTTATTTTAAACTTCACAAATAAGAAAAACTGTTTGTCAATATAAATGTAACAAAAACCCCTCAAACTTCAAAGTGGTTTCAGAATGAAAGCATATGTTTTAGGTGTATGAAGACAAAACTGTCCTTCAACACAATTCTTATTGCGTTCTGTTGACATTTCAATTATTTGTTTCCACTCAAACATAGAATAAAGAAAGCGAAAGCTGCATTAGTCATTACAACCAAAGTTATGTTTCGAATTTAATTACGTTTTTATTTCTACTTCATTTTCAATTTGTCAATTCAATTTAATTTAGTTTTATTTAAAATTATACCTATCTAAAGAAATAATAGTCTATACTGAGATTTCTTTTTTAATCTTTTTTTCTCTATCTGCCGACTGATTTGGGAAAATACAGTACATACTATTGTAGGGCTTTACTGGTTGTTTAGATCAGTGTTACTATCAGAAATAATAATTATTTATTTAGTTATTAATTAATATTTAAATTAATTAATTGAATCTAGCTCATTAAAACCTCATATGGGGCTCCAGTAAATGTAGTGCGCTACGTTTAGGAGCGGGTTTGGTTATTAGCAATAATTAATAATTATCAAAGCTAATTATTAATTATTAAAATCAATAGAACATTGATGAGAATCAACGTTAGCTTTTTTAATCCTTTAAATCAACAATTATCAAAGATAATCACTAATTGTTAACATCGATGAAACAATTAAAATTAACACTAGTTTATTGATCATTCAAATTCAACAATCATCAAAGATAATTATCAATTATCAAAAATCAATAGAATATTAATAAGGATTAACATTGACGGGGCACCACTCTGGAATCAGGGACTAATAACCAGATAGTATAACAGTATCAATATTAGATTGTTTTCTAAGGAAAATCAACATCCGAAGAATATCGATTTTCGGGAGAAAAACAACGAATGAAGGCTTGAATCCGAGCACTGACATCCCGTCAGCATGACACAGGCGTATGCAAAACAAACCAAAACACTTCTTTTTGTAATATAAACAAAGTTTATTTATGCAGTAATATCAATTAATAATTAATACAATGCAGTCAATAAACTTCCGACTTACAACTACAAACTAAACAGTGATATGATTAGATATGGAAATCAAAATAATCCTGTAACGCATGAGGGTGTGTGTGTGAGTGTGTGTGTGTGTGTGTGTGTGTGTGTAAGGAGGGATGCGCACAAAATGGCGGACGTGACTCTCGTGGAGAGTATGTCATGCGAGACTTCCAGCCAGGGAATATGACCGCGAATGTGGGCGGAGAGAAACCAGTCAATGGTAGCTTAGGGACAAAGCTGAGCTTTATCACGAAGCTATCTACTAGCCAAAAATGTGTGCCAGAATGTTTGTGAAGGGTCTCGCGCGCGTGTGTGTGGTTAGTACGAGAGAGGGAGAGAATTAAGTGACGGCCCCAAAGCCGATTTTGTGATCGTGGGAGAGAAAGAAGCTGTTAGTTTATCACTCAGAGACGCGGTGGACGGCTCGTAAACAGTCCCGTGTTCTTTGATTCTTTAATGGATAAACTCAGTTTGCCAGTCTCACCCCCGATGGCGAAAATGTGGTTGGACCACAATACAGCAAAGCAAATTTGTGATAATTAATACCCTGAGTATTAATGAGCGGACATGGCGGTCCGTAAACTGTACAAGCAATAACCTTGAAAAACAAGAATAACACACTATAATATTCTATCTCTGCCCAGACGTAAACCTCTTACTTGAATCGCATGAGGATGCAGAATGTGTGTTCATCCGTCCTTTAACTCCGACTCGGTTCCTCGAGGCTTGGGTGATGACGGGAGGCCGTTTCCTCGCTCTGTCGGCGGGCGGTACGGCTGCTGATTCTCGGCGGGCTGGCGGAGAAATCAGAAACATCGACTTGATTGAAGATGGAAGAGAAATCTTTAATCTCTTCACTTCTGCAGGCAAACGGATAAAGATGCGGATTGTTCGGCGGTCTCCTTCAGATCGGTGGAACACAGAGTAATCTCAACTTGTCCAGCGAGATGGAGATTGTATGGCCACAGTTTCAAGTCGGACATTACTTCCTTGTGCCACGAGACTGCACCTGAGAGCAGCGATGAGCTGCGTCTACCCACGGCGAGCGAAGTTGCTGGAAGCAAATCCCGGAAGCATTTCAGAGGTATTTCTACTCCTGATGATGTCATGGTTGAGGGACGTTCTATTGTGTGCCTCATCCAATAGGAGTTGAGAGTTCGATCCTTAAGTGAGCAAGGCTTCATGGGATTTGTAGACTGTTTTGGACTCCCTTTGTTTGATTTTGGCGTGATTTTTATCAGTATAATTTATGACTTACGTGGGGGGCTGAGTTAGGTTTTACGACTGTGTTAGGCCTGCCTTTGTCCTCTATCTGAATACATGAGGCCCAACACTAATGAGTCAACACAGTAGTAATTAGCACTCGCTGAGATGTTACGTCTCACGATTTGACTGCAAATGCTACATCCAAAAACACTGGAAAAGCCCACTGATAATATTAGGGCCATGTCATCACGTGATTTTCTAGTTAATTTGCGGGAAACCGCACAATGCAGGGCAGTTCTGCGTGCTGCTCATGTACCTAAATCCCTGATGCGTCCGTGTGCGTCTCGAGGCAGCTGCTGCAGAAGATAAAAAAATAAAAATAATTGATATTTGCTTGAGCGGCAGCCGCGTTGGTCTGCAGTCGGTCTGAAATCTTTAAATACCAACCAAAGAAAATTTAATTGAGCTCTTTTTACTGCACAAACATGGAGAATAATAATTTTGAGTCAAAAATTTAACAGAATTGTCCTTCAAAAATGTCAGAAATGTAGGCTAAAAAAAGATGTGCAAAAGTTACCCAGTGGTTTACAATAAAAATAAACATTTAAAATAAAAACATCATAACCAACTAAATTCATCTCGTAACATGAAGTTTAGCTTCATTCACAAACTCTGTCATTGAATAATACATTTATTTTATAGTCTATAATTAAATTATAAACAAAACATTTCACTGCCCAAAATATCCCAATATTTTATTGTGCATGGTTGAATGTTGTGAATGGTGGACAAATGCTGTAAAAGAATGTATTTTAAGCAGCTCATCAATGCTTTGAAAATAGTCAATCAACAATAAATAGGTGCTATTTATCTGTTTAGAGTTGCTGTCTGCTTAAGTTACAGTTAATTCATCAAGCTATTATGGACCAGTTCAAGCTGACAACACTGCGTGGACCACAGACTACAGAAGCCTACATGTGTAGATACATTACGTCTAAAAAGACTTAATATCCAATATTAATACTATTTTTATGTATTTTTATTTTGATATGCTGTTTTTAGTAAACTGTGAGAGACATGATGTGGGTGACTTGACTCAATGAAGTTCTTGATTTTAAGTTTTTAACCACTATGAAACCGTAATGCGAGCACCGTCTTGGCTGCACAAATGCCACACACAGTTTTACCAGTTGTAAGTTCCCATGTTGTGTGATCTGCCTTGTTTAGTTTCTATTACATTGGATACATACCCGTCTTTATGTTTTTGTCGTGCCAGCCACCTCGGTAGTCGATGTTATACAGCAGTCTCTGTAGTAACATTCAAGCGTATTGGTTGACTGATGAGTGTGCACGTGCGTATGTGTGTGTGTGTGTTTGATTAAACACAGTAAAACAACTCTGGCTATGTCTATGACTTCAGGGGCTAATACAGCTGCATGCAGACAGAAATGTGTTCATTAATTTCTGATTTGTTATTTTTTTTTTTTATTTCATTGCATCACAAATGTCATGGACTCTGAAAAAAATCCAGAGTCCCGAAGTCTCGAGTCTGAGTCAAGTCTGAGTAAAAATGCATCCGAGTTTGTGACAAGTCCAAGTCCATTAAAATTGGACTCATGACTCGAGTCTGTGTCTAAACTTGAGTACCCCAACTTTACTCCCTACCCTAAACCTTAAACCTAATCGATAGTTCCAGAAAAAGCAAATGTGACATGAAAAACACAATTTTTGTGTAACCACATAATTTTGTGGTGCTTCTTTGACACTTTGGATTCACATGTGGACTTGCATGCTCTTCAGGACTCGTACCCCGGTCCTTTGTATCGTATATTCAACACTTTGTCAGTTGAGCTCCATGTAATTTGATCACACTTGAACAAGCTTGTAAATGTAGTTGGTTATGTAATGCAAACATTAAAATGAGTCATGCACTATAGTAAAAGTGTTTATATGTCATAAGATAGCATTGTATGAGGAACAGGGCGAAAGTAAGTGTTTATGAACTGATAATCTGCCATTTTACTCATGATGTGAGTGAAAGGGGATAGAAGTAATTGTTGTTTTTGCGCCTCTGTGCTCATTCCACCAGGAAACTGCGGTATTACGTACAACAGGCCACATAAAATCATTATGTATTCTTTGACCAGGTTGCGAATGCCACTGGGGGAGAAATATGACAGTCGTCAAAGACAGTAAAAAGGCGACTTAACAAACCAATCAAATTTAACAACATCCTCCATCACACAATCTCATCTCTTGATCTCATTCTAGCAAGGAAAAAAAGTTACTTTTTACTTTTAAGTACAGTTAAGTAGAGTTTAATGTGAATACTTTTTTTACTTTCACTCAAGTCTGTTTTTGGCTAGATTTTAATAGAGTAAAATTTTACCTCAGTATAATTTCTGAGTACTTTTTACACCCCTGTTTAATTGTAAAGGAACCGCCTGTATGACCTTATAAAGCTTTAAGGTTTATGTTTATTTCCATGTTTAAATAAAATCCCAGATATTCAATGTGGTCTCAGACTTTTGGACCCCAATGTAGATAACCAAATGAATTCTGTTATCTGGTTTTATTTTTGGATTTTATGTGTGACCACAAGAATATTCATGGTCAAGATTCTTATTTAAATGCAGTTTAAATGATCTTGATCAATAGTCAAAATAGATATTATGGGGTTGTAGTATTATAGGGTATGAGTAATCAGTAGTAGAGTAAATCGACTGATGTTCTTCATATTTCTAGTCTTTCTGTGATTTAATTTGATAAATGTAATTAATTGTGTCCTCATGGGAATAAACATAAATTAAAGAAATGCCATAGCAGTGGATTTTCCAAGATGGCCCATCCACTAGACTAGATTTTTATTGTTTAAATATAAAATTTACTCGCTTTCACAGCTGATTTCAGACAAGCGAGACTCAAATAGGCCACTGAGGACTGTAAAAATAGCACCACGCATCCTCACTTGCAATTGGCAACCCTTTGATTTTAATTGATCGATGCCCTGCTGCTGCTTTTCCTGTAGGTAAATCTGATGAAAGCGCAGTTATTGAAAGTTGATCACCATCTGTACCCTCTCCAGCATGCCACTTGACTGGTAAAAGGTTACAATAATAGCAGCTGCACAATAGCAGGTGTCAAGGCATTGACGTATCTCTGCCAAAAATACAAAGAAATTACGTTTATGCACTTCTGGTCTCATGTACTTTCACACTTCCATCCATCCTACATATTCTCACACTTCCTGTCAACATCTGACTGAAATGAATTTCCAGGATTTTCTGGAAAATACTTTTCCTGTCAGAACTAGAGAAAACTAAATTAAGCCATTTGTAGGTTTATTTCTCCAAAAGGTGCAGCCACTATAGTACCACAGAGCCATCAAAACATTGCACATTGTCTGTGGGACTCACAATAAATAAACACAATAAACACACTGCAGTGATTCCCGATACTGTATGTTAGTATTTAATTAGGGGTGTAAATAGTATCTAACACTATTTGCACGTAGTGCAAAGAAGATGCTTTTAGTTGCTATTTACACTTAGTGCAAATCTGGCCATTTTTATGCATTAGATGAAGTAGAAATAGTAACAATTGCAGGTTACCACTTTTTGCAATACTTCCTAGGACTTTTTCTCAGCCGCTGTCATGAAGGTTGTATTTAATATTTCTGTGAACACTGCTGTTCCCTCAAACTCTTCTGTTCCTCCATTTTGCTCTGAACATTTGAGTCCTGATTCGTTACAGACCTACTTTGCAGAATTCCAAATGTTTCCATGGTTTCTTGCCTGGGCATGTCACTCCTTGTCACCTTGGCAATGCTCTGTTTTCAATCTTTATTCAACACACTTTTGAGGAGAGATCTGAAAGGCTTTCCCTGCTCCACTGTGTTATTGTCTGTTACGGAGGGGGGCATAATAAAAAAAAAGAAAAAAAAAGAAAAATGTGGTGATGGCTCTCAACTAAAATGCTTTTGGTTTAAACTCTTGTCTCATTTACAAGACTCTTACACTGGCAAATCTTTGATATTATAACTACACTCACCGATCACTTTATTTGGAACAACTGTACACCAACTTATTCATTCGATTATCTATCAGCCAATCATGTGGCAGCAGTGCAATGCATAAAATCACACAGATACGGGTCAGGAGCTTCAGTTAATGTTCACACCAACCATCATAATGGAGAAAAAATTTGATCTCAATGATATAGACTGTGGCATGATTGTTGGTGCCAGACAGGCTGGTTTGAGTATTTTGTAACTGCTGATCTCCAGGGTTCCCTTATGATTCAGTACACTTGACATTGCATCATTAAGCTGATGCTATGGGAGTGTCCTTCTACACAACCTAGTTGAAACCTTTCTACAATAAGGGCAGGACTGGCTATGGTGTTTAAGCCCCGCCCTTTTATGTGCAAAGCTGTCCGGTATAAAAGCAGGCACACAAATACCATTCCTCAGAATTTTCTTCCTTCAAGACAGCGATTAATCTAGTCTAGACTCCTTCTACTTCGCCATCGACATACACGAGTCAGCAGGCAGGATCTTCACTGCTTATGCGTTTGCATCTTTTTAAAGATGTCGTTTCTTATGCGAGGGACACATCCCGCCATCAGATCAGCATGAGAGCTGCATTCAATATCTGGGCAACACCCATGCAGAGACAGCTCTCATTGTGAGGGCATGAGTCTCAAGACGCTTCGCTCGTGAATTGCCCTCGTTCTAAGGGATGATTTAGCCTCCCGTGCCCTCCCACCCTCCTCTTCTGTGACTCCTGAGGGATCACATGAGGAGGCACGGTGGGGCCACAAGGTTGAACAGGATGAATTTAAGGTGTACCTCATGCCGGCACACTCCCCACAAGCATGAAAAAAGCTGTTCTATTTGATGCTACGATGTCTCCAGCTGGCCTTTTCGGCAGCTCTTTGGATTGGTTTGGTGAGCGCTATGTCACGACTCAGCAACACTCACAGGCTATGAGATATTTTATGCCAAAACGGAGCAGTACTTCATCACAACCGGCTTGCTCCCACTCTGTGTGGACTTCAGTTCGGCTTTAAACACCATCAGCCCAGCTATACTCCAGACTAAATTACACCAACTCTCTGTTCCCACATCTATCTGTCAGTAGATTACCAGCTTTCTGACAGACAGGCAGCAGCTTGTGAGACAGGGGAATTCACTTCCAGCACCTGTACAATCATCACTGGTCCCCCAGGGATGTGTGCTCTCCCTACTACTCTTCTCCCTCTACACCAACGATTGCATCGCCAAGGACCCCTCTGTCAAGCTCCTACAGTTTGCAGACGACACCACTGTCAATGGCCTCATCCAAGATGACGATGAGTCTGCATACAGAAGGGAGGTTAAACAGCTGGCTCTCTGGTGCAGTCAAAACAACCTGGAGCTGAACACGCTCAAAACAGTGGAGATGATAGTGGATATTGGTTGCCCCCCGCCCCCCCCCTTCAAGAACTATACACTTCCAGAGTGAGGAAAAAGGCTGGAAAAATCACTCTGGACCCCACTAACCCTGCCCATTGCCTTTTTGAACTGTTGCCTTCGAACATGGTTATACGATCCAATTTGCATGTCTGCCACCCCGTTTCAATGGTGTTCTGTCTTCCACGGTTCTGTTTCAGATGAATTAATAAGCCTGCTGTCCCGCTGCGTGAATGCCTGGAAAGCCCTCATGGGCATGTCAGACTGGGTGCTTAAAATGATCGAGCACAGTCATACAATTCAGTTTGTACACTGGTCACCTTGCTTCACCGGCACTTTGGAATCTGTGGTCCAACCACAGGATGTGTTGGTGTTATGCACAGAGATTCACAGTCTCCTCGCAAAAAACACGATAGAGACTGCCCCAAACTGTGACACACACAGTGGGATTTGCAGCCATTATTTCCTCGTTCTGGAGAAGGATGAAGGCTTTTTAAAGATCAATTTAAAGTCCTTCATTTCAGTCTGTCTCTGGCTCCCCACACATTCACAAAATGTATCGATGAGGCACTCACCCCATTGAAAATAAATGGTTTAAGTGTTTTGAAATAGCTCAGTGATTAGTTATTACTAGCCAATCAGAGGCACAACTGAGTGAACACAGAGACTTGCTGCTTTACCATATGGAAAATCTGGTCTAATGTCTACTGGGTGAAAAGCACACTTTTCCCCAGCCAGTAAATCTCCTTTTAGGAGTTCATCTCGACTCCGTGAGCATGTGTGTGCACCTCACGAATGAGCACGTACAGACCATTCTTTGGTGTCTGTCTCGATTCAAATTGGAAAAACATTACCACTGATGTTATTTTAGAGAATGCTGGGTTTTATGTTGGCAGCATCCGCTGTCATACCGTTAGGTCTGTTACACATGAGATCTCTCCAGTACTGGCTCAAGTGATGTTCCACATCTCGCTGCTCTAGCACAATGGACAGCACCGGTCTTCTACCAACAGGGTGTTGTGATGGATCAAATTTTCAGAAGGAAAGTGCTGACCACAGATGCATTCAACACAGGTTGCGGTGCAGTGTGTGATGGATGCCTGACTTTCGACACCTGGACAGGTGCGAAAGGGGCGTGGCATGTCAACCACCTAGAGCTACTGGATGTCTTTCTAGCTTTGAGAGCTTTTAATTCCGACATCATGAATCACCACATTCTGATTCGATCGGACAACACAACAGTAGTGGCATATAGAAGTCTCCAGGGCATGCTGGCCCATGTATGGCCAGCGAAACACAAGAATGCGTTTCCCCTGGTGTGCCTCCATTCTGTCATCAGCAAAGTCAGAGTGGACATTCTGTTAGTGGTAAAAGTTCTGTTAATTACTCCAAAATGGCTCAATCAGTCCTGGTTTCTGGAGATGTTAGAAATACTGGATGGGCCGCATATTGTATCCAGAATTACCGCTGAGGAGAAACCTTCTCTCTCTCAAACACAAGGCATGATTTGGCATCCCCAGCTGTGAAGCCTACATGTTTGGCCTTTGAACTGAGCACAGCGGACGAGCCAGAATTGGCTCAGTCGTTTATGAACACCATTTTACAGGCTAGAGCACAATCCACGAGATGCCTTTACACACTGAACTGGAATGTGTTCACTAACTGGTGCTTTTCACACGGCAAAGACCCAGTGAACTGCCCCATACCTGAAATGTAAACATTTCTTTAAGAGTGAATGGACGCAAGGCTCACTCTATCAATGCTCAAAGTTTATGTGGCGACTATATCTGCGTATCACGCACATGAAGCCATCACATCTATAGGCAAACATGATTTAATCATAAAATTCCTTAAGGGGGCGGGGCAGCTAAATCCCCCTCACCTGGCTACATCCCGAATTGGGACCTAATTTTGGGTTCTAATAGTGCTCACAGGGCCTCCCTTCGAGCCTCTTGACTATGTTGAATTGCGTTTGCTTTCTCTTAAGACCGCATTACTGCTGGCTTTAGCTTCAGTAAAACAGGTTGGTGATTTGCAAGCACTGTCAGTTGGCAATTCATGTCTGGAGTTTGGTCCGGGTTTTTCAAAATCCACTGTCAAACCCAGGAAAGGCTATGTGCCTAAGGTTCTAACCACACCCTTCAGAGTGCAGGTGGTTCACCTCCAATCCTTTTTTCCCTCTTCCATTTATTTTGGATGAGGAACAGTCCTTGCATTTGTTATGCCCCTTGCGAGCACTACACACATACGTTGAGCGCACCCGCCAATTCAGTCTGACCAGCTCTTTGCGTGCTATGGAGGATGCACGAAAGTAATGTCTGTCTCCAATCAAAGACTTTCTCACTGGATCGTTGATGCGATCACACTGGCTTACGAGTCACAGGGTGCGAATTGCCCAGTTGGTGTTAAAGTTCACTCAACTAGAGGCATGGCCTCTTCATGGGCAAGGACGAACAGTGTGCCCTTATAAGACATGTGTTTTGCAGCAAGATGGTCTTCTCAAAACACATTTGCAAGGTTTTACAACCTAGACGTAACGTCTGTCTCATTGCGAGTGCTTGCTATTTCATTGGCCAAACATGTACTTATGCCCCTCTTTTTAAGTATGGGCTCCCTGTCATTTTACACAACCGCCTGCATTCAGACAGTTGTATTTCCCAAAAGTTACAGGCACTTTCATTACAAATAATCTTCCTTCCTGACCGGGGTCGTGATGTGGTTAATTCATACTATATGACCATAGTTCATATATATAATCTGAGTGTTCCCCTCCTGGATCACCATGAGGGTCATTCACTTGCGGCATACTCATGTCGGTCATGTTTCCTCTCTGGGAATGTTATGTTGTGTAGTGTGGCGTGATGGGAATCTGTTCCCCATAGCATCAGCTTAATGACACAATGTCAAGTGTACTGAATTGTAAGGGAAGGTCTCGGTTACGTATGTAACCTCGGTTCCCTGAGATGAGGTTCATGCGATGTGCTCTGTCACTCAATCAGAAAAGTCTGAGGAATGGTGTTTGCGCGCCCGTTTATATACCGGACAGCTTCGCGCCTAAAAGGGCAGGGCTTAAACACCATAGCCAATCCTGGCATTATTGTAGAAAGGCTTCAACTAGGTTGTGTAGAAGGACACTCCCATAGCATCAGCTTAGAGACGAAATGTCTCGTACCCTTCATCTCAGGGAACCAAATTTACATACGTAACCGAGACGATTTTCACACACAACAGTCTGTAGAGTTTAATCAGAATGGTGCCAAAAACAAAAAAACATCCAGTGAGGGGCAGTTCTGTGAACGGACATGCCTTGTTGATGAGAAAGGTCAAAGAAGAATGGCCGGACTGGTTCGAGCTGACAGAAAGGCTACGGTAACTCAGATAACCACTCTGTACAATTGTATTGAGCAGAATAGCATCTCAGAATACACAAGACTTTGAACCTTGAGGCAGATGGGCTACAACAGCAGAAGACCATGTTGGGTTCCACTTCTGTCAGACAAGAACAGCAAGCCGAGGCTGCAGTGGGCCTACAATCAGTGTACCTCAGCAGAAATTTTAATTCTTCTGACAGGCTATACTTTTTCAGTCTTTAACTATCCATTTTTAGTGAGCCTGTTCCCACTGTTTCATGTTGTCTTGTTGTCAATATTTTAAACAGGTTCTACATATTAAATTATGCTGTTATGGAAAATTTGCTGCAAATTCCTCATTTGAAACTTTTTGAATTAATTGGTGTTGGAAAGTCAGTAAAGTCTGCTCGAGATCACGCCACATCTGAGGACTCTGTTATGATCCCGAAATAACTTTAAAACTTGCTTATCCACCATGGCCTCTTTAAAGTCTCACTTTCACTTACACTTTCAGATTCCATATTTCCACCATTTTCATTGGGAAGATTTGCCAGCTGGTTTGAAACACAACACTCTTTTTTTCTAACATTTGTTTTTTACAAAATATTTCTTTATAATAGTGTTATCTCTAGTGTTGTAGTGTAATAATGCAAACACAATTCTTGATCAATAACAGCAACTACAAAAAGGATTGTCAGCAGTGAGAATGTAAGGATACTTTGACATACAGTACCGCATGCATATTCATGTACACACAGACACGAATGGTACAGTATGTATGCATTTTGTTTTCCTTTTTGTCTCTGGATCATATGTGTCCTTTGTGCCTGCATCGCATCTCATGCTACCTTGATGTTCCTGACGTGTCATTGATGTCAGCAATGAACCAGTAGAAAGAGAAGTTAGTGAACCCAAATGCAGTATTTAATGAAGACGAATATACAAATAGTACAAGGTTTGAAGAACAAAGGAACTACTTCGCTTCAATGCTACTATGGACAAGACTAGACAATGAGTGAGGAAACACGAGGGAATATATACAGGCATGGGAATTAACAACACAAGGAACAGCTGTGAACACTGATGGAGAACAGGTGAAACTAATGATGATGGTGCTTGCTGAGAATTGTAGTGTGGGGGACAACCACTGCAAAGGTCCATGAAGGGGTTAAACTAAAAGTCTGTGAACATGAAGGAAAGGTGAGATGAAGGGATGTGACAATTGACAGGTGAAGCAAATAATCAAAAGACAGATAGAATATTTCTTGTCCTTTCATGGAGGGCTGGAAACAACAGGAAGATGAGACTTATGAATAAACATCATGCTGCCTGTTGCTGACATGAGATCTTCAAAAGTACAAAGGCACAGGTGTGAAAGGCATCCTGCTTTACAAGCATGTTGATGTTTAAAAAACAAAAGTCAACATGAAATATAGATGTACTTTCCTACCTGTAATTCCGATTCATCATAGATGGTTGTTTTTCGCAATTTTAATCAACTTGGTTTGCCTCTGAAAAAAATACTTTTTTTTTTGGCTGACATCACAAGTTCCTTTTTCTTTTCAACCTCTCCCCTCCACCCACCTGTCTACATTCTGATATGTAACACTCACTTTTGAGCAGACAACCAATTTACAAAGGATAAAATTTTATCTCGCCCTACTTTTTACAGGTCAAGTAGCCCTGAAAAAAATGCACCTACCAGTGAATGGTGTCTGTCATGGCAGGCTGGGGGAGGGGAAGATAAAACACAAGTTGAGTGTTCCCTTATGACTCAGTACACTTGACATTGCATTTATTAATGCATATGGGGAGTGAATTCTTACACGACCTAGCTGAAAACTCTCTACAATAACTCCAATATTCTAATATTGGCTATGGTGTTTGAGTCCCGCCTGTTTTGGCGCAAAACTGTCCGCTATAAAAACAGGTGCACAAACACCATTTCCTCAGAATTTCTTCCATCAAGACAGCGATCATCTTTTGTCTAGAAGCTCTCTACCCTTCGCCGTCTATATACACACACACACACACACACACACACACACACACACACACACGAGTCAGCGGGCAGAATCTTCACGGCAATGAGAAGACTCTCTGCTCCCCTACAGTGCTCCGGCAAACTTTATTCCACCTTGCTGCTTGACACTTCGCTGGTGAATGGGCCTCAGCATCCTTATTCCCCGCAGCGCTTCGGCAGGTGTTGTGTATCCTTACAAAACAATTGTATATTGTGTATTGTATATTGTGTGATATAAATGTATATATTTATATATCTAAAAGAGTCACTTATGTGTTCGTGTCTTTTTAAAGATGTCATTCCGTAAGTGTTCCTTGTGCGAGAGGCACATCCTGGTGCCAGATCAGCATGTGAGCAGCGTTTATTGTCTGGGCCGTGCCCACTGTGAGGGCATGAGTCTCAAGACGCTTCGCTCACGAATTGTGCTCATTCTGAGGGACGATTCAGCCTCACCCACCTCTACTGTGATACCTGAAGATTCACACTAGGAGGCAAGGCGGGGCAGCGAGGTCGAGCAGGATGAATTTGAAGTGGTCTTCATGCTGGCACACGCCCGGGGAGCCCCTCAGTCTCCACGAAGCGCATGTTTTTCTATACACTATGTGCGAGATGAGCTCCAGCCCACTGAAAGAGCGTGTGGCCTCATCTCATTCAATGGTTCTGATAATGGGAATGATAATGATGGTGTCATGTCTCTTGCTGCATCAAGCGAGTGGTCAGTGGATGATGCTGCCGCCCCTCCCCCCAGCGAGGGTGAGGAGCATGCACATGCCATTGACAGGGAGATGCTCTGCGTCCTTACAAGGGCGGTCAAAGAGCTTAACCTTGAGTGGTCTCCCCCAGGGGAACCTAAACAGTCTTGCCACGATGAACGGTTCCTGCAAGCGGCCAAAAGTTACAGGCACTTTCATTACAAATAACCTTCCTTCCCGACTGGGCTTGTGAAGCGGTTAATTCATACTATATGACTATAGTTCATATATTCATTCTGAGTGCTCCCCTCCTGGCTCAACACGAGGGTCGCTCACTGCGACATACTCATGTCGGTCGCCATCCCATGGCGTCACGCTTCCTTTCTGGGAGGTTATGTCATGTAGTGTGGTGTGATGGGATTCTGTTCCCCATTTGCATTAATAAACACAATGTCAAGTGTACTGAGTCATAAGGGAACGTCTCGGTTACGTACGTAACCTGAGCTCCCTGAGACGAAGGGAAAGAGACATTGCGAATGCTAGCTGCACTACAACACTCAGAGTTCTTGAGGCACGAGTGATGCGCTCCTTGTTCTCAGTCCGAAATTCTGAGGAAATGGTGTTTGTGTACCTGTTTTTATAGCAGACAGTTTCGCGTCAAAACTGGCAGGGCTCAAACACCATAGCCAATATTAGAATATTGGCATTATTGTAGAGAGTTTTCAACTAGGTCGTGTAAGAAGGCACTCCCCATATGTTTTAATAAATGCAATGTCTCATTCCCCTCGCCTCAGGGAACAGAGGTTACGTACGTAACCGAGACATTCCTCTGACAGGGGCTGTTTCAGCACTGTCTATTTATCAAGTGGTGTCATCACAGTCATTATTTACTTGACAACCTCTTAAATAATTCAAACCCCATTTTCTCTGTGAAATGTCATCACACGCAGTCTATGCAGACAGGGTAGTTTAAATTGAAAAGGTCTGGTTTGCGTCGTTCATGACAATGGACGTGTGCATGCATATAAGGTAGAGGAAATGTTTTGCTTTCTGACTGCTTGTACAGTAATTTCACATATCTAAAACCACTAGAGTAATTTGGATTACTTTATGCTGCCTTTATGTGCTTTTGGAGCTTCAAATTTTGGTCACCATTCACTTGAATTGAAAGGACCTACAGAGCTTAAATATTCTTCTAAGAATCTTCATTTGTGTTCAGCAGAAGTAAGAAAGTCATACACATATGGGATGGCATGAGGGTGAGTAAATTTTTGGGTGAACTATCCCATTAAGCAGCATCGTGAATGATTTAATTGCTGAAATGATTTATGCTTCATAAAGACTGTGTAAGACTGAGCCTAATTTCACTCTCATACTCACGAATTCCTTTAATAGTGATGTTTCAGTAGTGCTCTGATGTAAACTTCAGTCTCAAAGAGGGCATAAGAGTTGGTAAGTTCAAGTCATTTCTGTGAATCAGTTCAAACTGTCCATTTTAATGAAATGGAACTTTGAAATGGAAATTCATTTGTGTCAGCAATCAAATCTGTTCAAGGAAGGCCCAGTGTTTCAGTTAATATATATGTAGGTAAATATAGCTGTTTATTACTATGTTTTCGAGCAAATAAATTAAAACAATTAAATATAATTCTTCCTTGTGTTAACTTAGTTAAAAACAGAGTGGAACTTATTCAGTACCTTGACTATTTTTAATCATATTTCACTGATTTACTTTTTGCATTAAACATTTGCAGCCTACATTTTGAAGCTAAAACTGTTGTTTGGTCGAGATCACTCTTTTAAGCACAAATTCAGCACATCATTTTTCACTCACTGTGCACTTTATTAGGGTGTGTTCACACTTGGCAGGTTTGGTTCAATTAAAACGAACTCTGGTGCGATTGCTCTGTTAGTGCGGATCATTTGAACAAGTGTGAATGCTGCCATCCGAACCTTGGTGCGCACCAAACAAGCGGACTGAGACCACCTGAATAGTGGGTCTCGGTCAGCTTCCAAACGAACTCTGGTGCGGTTCGATTGATATATGAACGCAACATGGACCAAAGACGTCTAAACGGACCAAAAACAGGAAGTAATTTGCTTAATACTGACCTCAAGCATACCTGGTTCTTCTCATCATAGGAGCTATGTTGCCCATTACAGTTCAGTACAGGCGTCGGAACCGCCGTCAGCTGTCCTTGCAGCATATCTTCGTTTGTGTGTGCAACGGAGGAATTCCTGGCGCTGTTTTGACTCCTTTACAAATTTTATTAGCTCTTCGTTTGTTCAGCTGGTAAAAATACCACCATATATACATATATAAATATAACGAGCACATTTCGTCTAGCAGCCAGCATTGTTTTGGATGTTCGGAAAGTTCCGTCGCAAAATACACGTCATAAAAGCTGTCCAATCAGGTTGTGAATTTTTCCTGATGCCTTTTGTGTTGTATCGTTAGGTTCAGTGTTAAAAATGCCAGTGTGAACGCTAAGCGAACCAGGACTATATGATTCATTTTCTTTTTTGGTCCGGACCAAGAGGACCAAGAGAACCAAACTACAAGTGTGAACACACCCTTAGGAACACTATGGTCCTAATAAGTGCCCAACGTGGTCTTCTGCTGTTGTAGCCCATCCGCCTCAAGATTCAACATGTTGTGCATTCTGAGATGCTATTCAGCTCACTACATTTGTACAGAGTGGTTATCTGAGTTACCACAGGTTTCTGTCAGCTTGAACCAGTCTGGCCATTCTCCATTGTCCTCTCTTATCAGCAGAACTGCCGCTTACAGGATGTTTTCTTTTGGCACCTTTCTGAGTATCCCAGGAGATCATCAGTTACAGAAATACTCAAACCAGCCCGTCTGGCACCAATCATGCCATGCTTGAAATCACTGAGATCACATTTTTCCCCATTCTGATGGTTTATGTGAACATTAACTGAAGCTCCTGACATGTATCTGAATGATTTTATGCATTGCACTGCTGACACAAGATTGGCTGATTAGAATTTCGCATAAATAAGGTGTACATGTGTTCCTAATAAAGAGCCTTATTGTGAGTGTATATTGAAAAAAAAATATATATTGTATCGCCCTTATTCATGGCTTTCAACTGCGACTGGCCAGTCACCTCTGGTCTTACATTTGTAGGGAAAATACAAATACTAATACTTGCTGATTTCAACACTTCTGTCCTCTCAAGCTACTCGCTGAACTCCAAATCATAAGAGTCCATTAATAATTTCGAAGACAGATGATATTGGCAGCTAAAGCATGTCACGACAATTTCCCAAGTTGATAGATTGGGATAAAATCATGGACTAATTTGATAATGTGACTGTTTGCAATATTGGCTACACAATTTCCACATGAGCTGAATCTTATTTTAGGTCTTGTTTAATATGAGTCAACAAACCCAAGTGTTGCACACACTAGTAGCTTTACGCAAACTTGAATTTAGCACAATATTC
Source organism: Myxocyprinus asiaticus (assembly GCF_019703515.2). Lineage (NCBI taxonomy): Eukaryota > Metazoa > Chordata > Actinopteri > Cypriniformes > Catostomidae > Myxocyprinus > Myxocyprinus asiaticus. The sequence goes on along the minus strand of NC_059357.1, from coordinate 37,529,800 downwards.
ATTTGGCTCTTTGAACATTTGACTCCTGGATCATCTAAGCACTTGTGTGGCTTTAAGATCATGAGTGCATGTGATAGTTGATGAATCGCTTTATGGAAATATGAAAGGTTCTGGTGAAACTCAGCAATTTGGCCATTCATTTGTTCTCTACTCTCCATATAGCTCAGAGTTACATCTATTTGCCAAGATAAACCCTCTGAATCCAAGTGTTTGGCCCTGTTGTCTGAGGCCCCTCTGTTTTAAAGTTGCACCTTTCTAAGTGTATTAAAAATGTATTATGTCACAAACTGTATATAAGAAAAATATATCAATACAGTAACTGTGCATGTTGAATTTACTATTTGCAACTGGGTAGTTAAGAAATGTACTTTGTTACAGTAGCCTTTTAAGATCTCATGGCATGGTGCAATATAAATCGAAGAATTTAAACATTAATTTGCTAAAGGAGTTAAGGCTTGGCAAGTTAGTTTGCAAAAATCTGTTTTTCATTGCGGTCTCAGCCTCTCTGCGATGAGAGTCTCAGTGACGTGTGGTTCTGCTCAAGACTGATGATTGAATTGAGCTGAGGAGGAAGTTGGTATCCACGGGAAGACTGCAGCAAGATTAAACATTAATCAAAGACGAATCACAAAAACTGTGAGATCAAAGAAATGCCAGCTTTATGCAGTCTGCATGCAGTGGATGAAGAGAAGTGGGATTCATTTATACAGTCATGAAAACGGTTTCCACCCAGCCTGAAAGACTTTTCAAAGAACTGATTTCAGCTCGGCCCCTCTGCTAAATCAATGACCTAAAATTAACTGGTCTTTTCTGCATTATGTGAACACAGTCTGCAACAATTAAGCTTTCAAAAATTCTCTTATAATCAGAATGTGCGCATGAATTTCAATAATTTTAATGGCAGAAAATGTCTGAACAGCCCCCTATACCTAACCTGTAAAATCACCTTTAGTGTGAGTGGTGAAAAAATTATGACATAATTTTAAATTCTATTCCTTTAATCAGAAGGATCCGAGCATGAGTATTGTACGGTTTACTGATATCAGCACGGATGGATTTTGGGGTTAAATATTCCTAAATACACTGACAATAATGTGATTGTAATGGGATTGTAAGCTTGGGCAGATATTTTGTAATGGAAGAGTGTTTATAACGGGCTGGTTTATAGAAACATTCCTTAATAGACATCAATTTGACATTCCAAATTAATTTAGACTAGCCAAAACTCTTGGAATTTGGGTATGGCCCTTTAAATTTTATTCCAAACTTGGATCACCCAATTTTAATAGGACCTTCACTGACTATATAATAATTAAATACTAAATATAAATTGAAGTCTTGATATCAGGATCCTTAGGACATATGGCATGTGAGGTATGCTTCTCAGGCCACAAAATTACAAGTTAGGTAAGCAAAGAAACTAAAGCTGAATGACCACAAAAGCTTCCTGACTATTATTTCCCTTCACATTCACCAACAATTAATGCTAAAACCACTGGGGAGGTGGACTGTCCGTGACCTGGTTCTCATCTGTGTGCATCTGCCGTTGACTGTAATAAGAGTCAGAGATTCCTTTATTTACTGAGATAACATCCTCGGCAGTCCTATCATAGGAGAAAGCGTAACAGTCAACTAGCATGTTATGACACTAAGGCCCTGTCCCAATACCCCCACTTGCGGGTTTGGAGTTGCCTACTTACCCACTTGTCTTACGTATTTCTTACGTGTTTGGCCACAGTGTGCAACTAGACATGAAGACTGCAAGTGTGTGGATGACTTTTGATTGCATGTTGGGACACTCGTAGACTTAACGATGTTGATCCCGGTTGCAACAGCTGTTTTTGTAGTTGCACGTAGAAGACTGATTGTTGTTGGTTGTGGTGACTGTTATAGCCTACTTAAAAAAAATAAAATAAATAATAATAATAATAACAGCTGAATAGTTTGTCCATCCTTTTATTCATCATTACACTACTGGTTGTTGGAAGTGTACTGTGTTGAAAATATGTAAGTGCATTTTTTACAATGTTTCATTGTGTGAAATAAATGGTAAAAGTTAATTATTTTTACTTATTTTGACTGTTCAATACTTCACACATTAAAATATGTTTAACTGTAAAATTGTGTTGTCCATAATTGCTATTAAAGCCATTTCTTTCTACTTTGTTTCTCAATACACGCATAAAACTTAATACATTTAAAAAAAAACTTTTCTATAAACCTGTGTGATCCATTAATAGCAGTATATAAGACACAAATTATCAGTATGTGCTTTCATACAACAAATAAAAAGCATTAAAATACATCAACGCATGTACAGACGAGACAGAAACAATGGTAGAAGTTAACATTTTAAAAACAACATTTACTAAATCGTATACTGTATGCCGCACTGGCTGATAAATGACCAAAATCACCAGCAGTATTAGGTGAGAACAAACAAAATAAGGTTTTTATTGGGCAAGGAGAACAAGAGGCATATAAAATGTACACATAAATATTTAGTAATAATGATGATGCTATTAAGTCATCTCAACCAGTTGTGAACGTTATATTGTGCTTTATGTTGAATACATTCATCCATACAACAATAAGATATGCTTCTCTTATGTTTTACCATTTTATTATAATAAATAACTTGTATTGAAAAGCTTTCATCATGGCGAAGATACGGCAATTGCTCGGGTAGGCAGGGTGTTGGCTTCTGAATGTGATGATTTCTGGGATACGCTTAACCTGAAAGACCAAAGCAGTATTCGGGCAAGTGTGGATTTAGTGTGGGTTAAGTACATTGAGCTTTGGCATGTTTCAGACATGGGACAGTCTTGAACACTTTCTCTGTGCTGCGTGCATGCGCAATCAAGTATCAAGACCGCAAGTGTGGGAATTGGGACAGGGCCCTTGTCACCATTTGCGGATACTATACAAATGAATGGGGAGAGCCGTAAACTGACACCTACCTGTTTAAAAACAGAAGGGCTTTGAAGAGAGTAAAACAAAGCAGTCGTAGCACGCATCAAACGTGTTCATATTCACTCACAGTCAAAAGAGTATACTTTGAAAGGTAACGTGGTTGACCAGGCACGATCCAATCTGGAACGCAGAAAAATGAAGTTGGTACCCATTAGCCTAATACAGAGTACCTAGTGCAGAGTCAATGCAATGAAGTAATGAACTGGTGTGTTTATAGGTATGTCTGGATATGCCTGTTTGTGTGCAGAAAAAAGGAAGTGTTTTACAGGAAGGGTAGATTTATAAAAGCTTAGATTTTTACATTGCTAGCAAATTTATTTCATGAAAATTATACATCTTTATCGGCAAGGATATAGTTGTACAAAGTAATCCGATTTCTGGAAGTGTTTGTGTTCATGGAAAATAGAGAACATTTGGGTGAGAATATATAATAATTAAGTCCTGCCCTTGAGTGTTGCTCCCACAGCTCTCCTGAACTCATTTGATAATGTGTTCAGTGCTAATCAAGCAATGATCTCTCCTTGTCACTCATTCCTGCAGGTGCCAGGTTTATCAGACTGCTTGCTTGTGGAAGTGTTCAAAATGGAGGCAAAGGAATCAAGGAGAAATAAGGATGGGCAATATCACTTATATATACAACTACATATATATATATATTTTTTTTTATTTTATTGAATTTCTTTTTTACTTCAAATCTTATGAGAAGCTAGATTTCCATGCTAAATAAGCAAAAAAATCCTGAGTTTCCTGTAGCTCAGCTGGTAGAGCACGTCAATAGTAACGTCAAGGCTGTGGCTTCGATACACATTGAACTCACTATCTGAAAAAAATTATACCTTGAATGCACTGCAAGTTGCTTTGTATAATATCATCTACCAAATGAAAAATATCAAAGCTCTACCAATATGCTAAGAGATCCCAATGTTGAAACATGGAAAAAGGTACAAAGGCATTATGATTTTAAAAGGGGCCAGATCACCCCTGTAAATATCAATAGACAGACAATGAATTTCAAGTAAGTGAAAAAAAAAAAACTGAAAATGTGATAAATATACTGACAAATAGTTGTTGCAAATGGAAATTATGCAACACCTTGATAACCTCACAGACGAAAGAAATGCAAAGCAGATGCGGATGAAAGCTAGACAAACTTCACCTGATGTTACAACTTCAGATCTATAAGCAGGACATTACAGAGACAGGAATCTTATAGACCATATCCTGTTTTTTCAGAACCAAATATATTCATTATACACTTCACCAAAGCAAATTTTTTTTTTCCATTTCATGAATGCTTTTTTCCCTTCAAAGCATGGGCCAAGGCTTCAGACGTTCACCAGTCTAAGCTATAAACTTGAAGATCAGGACTAAATTTTGAGCAGGCACATTTTTTTTTTTTTAGCTTGAATTCAGTAAGCTATTTTCAACGTTCTCAAAGCCAGTGTTTGACAAATATGGGTTTTATAATGGCTGATGCTAATAGCGATCTCTAGAGAGTAAAGTGGCTGGTAACCGACACAATGCCTATATTTATACTGCAAAACGGTCCTACTTTCTATTAGGTATCTTTAACTACTATGTAATAACATTAATATACATACAATACAATGTATTTATTGTGTAACTACATTTTGTTCTGTAAAATTCTCACAAAATTTAAATTTGCTGCTACTGAGATTGAGGTACGAGTAGGTTAAGGGGTTTGGTTAGGTTTAGAGGTTAGGGTTTAGCCTAACCCTAACTTTAAAAGTAAGTACAATGCAATAACACATATGTACATAAGTACATTGTATCACATGCTTAAGTACATAGTATTTAGACACCTAATATAAAGTGGGTCCTGTAAAACAATTTAACAAATATAACAAATAATATGTACACAAAATTGTAAAAAAATTTGCACTATCCATTCTAACTTACAAAGCCCAAATGCAGTAACAGCTAACACTGAAACAGAAAAAAATGGCAAAAACTTTTTGTATTATCCAGCCAAATGTAGATTATAGAGTCTCTCTCTTTTTTCTCTGTTTCCCCATTTACACCTGGTATTTCAATGCGTCTCGGGAATCTGTCATATTACAGACCTGATTTCGGTAATAACTCAGTTTGGCAATGTATAGTTAGAGTTTTGGCTTTGAAGAGTATTGGCTGATGCTGATAATCTCAAAATGGCCAAATATCAGTCAATTAATTGTTCTGGCCACTGGCCTATCATTTGTTTGATCCACATTGCAGGTTATTCTGGGCAAGAACTGCCTCATTACACAAAATCAGACTGTCTGACCGATGATCAACCACAGTTTGATTTCTTCTCGTGTTCCATTTAATCCCAAAAGAGCCTCTATGATCTGTTTTAAAATAATAATTCTTATAAGATTTCACATCTCTGCAAACTCTTGTACAGCGCAGAAAATTTCTCTTAGACACATGTTCAGCTTCAGCGGCCACTCAGAGGCCACTGTGAGATGAGGTCATAGGTCAAATGAGTCATTAGCACATACTTGCACCGATGGTGACACTGATGGCCACTGCAACAGAGCAAAGGGGCTTTTGAAGAACACACTCACAATAAGGACAAAAGATTCTTAATTGACAATATAAAGAGAATGATAGAGTGCTGTTAACAGACACAAGCAGTTAATGCGCAAGAGGTTTCAAGTCAAAAGCTCTTTGATGATTGTTATGATGATTACGATGTTGTCCTAACAAGTCTTACAAAGACTTCACAGAAGGCATGCTCTCTCATATCAGTCCTCAAATGGTTTATTTAATGACATATTTTCACAGTGCTTTCAAACATATACGGAGTTAGTCAGAAACACATGTGACCACATCACTTGTGATGAGTAAATGCAAATACTTGGAAATACTTGGTTTGTTTTTGACGAAGTTTTGTGTCCACTTGTGACCAAATCACCCAAAATGGATGATTTACCAGGTCTAAAAGTGGCCTGTTTATTTTCTGACATTGAGTATCCACTGTCAGTTTGAGGATACCTAGATGACACAGCTGTGAAAGTTTACAAATCTTAAAACAGTTTTTGCCATTGCACAACTGCAAAGATCAACCATCAAACAGCCACACCTTCATATTTTTCTTGTGTGATTTTTTTCTAACAGGCTGTGTTTTAGCCAGTCCTGAGTTGCATGCTTGATTGTTCCGAAAATAGGCTGAGCTTTGTTTTTCCACCTTTTTTGGTACATTCTGGAGAGGCATGTTTTGTCTAAAACTGATGGAGATTAAGGGCCAATGTGTTTTCTCAGTAAACCACAACATTCACAGAAACTCAGACTTGGAAATACACAATTGTGCTGTCTTGTTCAGGCCTGGGACAGTTGTTCTGCTGTCATGAAGGCTGAGAGCTCAATTGAACGAGAAGATCCGAATGGCTTAGAATTGAAATGGGCATAATCTCAATTAGCAATTACTTTGACATGCACTTTGAATCTTTGAACTCAATTGTTAAGAGATGTTAAGGGACTATTAAGTGTCATTTAGTAGTTACTCACAGCTGAGGCCTTTGATGTTTCGTTGTCTTGTTGAGACTTCAGGGAAACGCTAATCAAGGTGGAGCAGATGTTAACTTAAAGACACTACTAACTCAAAATTTGATGCTCATTAGTAAAAAAAATATATAAATAAATAAATAAAATCCCATCACTATTTACTGACCTTGATATTGTTCGATTTTGTGGATCAAATCGAGGATTTTGTGAAGATTCTTTATGCACACAATGACAAATCATGGTGACCGAGCTTCACAAACAAAAAAAAAACATTGTAAAATGTACAATAAAGTAGTCCATATGACTTAAACTCTGAGTACTTTATTAGGAACACCTGTATACCTACTTATTCATGCAATTATCTAAACAGCCAATCATATGGCAGCAGTGCAATGCATAAAATCATGCAGATACAGGTCAGGAGCTTCAATTAATGTTCACATCAACCATCAGAATGGGGAAAAAATTTGATCTCAGAGATTGACCATGGCATGATTGTTGGTGCCAGACAGACAGACAGTATTTCTGTAACTGCTGATCTCCTGGGATTTTCACGCACAACAGTCTCTAGATTTTACTTGTTGATGAGAGAGGTCAACAGAGAACAGCCAGACTGGTTCAAGCTGACAGAAAGGCTACAGTAACTCAGATAACCACTCTGTTCAATTGTAGTGAGCAGAATAGCATCTCAGAATGCACAACATGTCGAACCTTGAGGTGGATGGGCTACAACAGCAAAAGACCACGTCAGGGACTTTATTAAGACCATAGTGTTCCTAATAAAGTGTTCAGTGTGTGTATATCACACTAAATATTGAGTCATCTTAAGCCATATGATAGCTTTGGGTAAGGACCGTACTGAAATTAGGCATTTTGCATAAATATTCTTCAAAAGTTCTCCTTTTGTGCTCCAAGTAAACCTTCTATTCATCATTTGACAAAATCAATAAAAAAATCGTACAAACAATTATGCGAAAATGTCACTGTCCCAGAAAAAATCTCAAACCTTTCAAAAAGTCGCATAGCTGCTGGCCTTAAAAATATTCTCCATAAAAGTATACAAGACCAAATTCATGGAGGATAGTGGAAGGCAGCAGAACTATGTGCCAATTATTAACAAAAAGAACACAATGGGGAAAAAAGCTGGATAAACAAATTGCAAAAGCCTGACAACTGAAAACAGTAGTCATAACAACATTATTAGTGTATTAGTGCAATATTCATTTTGGTGTCATCATTAACAGCTTGGGAATTGCGTCATAAAGAGTTTGTCTTCAGTTGATCTCAAGGGTTTCTCCTCAAGGGAGGAAGACACAGATTAATACTGAGAGTGTCTTACTTTGCTTCACGAACCTCGAAGTGAGGTGAATGTAAACACTGATTGTGTAAATCTTGTCACTCAGTTTCTATAGTAGTGAGATATTAGTGTGCATTTGAAGGTTTTTAAAGGTTTAGAGTGGCTGACAAAGTCCAAATGGACCCATCTGATACATAAGAGGAATATGGGAATACAGTATGTGTCTGAGGCATTTCACTATTTACATTTGTCTATATGCAGGGTTGGGAGGGTTACTTTTGAAATGTATTCCACTACAGATTACAGAAAAATGCTATAAAATGTAATTTGTAACATATTCCATTAGATTACTCAAGGTCAGTAACGTATTCTAAATACTTTGGATTACTTCTTCAGCACTGGTAGATTTTTTCACTTGTTTTGACTATAAAAACTCTGCCAGTACAGTAAGACAAAATACACATGTTAAAAATACATTCTCTGAAAAACCTAAATATCTTATGCAGTGTTGTTTCTAAAACAAGATCAATCAAATTGATCTTGTTTTAAGGATTTTTAGATATTTTTACAGGAAAAAAATACAAAAATTATCATCAAGAATAAGATTTTCACCCTAATATCAAAGGTCTTACTAGAAAAAAAGAAATTATGATCTAAGTGAATTTTCTTAATAAAAAAAATATGATCGTGCCTGGTAATATGTGCATGTAAAATGGCTAGAAATAGCATTTTAGCTTAGCGTAAAGCTGACAATTTACACAAGGTTTATTTCTATTTCTTGTGCTCCAAACTTACTTCAGACTTACTTCTCTGTCTGCTCGTATGAATGTAACACATCATAAGAAAATGTTTCACCACTGTTCAAATGCACTTTGGATCGCATCATTTATATGTATAAATGTTTTCCATCTGAAAGGACTAAATATTAAATGAAACAAATGACAATAAAATGCAAAGTAATCTCTTCAGTAATCAAAATACTTTTTGAATGTAAGTTTATTCTAAATACCAATGATTTAAATTGAAACTGTAGTGGAATACAGTTACTTATATTTTGTATTTTAAATACATAATCCAGTTACATGTATTCCATTACTCCCCAACCCTGTCTATATGTGCCTCTTTTTACATTCCAATAGGACTTTTGATGTCTATTTACACGATTAACTGACAACACTGGATTTTAAAGGTATATTTCACCTAAAAATGACATCTCTGTAATTATTTACTCACCCTCATGTCATTCCAAAGATATATGCTGTTGATTGGACTACTTTTAGGTTACTTTTATGGGTATTTTTGTCATTTTTGGAGCTTGACAACTATGGTCACTGTAAACTGTTGTTGTATGGAAAAGAGCTGCATAAAGATTCTTCATATCGTCTCCTTTTATGTTACATGGAAAAAAATAACAGGATATAGGCCTTGAATGACATGAATTTGAGGAAATGATGACTGAATGTTAATTTTTGGGTGAACTATTCCTTTAAATTCAAAACTTAAATACAACAACATCTTCTCACTAAGCATGTCCCTCACTGAGCATTTAGTAAATGCTTAATCGCAATTCACAACCACAGTTCCTTAAAGCAATTAGAAACTGACAGCGAGGCATTTAACCTGCAAGCTGGGAAGATTTGGGTATCTGTGGGAGGCATGTGCAGATTTGATCTCAGCAGATGCTTGTTGTGCATGCTCCTTTCATATATGAGGAACAAGCTCTTCCAAGGAGATGTACACCCAGGAGACAGACAGATGATAAGATCTCAGTCAGATGTATACTCTTCCAGTCTGTCTAAGCAGAGGTGACACTAACGGCCAGTGGGGCCTAATGGTGGTGAGGGTAAACCTACAATTGATTTGGTTTGGCAGTGGATGTTCAAGTGTCTGCAAATATGTCTACATTCTCTGGGTGAAGTCTTTGGCCAGGCGATTAATCTGTCTGTGCCACTCTCATCAAAGTCTCCATCAGTCATCTGGGCTAAAATGTTACTCAAGGAGTAATAGGTGCTGTCATTTATCTCATGCCTGAACTAGGTCCACCAGGCTCCTGATCATTACTCACAGAGGAAAAGGGGCCAAAAAGGCCAAGCAAACAAACCAATTTAATGCAACTCCTCTTGAATGCAAACCTGAAGCACTGCGACACTAACACACTCAGGGCTGAAGGTCAGGAGGTCAGTGGGGTTAAACTAACTCAGAGAGGTCACACAAAATCATGATGTTACCTTTATAGTAATCCACTGCAATGGAATAAAATTAAGGCATTGCGTTCCAGTAAAGAATGCTCTCAATTACATTTTAAAAGCACCACTATTGCTATTGCTCATACTGCAAGTTTGGGATTTGAACAAACCCCTGTCCCTAAATATAAAATTTTGGCGCGGAACTCATCACGTGCTATTTGTGCTACAGACATGAAATATACTTCAAATCATGTTTATTAAGGAAAGGAGTGATACTACTTTTCTAAGCAAACAGATTTACGATTTTCACCCGGAAGACAAATAAACAGGTGAAAAGATCCCATAGACTTACATTGAAAGAGGGATCTGAGCGATATCTAAGCACCAGAGTATTATAGAGACTGTAAGCAACCTCCCTGAACACCTTAGCAAAAGCATAGCAACCACCCAGCATACCTTAGCAACCCCAAAGCAGCACAGTAAAAAAAAAAAAAAACACATTCAAAACATCTTATCAACCACATAGCAACAATCATGTTAACCAACCAGAACACACTAGCAATTGCATAGCAACCACCCAAAATACCTTAGCAACACCACAGTAACGCCCTGGCAACCACCCAGAATAGCCTAACAACCGCATAGCAACCACCCAGAATACCTTAGCAACCCCAAAGCAACACAGTAAAAAAAAACACTCAAAACATCTTCTCAACCTAATAGCAACACCCTGGCAACCACCCAGAACACCATAGCAACTGCATAGCAACCACTCAGAACATCCTAGCAATCACATAGCAACCACCCAGAATACCTTAGCAACCCCATAGCAACACAGTAAAAAAAAACACTCAAAACATCTCATCAACCACATTGCAACAAACTGGCAACTGCATAGCAACAACCCCAAATACCTTAGCAACCCCATAGCGAACGCCCTGGCAATCACCCACAATACCTTAGCAACCCCATAGTAACACAGTAAAAAAACACTCAAAACATCTTATCAACCACATAGCAACACCCTGGTAACTGCATAGCAACCACCCAGAATACCTTAGCAACCCCATAGCAAAACCCTGACAACCACCCAGAACATCATAGCAACCACATGGCAACCACCCAGAATGCTGTAGCAACCTCATAGCAACAACCCAAAATACCTTAGCAACCCCATAGTAAACGCCCTGGCAACCACCTACAATACCTTAGCAACCCCATAGCAACACAGTAAAAAAACACTCAAAACATCTCATCAACCACATAGCAACACCCTGGCAACCGCTTAGCAACCACCCAGAATACCTTATCAAACCCATAGCAACACAGTATAAAAAAAAACACTCAAAACATATTATCAATCACATAGCAACACCCTGGCATTCCCCCAGAACTCCCAAGCAACCACATAGCAACACAGTAAAAACAACTCACAACACCTTATCAACAGAGTTGGGAGGGTTACTTTTAAAATGTATTCCACTACAGATTACAGAATACATGCTGTAAAATGTCATTTGTAATGTATTTCATTAGATTATTCAAGGTCAGTAACATAATCTAAATATAATATATTTTCTATAAAATAATATATTGGCTATAAAAAATCTGCCAGAACAGAAAGACAAAATACATGTTAAAAATACATTCTCTGAAAAACCTAAATATCTCATACAGTGTTGCTTCTAAAACAAGACGAAGCAAATTGATCTTATTCTATGGATTTTTAGATATTTTTACAGAAAAACAATACAAAAATTATCATAAAAAAATAAGACTGTTGCCCTAATATCAAAGGCCTTACTAGAGAGAAAAATTATGATCTATGATCTAATTATGATCTATGATTTTCTTGATAAAAAATATAATCTTGCCTGGTAACATGTAAAATGGCTAGAAATAGCATTTTAGCTTAGCATAAAGCTAAATGTTCACATGATAATTTAAACAAAGTATATTTCTATTTCTGCTGCTTCAGAAATTACTTCAAACTCCTCTGTCTGCTCGTATGAATGTAACACATCATAAGAAAGTGTTTCACTGCTGTTCAAATGCTCTTTGAATCGCATCATTTATATGTATAAATGTTTTCCAACTGAATAAATATTAAATTAAACAAAGGACAATAAAATGCAAAGTAATCTCTTCAGTAATCAAAATCAAAACTGTATTCTGATTACCAATTATTTAAATTGTAACTGTAGTGGAATACAGTTACTAATATTTTGTATTTTAAATACGTTATCCCGTTACATGTATTCCGTTACTCCCCAACCCTGCTTATCAACCACCCTGGGAACCCCCTAGAACACCCTCGCATCATGACAGCAAATTTTGCGACTCAAGCACCACTCTAGCACCTAGAAATGTATATCTGGGAGTGTTCTTCGGCATGGCTTTTCCAAAGTATCTAACTAATAAACAAATAAAGTATTGGTGTAATGTTCTTGCTACACAAACCTGTCAAATTGTCATTTTCCTTGATGTTAAAGTAAATATGAGATGTAGGATTTCACTTCAAAATCTTGAAAGGAATAAAAATGTTGCACAGGCTGGTTGATAATACATTTTTGTGGTAGTCAAAATGAGTACATGTTTAATGCAGCTAAGATGTGGCAAACCACCTAATTAATGTATATCTTCTCCCTCCTAGGCTTGAAATCCTGACTGCCACTTTCAGTTAGAGCATGCAGAGAGAAAATGAGAGACACAGCGACCTGTAATTACAATCTTATGGCAAAGAAAAAAAGAACCGCACCACCCACAACCAGATAATTAGAGGCAGCTAAACAGACAGATGGTTAGGATGTACGGAGCATGAATCTGTACTCAACATTTCTCTTGGTAACACTTCTCTGGCTGTGCATGAGCAAAACATAGTTTGGTGTTGTTTTTAGTCTTGTCAGCTGAAGCTTGGAAAGTCGAGAATGTGAGGTGTGAATGCAGGTCGAGATAATTTTTCCTTTTAGTTTTTTTAACTCCACGCTGTAGAAAAATTCTGTAAATTATGGCCAAATTCCTACAGCAATAAAATAGCAGTAATAAAGAATGAGAAGTTGTGTCCAACTTTGACTGGTTACTGTATGTATGTTGAGCTGGTAAATTGGATGGTAGGCCAAAGCATTTCTTTGGGGCTGAAAAACAGCATTAATTAGGCCATTTGTTTCCCTTACTTTCAAAGACGAGTCTGTGCTAGGACAGAAAGCTTCTCAGAGCTTTTGAAAGTCATAAAACTAAAGAATACAGTTGCAACAAACATTCCCCTGATCATTTATGGAATGCTTTGTCCCCATTCAGCTCGGCCTGACTCACAAACTGAGTCGTAAGACGAAGAGGTCACAGAGAAGAAAAGAACGTGAGGGTCTGCAAGATGGGTTATTTAGCGGCTTTGAAAAAGCCTCTTCTCCATGCTCTTAATGAAATACATTCCTCGCCGGCAGCAGTGTTATCATCCTGCTGTTGGTACCGATGTGTGAGCTCTTAAAGGGGTCAGAGCCTGCTTTTTTTCACAGACACAGTTAGAGGTTGTTCACACCGAACGCGTTTTTGCGCGTGTCTGCACTGTTTTCTATGTAAACATGCACGGGACAGATATCTTTTCTTTTTTTTTTTGCCCCAATTTGGAATGCCCAATTCCCCCTACTTAGTAGGTCCTCGTGGTGGCGCGGTTACTCACCTCAATCCAGGTGGTAGAGGACAAGTCTCAGTTGCGTGGCTCGTTGTGCATGACCCTGCGGAGACTCGCAGCATGTGGAGGCTCATGTTAATCTCCGCAATCCACACACAAATTACCATGCGCCCCATTGAGAGCGAGAACCACTAATCGTGACCATGAGTAGGTTACCTCATGTGACTCTACCCTCCCTAGCAACCGGGCCAATTTGGTTGCTTAGGAGACCTGGCTGGAGTCACTCAGCACACCCTGGATTCACAACTCCAGGGGTGGTAGTCAGCGTCAATACTCGCTGAGCTACCCAGGCCACCGGACAGACATCTTTGAATGTTGCGCCACATCTCGCGTGAGACTGCTACATTTCGTAGACACTGTATCAAGTTAAAAAGACCTTAAGTTTTAAAAAAGAGACAACTGCGTTCCTTCATTCGTTGCGCTGTGTCTAGCTTTTTTTTTAGCAGGTGTAGATTTGATGTTTGGAAGAAGTTCAGGTTGCAAAGAGGACTTAATGTGTCTGCTAGACATTACTACAGATTGTTCTTCATCCAGCAAAGATTCAGCGTTTGATAAACGCTAAGCCAATGTTTTTTCCCTTCTGCTCTGGTGTGCTGAGTGGCCGCTGTGCCTTGTTTAAACTGTGTATGTTTGCTGTTACTATACTGCTATGAATATTGCTTATAATTCCCAAATAAAATACAGTATACTGCAACAAATTTACCTGCTTGGAGAAGAAATTATAAAGAGTCAGCAATTTTGGGTTGGGGTTAAATTTGGGCTTAAAATTTGACAATACTGGTCGGGTAATACGGTCTTGGATACGGGCTGGGATCGGGCTTCAACTTAAAGGGATAGTTCACCCAAACATTTAAATTCTCTCATCATTCATTCACCCTTATGCCATCATAGATGTGTGACTTTCTTTCTACTGCAGAACACAAATGACGATTTTTTGAAGAATATTTCAGCTCTGTAGGTCCATTCAATGCAAGTGAAGCATTCTTCCTGCATACTGCCACCTACTGGATTGTTGTGCAAATAGGCTTCATTTATTCTTTTCCTTTCCTTTAGCCCTCCCTTTTATTTATTTCTCCTCACTGCCCAGTAGGTGGCGATATGCACAAAGAATGCAAATTTGTAAAAACAGAAGAAGAAGAACTCAGTCCTCTCGTGAACATCCATTGGAGGGCTGTTTGAAAGTGTAGATTTATAGTAAAAAGGGACTTAAATATTGATCTGTTTCTCAACCACACCTATCATATCACTTCTGAAGATATAGATTTAACTACTGGAGTCATATTGATTACTTTTAGGCTGCCTTTATGTGCTTTCTGGAGCTTCAAAGTTCTGGCCACCATTCACTTGCATTGTATGGACCTACAGAGCTGAAATATTCTTCTAAAAATCTTTGTTTGTGTTCAGCAGAAGAAAGAAAGTTACACACATCTGTGATGGCATGAGAGTGAGTAAATTATGAGAGCATTTTCATTTTTGGGTGAACTATCCCATTAAGTGAACAGTGGACACAAACTTCTGTTTGCAATACCATTCTTCAACATCTTCAGAGATCCATGTCTCAGTGCTCTCTGGAGGCTGGACGTCAATCAGAGAGATTCCTGGGTGTTCAGGGGTTCCTCAGCTCACACCAGTTGTGGTTTAAGTGGTGGGGTCAGAGCTCAAAGGCGTCTCCGGGTTTTGCATCTGCAGCGCCGCGCGACTCACATTGCAGCGGCTGTCAAAGCGACCAGCCAGCCGCACCCTAATGTGTATTAGCAAGACAAAGCGTGCGGGGGCTGGGCTTTGATTTATCTGAGATTTATGGCTGTGATGAAATCAGGCCTGAATATACTCAGTATCCCCAATTTCCCCCAGTCTATGGATGTGTTCGGAAAGGAATACTAGCTTACTATATCCTTTTTTCTTTTCTTTCTTTCTTTTTTTTGTTTTTTGTTTTTTTGTTTGAATAGTAGGTGAAACAGTAGACATTATTCTGTGATAAACTTTTCAAACTGTAGTGTACTACATTGTTGTCACATGACCTCATCACATTGCATGTGAGTAACATCCAGTTATCATAGAAATAAAAAGTGGTATTTAGCATTTTTTTTATTTATTTTTTTTATTAAATATTCAATGAGGGGGAAAAAAATCTAAATTTTGGTAAGTCAGAGTCAATTAAAAAAATTGCAATTATGTAATCTTGGTATTACTGTATTGAATACAGAAAATTTGCTTATATACTATATACAGCAGAAATAGTAAGAGTAGTATGTTAGTATGCTATTTTGAACATAACCAGAGTCCTTTATTTTTAACCCCTCAAATACACCCCACTGATTCCCAGATGAAGATCTCAATGTCCTGTAGTAAATACTGTTCAACCCCCATGACCTGGTGGGTGATAAATAACCTCTAAGGTTAACCACTTTGAAATGGAGCTGTTAGGACATTATGGGCCCCCAGATTTTTCTTGACATTACCAATGTTATCAGCATTCTCTGCCTTGGTTGACTCCTAATGGCACATGTTTTGTGTTAAGGAATAGACTGGATGAATAGCCAAGTGTGTAAAACAAATGATGATGTTATAGCATATTGAATCAAACCTGAAAGGTGTTTGAATAGTGGAGGGTTGATGTAAACATTACATGTATGAACACTTGTAGATTATGTCACAAGAGGCAGGTTTTTTGTGTGGGTCGGATGTATGCATGCTAATCATTAGAACTGACAGAAATAACAGGTTCATAGAGTCATGTTTATTTAAATAATTTAGGGATTTGGAATGAAACACAGTGGTTCCCAAATGTTCCAGGCAATTACGAGGCAATTACACATAAACAGTTGTTCAGACTTAGTCCAGCTGTAGAGGTGATATCCATGTTAAACTATAACTGTTGACATTCTTCTAATATATTTACAATATTTCAGATCTTAAGGTTTAGTTGAGTGAATGCAAATTGTATTTTGACACAGCTCGAGTTTCTAGTGAAGCCAATCATGAGGGATTTGAAATAATCCAATAGATCAAAGGTATAGACAGGCCTCTTCAAATAATATGGCAGGCCTGTGATGTTGACTTTTAAACATATAATAATTCTAAAAGAGGGTTACTGTCTAACATATACCACATTCTAAAAATGCCTACATGTTTAAATAACTTTTTGTTTTACTAAAGTGAATGTTGTTGAAGCGGGTTTGATTTAAGGGGTTAAATTATTTTCATCATTACCAAATAACCACATTTGCTATAGTTACGAGAAGAATCGAATTTCTCATCTTGTATTGTGATAGTTTTAACATGTGGACAACTGCTTTCAAGCGAGTGTTTGGCGCCATCTAGTGGTTAAATCTAAAACAGCTGAGCTGTGAAGGGTGTGTAGCGTGCGTTTAATTTAATTAAGGGTGATTCTTCAACTTCGGCCGCTTTGAACACCGACTTCTAGAAAGTCTCGTTAAAATATTTTTTCACCCTCTCACTGTCTACTAACAATGTTGATCCATTTATGTACTTGAATCACATAGATTTAGCCTATGACAATTGTGTGATTTTTCTTGAAAATTCCAACTGCAGTGTCATATCAACCACATCTCAACTTCTGTATATTCCGTGGTGGAAATGACGGTGATCGAAATTACATTTTTTTATTTATTTATTTTTTTATTTGGAAGTGGGCGACTCCTTTGTTGACTCCATGCTCTAAGGCTAATTCCATCACTAACATTTTACGTGTCTGAAATACACACAATTAAATACTATTTTCACACTTTTCGCATAAATAGGCAAAATGAAAATGATGTCCAATAAAATATTCTGCTTACAAGCGATATTCATCTTGATTTTTCTTTGTTTTCTTAAAACTACTTGTCTCATACTTCATCTTAAAGGTGCACTCATTGATTTTTTCCACTCATGAATAAAGTTTTATTCCTAAAGACATAAATAGTCATTTTGAAACATATGTATAAAATGATGAGCACTCACATGAGATGAAGACTCCAGTCATATCAGTAATCCTTATAAAAGCTCCTTTATTCTACATGGGGCAGGGGCGCCCGCATGGAGGCTGCCATGTTAGCATCACATGACCAGCCGAATACTCAATCTCAGTTCCGACCTGTAATTGGACACCCATGGATTAAATTAATCATGTCTGACTGTGAATAGTAGATTTCTACAAATGCATTGGTAACTGACAAGGATTGTGTTTAAATGATGATGCATCCATGTCCCTAGATATCAGTGTAAGTTCAAAATGAAATATTAAAAAAAAAAAAATGACCAAATGCACATTTTACCACACTAACAATTTTGTCAACCTGGTTAAGTACAATAACTTTTAAAAATAATAATAATAATAATAATAATAATACAATCTTTTATAAGGGGCTAAAATGTTTGGTGTGGTGGAAATGATGTCTGTGACACAATTGTATTTTTTATTTATTTATCTGAAAAAATGACAGAATTCATTTTCAAACAATAAATACTAAAATGTTTTTTTTTTTTCTTCACAATTTGTTTAGATTACCATAGTTTAAAAACGTAATAATTTGTAATTTTATAATGGATTTTCATAGTTTAATACTTAAAGTCTGGACCAGGAACAAGGCTAAAACAATCAAATCTATACATAAAAAGCATTTGGAAAGTACCAAAAATAAATGAAGGCCTGGTAGTAAAAGTTTCCAAGTCAGAGTTAATGTGTCCTTCATGAGCAATATAAAAATAATAATAATCCCCTGGGACATGATAGTGCCTGAAATTGAAGAAACGCCCTTTAATTGGCAATAGTGGCCTTAAACACATTTAGAAATATGCATTATTTTCTGTGTTTTACACTATTAATTTATATTTATTCTAGGTTAAGCTGTCAGGAATAGAGAATGAGGCTCAGGACCCAAGTGTGGAGTTTAAAAAACAAAGGATTTATTAAAAAAAAAAAGAGAGAAAAAAAAGGGCAAAAACAAACCAAAACTTACATAAGGGAGAAAAAACAAGCATAAACTATCCCGTTGGGGGAAAAGGTAATCCAGGGCTGGGACAGAATGCAGCGGGGAACAGGACCGGCCGGACCGAGTAGAGATGAACTGGACAGTAAGCAAGACCGACCGACCGTCCAACTGGAATAAACAAAAAAACAAACAAACAAACAAACAAACAAACACACACACACACAAAGGACCGACTGGAAACAAGAAGAACTGGCACTGGACAGCAAACACGAGGAGACTAAAAGAGGGAGAGAATTCAACAGGTTAACAAGACAGGGCAGGTGTGACTAATAAACTAATAAACAAGGAGGCGGGATATGACGTAAAACAGAGAGACACGCGGCGATACAGAAACAAAACAAAGCCACATGCTCTCACAAGACAACAAAGCACCCAAATGGCATGAGCACACATCACCAAGACAATGAGGCAATATACGCCCATGCCAATAAACAAACAAGATGAGAGAATGCGTAGCAACGGCAAACAAAGCAATGCCACGCATTCTCACACTAAACGAGACCTGAGTGTACAACGCGAGGCAAACACCACACAATGCACGCAACAGGCGACAAAAACAAGACAGGACACCTGTGTGAGAGTTCGGCCACACACACACACCCGACACCTTAGACCGAAGTGACCAAACCTCAGCACAACATGAAGACAGCTCGCGACCCGGGCACGCAACGCAACGCGTGACACGAGGCGCACCTGTGTTCGCGAGGGACAGACATACACTATTGACGTGAGTGAATGCTACCAAGATGACATAAGTGCAATGCACCCACGTCAGTAACAGACAAACATGAAGCGCGAGTGTCCAGATCCCAACACAGACTGAAACCGAACCAGACAGGAAGTCAGGACCCAGACACCGTGTTCCCGACATGAAACAAGACAGACCAAAGAGCGCACAGCAGGGAATACAACCAAAACCGTGCGCTCACTCAAAGACAGACAACGAAACACAAGACAGACATGGGACAATGATGCCAGGGTCCTGTAAGATAAAAACCCAGACTGACAGAGTGACAGGACCGTGACATAAGCTGACTACTTCTTTTTTCGTCTTCTTTGTCTTCTTTTCTGCCTCCATTTTATTTTATTTATTTATTCATTTCTCCACATGTGCTGTTCTTCAGACAGATATTCATCCTTAATCATTTTTTCATAAGGTTTCAGTGTTTACAGAATGGTATGCTAATCATATTCTGACTGTTGGAATGTTATTTGTGCAGTTGTAGTTTTAACATGAAAATGATTGTGGAGACTAGTGAAAGAAAGTAACAATGGTTAAAATTATCTTCCATCACCACAAACATCATTTCAGAGTTATCTCAAGTTTAACAATGGGTCCTGGATACATGTATTAGCCAGCCATGAAAAAGAAGCTAATTAACTTTTCAAGTTTAGACTTTCAAAAACAGGGTTTCATGAGAATGTTTTCCACTGTAATTTTGAGATTTTACAATGTAAAAGAATGTTTTCTTTCAGACTGAAACTTGTGTTGTTACAGTGAATAACACAGTGGTCTTGTTTAGCCTGGTCAATAGATGCATTTTGTAAAAAAAAAAGTAAAAAATAAAAATAAAAAACAATTTAGGCAGCAAGCTTTTATCTACTTATAAACACTTACTCTTTATAACTTAAGTTAGTTTCTTTCTCTTTTTTTTATTGCTAATGTGATCCTCTGAGATGACTCACAGGTAATGCATGAAAATTCATCTCTGTGTCACATCTGTTTTTCTCCTCCACTCACAGAAAGCCAGTAACATTACCTCATTTGGGAGGGGTTTGCTCCACTTTTTAGATCATCTCTGACTGGGAATGAAAGCAAATCTACCACTTCAAAGTGACTTAAAAAGTCTCTTTTACAATGTTATACCTTACTAGTAATCCTTTGCACACTGCATACTGTAGCTTTAATGTTCCTATTACATATTGCAAATTGACACAATCAATTTTTTTTTATTCATTTTTCAAAAAATAATACAGAAAGAAAGACATCCCATAAAGTGATATAATCACAGGTACAATACACACTGTAAAATGTTTTTACACAAATTTTGAGCCTATAAGTATTTCTAGCTATAAAATTCAGCAATGGTAAATACATGGCACCATTTCCAAGAATTCGAACACAACACAAAAAAACTCTCTATGTTTTATTATATGGCTATAAGAAAAATTTCAAGTCGGCATCAACAAGTTCCCTTTGAGAATAAACTTTATTATGACATTTTAAAAACATGATATTTGAAAAGGCTTATGACACAATACAAAAAAACTAAAGATTTATATGTTTCCTATGTCTCTCCTCCTTCAGTAAAATCTTAAAAAAGTCAGGGCCTTCATTGACATGTCATTACTATTTACAAAAACATCTATGTAAAAGTGTTATAAATAGGCTCACCAGCCAAAGACACCCATTAGCATCTTCGCTGTATTGAATCTTCATGAATTGTCACTTTCTTTTATCACATTGGGTCTAAATAGTCAGGCCTGAAGGAGATGGCCATATGGTTAGAGTCTATTGGCTGAGTAGCATTCTCAGTTCCAGAAAAATCCCTGAAGGATATATGCTCATTCTTTCTTCCTCAGGATAATGTAAATGAAGCCGCTGATGAGTGTCAGAGGAAAGGCCAGCCAGGCAAGCACGAAGGCGTATCCGTAAGTGTTACTATCATTTTTCCACCCTGGACTCATCACTGTGTAGATGATGGCCCCGCTCATCACAAACAGACCTGCAGGAGACACAAAGAAAGGCAGACAGGGAATTAAAACAGGTAGCCTTTTTCAGAGGAAACAGGTGAGTTGGGATCTGATGGATCAGCCAAAGCAATACTCACTGGCGAGGACCTGGAAGACAGCCGTGAAAAAGAAGCGACCTCCCTTTACAAGGGTGAAGAGCTGGCAGAGGAAGATGATGAGGGAGATGAGGCAGAAGATGGTGGCTAGGACCATGAGAGCCTGCACTGCTTGCAGCCAATCTGACAGACGGTGAAACAGAGAGGGGTCAGTTGTAAAACTGCTATTTTCTCCAATCAGAAACAAACTTCAGTGATGCAAATGCGCATGCACATCAGCAGCCTCTTCACAACAACCCTGATAGCACACGTACAGTAGATCACCTAGACGTCTGATGTCAACAAGACTTTCATCAGATGTCTTTGAGACATTTATTTAGAATGTTTGTAAATCTGATCTTTTATGATGTTTTGCAGATATTACTTAGATTGTGATGCTTTCCAGATGAAAAGATCTAAAACAGACAACTCGGACATGTACGTGTGCAAACTGGGAATGCAGATTTTATACACAAAAGTGTGTTTTTGGGGTACAGAAGTACATTTTTAAAATCTGCAGAAAAATTTTGATTGTGTCGTAAATGTTTATGCAAATGAGAAAAAGTTTTGTTTTGATCAGTGTCTCTGGTGGCTATCAGTTGGCATGATTGACAAGTGTCAGTTATGAAGTGTGAAGCTAGCATATCAAGTTTCATCATGGCTGACAGGGTGGGGTCAGTTGTAAAAGTGTTACAACCGACCACATTCATGTGTTAAAACCTTAAAAAAAAAAAATAAAAAATAAAAATCTGCCCTGACAAAATTTATTAAAGAGATTCTATAAATTGTCCATTTTAGTTACAGTCAGTGTAAATAGATGCTGATTAAGCCATGAATTAAGCTGATTAAGCATATATATATATATATATATATATATATACAGTGCTGTGAATACAGTGCCCCATCCTGATTTCTGTTTTGTGTGTATATCTCATTTTAAATTTTCAAAAATTCAAACAAAATCTACAAAAATAATAATAATTAAAAAAAAGCCAATCTGAGTAAACACAAAATACATTTTTTAAATGATAATGTTATTTATTGAAGCTAAAAAAGTCATTCAATACCAACTGGGCCTGTGTGAAAAAGTATTTTCCCCCTTAGTTACTAAATCCCAAAATTGTGAAACTGCATTCATAATGGGGTTCAGCTGGACTAGACACACCCAGGCCTGATCACTGCCAGCCCTGTTCAATCAAATCAGCACCTAAATAGAACATTTTCATCAGCATGATGTTGGCTAAAAGGTCTCACCCAGTAGCACACAATGCCAAGGTCGAAAGAAATTCCAGAAATTTCTTTTCCAGAGGAAAAGGTGATTGAAATACATCAGTCTGGGAAGGGTTGCAAAGCTATTTCAAAGGCTTTGGGACTCCAAAGAACCACTGTGAGAGCCATTATTTCCAAATGGAGAAAACAACTTGGCACAGTAGTGAACCTTCCCAGAAGTGGCCGACCTTCCAAAAATCCTCCAAGAGCACAGCAACGACTCATCCAGGAAGTCACAAAAAAGCAAAGGAGAACATCCAAGGAACTGCAGGCCTCTCTCACATCAATAAAGGCCACTGTTCGTGACTCCACTATCAGAAAGACACAGGCCAAAAATGGCATCCATGGAAGAGTGGCGAGGCAAAAACCACTGCTAAACCAGAAGAACATTAAGGCTCGTCTGAATTTTGCCAAAACACACCCTGATGATCCTCAAACCTTTTGGGAGAATGTACTGTGGACTGATGGTTTGAAAGTGGAACTGCTTGGAAGACAGGGGTCCCTTTATATCTGCCGTAAATCAAACACAGAATTCCACTAAAAGAACCTCATACCTACGGTCAAGTATGGTGGTGGTTGTGTGGTGGTGTGGGGATGCTTTGCTGTTTCAGGGCCAGGGAAACTTGCAATAATTGAGGGAAACATGAATTCTGCTCTCTACCAGAAAATCCTAAAGGTGAACGTCCGGTCATCATTCCGTGAGTTGAAACTCAGGCGCAACTGGATTATGCAGCAAGACACTGATCCAAAGCATAGGAGTAAGTCCACCTCTGAATGGCTCAAAAGAAGCTAAATTAAAGTTTTGGAGTGGCCTAGTCAAAGTCCTAACTTGAACCCAATTCAGATGCTGTGGCAGGACCTTAAATGGGCAGTTCATGCTCGAAAACCCTCCAATGTGGCTGAACTAAAGCAATTCTGCAAAGAAGAGTGGGCCAAAATTCCACCACAGAGTTGTGAAAGACTGATCTCCAGTTATCGGAAGCGTTTGGTTGCAGTTGTTGCTGCTTAAGTTTAAGGGGGCAGTTAGTTTTTCACATTGGTGACATAGGTTTTGGATAACTTTTTTGCTTCAATAAAATTATATATATATATATATATATATATACACACACACTACCGGTCAAAACTTTTGAAACACGACTGAAATGTTTCTCATGATCTTAAAAATCTTTTGATCTGAAGGCGTATGCTTAAATGTTTGAAATTAGTTTTGTAGACAAAAATATAATTGTGCCACCATATTAATTTATTTCATAATAAAACTAAAATGTAATAAAAAAAAAAAAGTTTTTGAAATTGATGACTTGGATCAAATAATAAAGAAAAGCAGCCAATAAGTGTCCAACGTAGATGGGAACTCCTTCAATACTGTTTAAAAAGCATCCCAGGGTGATACCTCAAGAAGTTGGTTGAGAAAATGTCAAGAGTACATTTCTACAAATTCTAGGTAAAGGGTGACTACTTTGAAGATGCTAAAATATAACACAGTTTTGATTTATTTTGGAATTTGTTTAGTCACAACATAATTCCCATAGTTCCATTTATGTTATTCCATAGTTTTAATGACTTTTAATGACTATTATTCTAAAATGTGAAGAAAAAAAAAACATATATATATATATATATATATATATATATATATATATATATATATATATATATATATATATATATATATATATAAAGAATGAGTAAGTGTTTCAAAAGTTTTGACTAGTAGTGTATATATACAGCTGAATTCAGAAGTTTACATACACCTTAGCCAAATACATTTAAACTCATTTTTTCACAATTCCTGACATTTAATTGTACAAAACATTCCCTGTCTTAGGACAGTTAGGATCACTACTTTATTTTAAGAATGTGAAATATCAGAATAATAGTAGAGAGAATAATTTCTTTCAGCTTTTATTTCTTTCATCACATTCCCAGTGGGTCAGAAGTTTACATACAATTTGTTAGTATTTCGTAGCATTGCCTTTAAATTGTTTAACTTGGGTCAGAACGTTTTGGGTAGCCTTCCACAAGCTTCTCACAATAAGTTGCTGGGATATTGGCCCATTCCTCCAAACAGAACTGGTGTAACTTAGTCAGGTTGGTGGGCCTCCTTGCTCGCACAAGCTTTTTCAGTCCTGCCCACAAATTTTCTATCGGATTGAGGTCAGGGCTTTGTAATGGCCACTCCAGTACCTTGACTTTGTTGTCCTTAAGCCATTTTGCCACAACTTTGGAGGTATGCTTGGGGTCATTGTCCATTTGGAAGACCCATTTGCAACCTAGCTTTAACTTCCTGGCTGATGTCTTGAGATGTTGCTTCAATATATCCACATTATTTTCCTTCCTCATGATGCCATCTACTTTGTGAAGTGTATCAGTCCCTCCTGCAGCAAAGCAAAGCACCCTCACAACATGATGTTGCCATCCCCATCCTTCACTGTTGGAATGGTGTTCTACAGCTTGCAAGCCTCACCCGTTTTCCTCCAAACATAATGATGGTCATTATGGCCAAACAGTTCAATTTTAGTTTCATTACACCAGAGGACATTTCTCCAAAAAGTAAGATCTTTGTCCCCATGTGCACTTGCACTTGTAGTCTGGCTTTTTTATGGCAGATTTGGAGCAGTGGCTTCTTCCTTGCTGAGCAGCCTTTCAGGTTATGTAGATATAGGACTCGTTTTACTGTGGATATAGATACTTGTCTACATGTTTCCTCCAGCATCTTCACAAGGTCCTTTGCTGTTGTCCTGGGATTGATTTGCACTTTTCGCACCAAACTACGTTCATCTCTAGGAGACAGAATTCCTGAGCGGTATGATGGCTACATGGTCCCATGGTGTTTATACTTACCTACAATTGTTTGTACAGATGAACTTGGTACCTTCAGGCATTTGGAAATTGCTCCCAAGGATGAACCAGACTTGTGGAGATCCACAATTTTTTTTCTGAGTTCTTGGCTGATTTCTTTTGATTTTCCCATGATGTCAAGCAAAGAGGCTCTGAGTTTGATGGTAGAACTTAAAATACATCCACAGGTACACCTCAAATTCAGTACACCTCCTATCAGAAGCTAATTTTCTAAAGGCTTGACATCATTTTCTGGAATTTTCCAAGCTGCTTAAAGGCACAGTTAACTTAGTGTATGTAAATTTCTGACCCACTGGAATTGTGATATAGTCAATTAAAAGTGAAACAATCTGTCTGTAAACAATTGCTGGAAAAATTACTCATGTCATGCACAAAGTAGATGTCCTAAACGACTTGCCAAAACTACAGTTTGCTAATATTAAATCTGTGGAGTGGTTAAAAAATTTGTTTTAATGACTTCAGCTTAAGTGTTTGTAAACTTCTGACTTCAACTGTATATATATATATATACATATATATATATATATATATATATATATATATATATATATATATATATGAAAACTGTATTTTGTGTTTACTCAGGTTGCCTTTGTTTTATGTTATATCTAGTCTGAAGATATAAAACAATTTTGTATGAAAAATACACAAAAATAGAAGAAATCAGGAAGGGGCAAATAATTTTTCACAGCACTGTATATATATATATATATATATATATATATATATATATATATATATATATATATATTCTAGGGCTGTCAGTCGAATTAATTATATGGTATGCTGATTACTTAATCGCAATTAATCACATACATAAATATTTGCTGAGAAAGCCCCTCAAGTAACAATAATTCACTATATAATTATTTAATAATTATAAATAGTGGGGGCCTGGGTAGCTCAGTGAGTATTGACACTGACTACCACCCCTGGAGTCGCAAGCTCGAATCCAGGGTGTGCTGAGTGACTCCAGCCAGGTCTCCTAAGCAACCAAATTGGCTCAGTTGCTAGGGAGGGTAGAGTCACATGGGGTAACCTCCTCGTGGTCGTGATTAGTGGTTCTCGCTCTCAGTGGGGCACGTGGTAAGTTGTGCATGGATCACGGAGAGTAGCATGAGCCACTACTTGTGGAGTCTCCGCGGTGTTATGCACAACGAGCCACATGATAAGATGCGCGGATTGACTGTCTCGGAAGTGGAGGCAACTGAGACTTGTCCTCTGCCACCCGGATTGAGGTAAGTAACCGCGCCACCACGAGGACCTACTAAGTAGTGGGAATTGGGCATGCCAAATTTTTTTTTTTTTTAAACAATTATAAATAGTTATATTTAAATAATTATAAATAAAAATATATATTATAAAAAATAATAATACAGATAATTAAAATGCATTACATTATTTTGGCACACAAGTCAAGCATTAAAAAAGACAATACAAAAAGAATGCAATATACTGTTTATTTCCATATTAATGAACATAAGCCAGTCATTGGGTCTTTGCGTCACATTATAAATGTGCCATTTTTAGGTCACTGTGTCAAGTTAAACGAAGTTTGAAACTAAATAAACACATCTTTAGATCCCTAAATTCGGATTTGCGCTCCATCAAGAATGTAGGTAAGTGTGGTTTGTTTTCGGTCTGTGTAAGCTGCGCATTGCCTATACTGCTGGAGTTTCGCTTACTACCCCCTGGAGGGGACATCATTAATTGCATACATTTTTTTAACGTGTTATTTTTTATAATTAATCACACTGAATTAACGCATTAAATCGACAGCCCTAATATATACATGTAATATATATATATATATATATATATATATACTGATTAGCCACAACATTAAAATCACCTGCCTAATATTGTGTAGGTCCCCCTCATGCTGCCAAAACAGCGCCAACCCGCATCTCAGAATAGCATTCTGAGATGATATTCTTCTTACCACAATTGTACAGAGCGGTTATCTGAGTTACCGTAGACTTTGTCAGTTCGAACCAGTCTGGCCATTCTCTATTGACCTCTCTCATTAACAAGGCATTTCCGTCCACAGAACTGCCACTCATTGGATGCTTTTTGTTTTTAGCACCGTTCAGAGTAAATTCTAGAGACTGTTGTGTGTGGAAATCCCAGGAGATCAGCAGTTACAGAAATACTCAAACCAGCTCATCTGGCACCAACAATCATGCCACGGTCCAAATTACTGAGATCACATTTTTTTCCCCATTTGGATGGTTGATGTGAACATTAACTGAAACTCCTGACTCGTATCTGCTTGATTTGATGCACTGTTGCCACACGATTGGCTGATTAGATAATTGCATGGATGATTGTTGGTGCCAGATGGGCTGGTTTGAGTATTTCTGTAGCTGTTGATCTCCTCGGATTTTCACACACAACAGTCTCTAGAATTTACTCAGAATGGTGTGAAAAACGAAAAACATCCAGTGAGCGTCAGTTCTTACAAACATTCTAAATCATAAACATCTTAAAGACATTTGCTGACCCGCTCTCCACTACTGCTGCTGCTGCGAATTTGACAGATAAACTGATGTACCCCCTGTCATTTTGATAGGCTTAATACAGAATTCCAAAAAAAAATTTCCAAAAAAAGAGTCTTCATATGGTCTCAATTTCCAAATACTCATGCCACTGATTATATAAAGAAAAAGAAAAAAACCAGAAAAAAAAAAATCCTTATTAACATCATGCTGTAATAGAATAATGAGACTGTTTCGTTTAGCTTACCATCATCACCAGTCCCATGGCATCGATAGTCTCCATTGGTATGTGTGCAGTCATACCAGAGGTCATAACTTGTATCTCCATGTGTTCGCCAAGCCTGTTTTTTGTTTTTTTTCCCAGACACACCCACTTGATTACAACAACATATGAACCAAATTCCAGCTCAAACACAGTGTGACCAACAGACTCAGAAAACAGGAGCCCCCAAAATGATACTTACATTTGCACATGTGGAAATGAAGAGAATAATAAGATCTGTCAGATGCAAGACTACCGTT
Source organism: Myxocyprinus asiaticus (assembly GCF_019703515.2). Taxonomy (NCBI): domain Eukaryota; kingdom Metazoa; phylum Chordata; class Actinopteri; order Cypriniformes; family Catostomidae; genus Myxocyprinus; species Myxocyprinus asiaticus. The sequence goes on along the minus strand of NC_059357.1, from coordinate 37,501,170 downwards.
CCGAACAGAATGGCCAGCATGGTGGGGTCTGCCTGAAAGATCAGAAAGAGAAAGTAATCACGGCTCCTCCTGCGCCCATTCATACACCTGGGGGCCTCACAATGGCCAGTGTTTGCTTATGCAGTTCACAATGTGACCACCAGATGTCGCTGCGCGCAAACTTATCTCAACTCCAGTTGCTTTCACTGGGTTTCTTATTTAGGCAAAAAGCATATTTTTACTCGAAAACATCCGTTTGTGAATACATTACATTAATAATTACACTAAGCGCATTACAACGACTGAAAAGCATTCAATGTTTCTATTCATCAGAATAACATAAACATCCCTTCATGCAGCCCGTCAGAAGGTCATTTCATTTTTTCCGCGCGTTGACGCCTTTTTCGTCACCTCTAAACTTTTTATCGATGTTTCTCAAGATTCTTCCCAGAAAGTACAGATTTGTAGAGGAAAAAACGAAGCATAAAATATGCTTGTAGTATACGAATCGACTCAGATATCTGAAGCCGGGAAAAAAAAAAAAAAAATGAGGGGGGAAAACATTCCTACGCAGAGTTGTTTTCATCCAGACTAGCTATTGCGCAGAACTCCGCCCAGCGACTGACTTACCAGCAAAATAAACTGAAAATGTGCGAAAATCTTGTTTAAATAAAAACAGAATATTTAAACAAGAGTATTAAAGATATTTAAAGCTAGTTATATTAACAATAACAACTTAATAAACGTCTTAATGAACTTAATACAACACAATGATAAGAAAGCTTTGTAAAAAACAGCAAACATGTTGTGGAAAAAGCAACAAACGATGTGCAAAAAGGACGTTGGGAATTTTCCAGGTGAAAAAACAAAAACAAAAAAATGATATCAAATCTCCTGAAATGACGTACAAAATACTCCATCAATGAACCAAAGTAAACCCCAAACTTTCGTAGTGCTCCAACTTACAGGTGAGAGAGAGTGAGAGAAAAAATCCTTGAAAATAGAAAGAGAGCAGAAACAAAATACTGGGTTGCTTTACTATGCGATGCTACTATAGATTCTCAAAGCACGAGTCTCTGTATTCCAGATGCAGAACCAGAGTAGTATTTTTTTTTTTTCTTCTTCTTCTTCTTTTTTTTTTTTTTTCAGAAACGTGAGAACACCGCCCTGGAGCGTCACTACGTCACACTTTTTTCTTTCTTTTCCCTCCCAAAATTTCACTTCACACTTTGGGTGGTTAGATGGTAAATGAAAAATAGTTTTAATACACAAAAATGTCAGATGCATTTATTTAAGTGCTTAAAACAAGAGTTGACAGTTTTTCGACTTTTTTTTTCACATTGGTTAAATCTGGGTAAACATGCATGCATGTATACACAAATTTATGCAGTTAGTTTCCTGTATGCATGCTATATACAGAGCTGTTGAGCTTCGCACACTAACAGAGAGGTCAGCTGTGTGTGCGTGTTTGGAGCTATACATGCCCCTCCTAGTGGCCCCAAGCCCAGAATGTTGGCATGTCTGTGTTTACCCTTGCATTGCAAATAAATGTTAAACACCCCCAAAGCATCACAGTTGCTCTGAAGTAAATACAAACACAACTTTTATTTCAATTATCTTTCTCACGATCTGCATTTCTGCTCTTAACTCATCACAAATGCTTGACCCTCACGGTCCTCATGGCAGCTACAGTGAGGGAGGCGTTCCCTGTGCCAGCTCTGTTTTGCTGCGCTCTGCACAGGGTTTGAGGGATGGGTGGCATTTCTGTGGGTTGGCTTCGCTTTAGGGCTCCATGTTTTGTGAGATGGATGGATTACGGGTCAGAGTAACTGGCTAGCGGTGGCAAGTGATATGTTTACCCTGATATTTCTGTTTGATGAAGGTCATAGGGAGAGCCATAAATACACATCCGTGACTTACTCGCAGTCCATTTACTCTACAGTCTGACATGATTCTGGCAGTGGACCATCAAGAGTACACTCTAATGAACTAATCTGAGTTTTAAAAGCAACCTGAGTGTGTGTGTGTGTGTGTGTGTGTGCGGCTTCAAGAGCAAACATACATCATGTTGTAATTAATTTATGTTGTTTCTTTAATTCTTTATTATTATTATTTCGACTGTTCAGGCATGTAATTTGAAGGTCATCACACATCTACTCACAGCTCGAGTGAATTGGAATTTGTTCTAAATTATTAGATGAACAGTCACTCCGAAAACCTTGTTTCCCTAATGGCCATACAGATACACAGTGTAGGACACTTACGTGTCTCTCAAATGTGTTCACGCTTTAACATACTGTATATTATATTGAGGGGATTCAGAAACATGCAGAGTTATAGTTACTGGATGTGTAGTCTCGCGTAGCCAGACCTATGACTACAGCAAAGGTCTGGGCTCTATAGCTGCTTCTGTTGGTCTAGAACCGCCCATTTAGACAGGAAAAGCTATCTAACTGACATGTAAAGTGACCAGTCACAGTTGGTTTTGTCATTACAGTGTTTAGGGGCGGGGATGTCTGTTCAGCTTATAAAGATCTGGGCTGAGTCCCAGTGTGATTAAATGTGAGTCCTTTTGAGGTTATCATAGGTCGAAAATGTGTTTAGGATGCATGGAAATTCACCCTTGAGGATGAACAATGCTTTGACGTTTAGTAGTTACTCTAATTTTAGCTGTAAATTAATTTGGCACTAAATGGACAAATATTAGCTATTTAAATAAGCTCAAAAATAAAACTGATAGAGACTGTCAAAATGCTGTAGGATGGAGTCTTGGGGAAGAACCTTGTCTTTTAGTGACTTGGGAGCCAACCTCATGATGAAGATATGGTGGTTGGGAAGGGTGATTATAGCTTACACCAGACTACAGTTTAGTTGCCAGAAGGAAAAGGACAAAAAGATGAAGAAAATATTGTCTCAATGGAATAAGATGACGTGAAACAATATTTGTTTTTCCAAAAGAACAGAATCTCTACTGTCTCATTGGTTTACACAGATTGTTGACAATGGCCTTCAAGCAATTTGCTGAGAAGTTCAAGTCTTACAGAGGACACTTCATGATGACAACTACCTGCAGACTGAAGAATTAGAATGGGAACTGTTTTAGGTTCAAGATCATTTGACTGAAAGAGCAGATGTCAAGACTTAGTTGGTGTTTGCAGTTTCAAGAATTGAGACATTCTGATCTATAAAATTCACAATTTGATGTTTCAAATTTGACAAGATGGGTTTTTATCAATTCTAAGATTCATGGGTGAAAGGAAAGCAAGTTAAACTCTAATTATGTTTACTTAATTATTGTTTGGTTTAATCAAAATTCAGGAGTGTTGAAATTTAAGTCACATAATTGACATACAAAATTTAAATCAGAGTCTAGTTTAAAATCAGGTCAACAAATGGTTTTTAATTGTCATGCTGAAGGATCTGAACAAATTAACATGATGAGGAGTTTGTTACCAATTGTTAATTAGGTTGGCTTGAGAAAGCCAACCTACTGAAATCCTATTTAAACTTATTATTATTATTATTATTATTATTATTATTATTATTATTCTGAGACTATAACTCTAACTCCTCCTTGAGCTTTTAAGCTACATGCACCAAACTCGACACAGACCTTCAGACTAATCCGAATAGCGTGCTATATCTTTTCTAACTTCCGTATCAGACTTCCGAAAGGCCTCATGTCTCTTTGACTTCCATTCAAGGTATGAAAACTTTTTCCTGTAATAACTCTTTAGAGGATTCAAGCTACATCCTATAACCCCACCACTCATACTTTCTATCTATCACTCCATCACTTTCTTTTTATATCTTTACATCACTCTTTTTATTCTTTCTTTCACCCTATCACTTTAACACCCTAGCAACTGCATACAAGCTAGCAAACATTTAGTGCACCCTAGCAACCAAAACCAACTGACTGCCATTCAAAATGGCTTAGATGGATATCTCCTGATCAGAATGTCCTACAGACATGAGAGTTGGCTTGTTTGAATTGGGTGAGCAATCAGTCTTCAAGTATCATCATGGAAACTACTTAGCCACGCCCTAGCAACCATTTAGAGAACCCTAGCAACCAAACACCATTGACTTCCATTCAAAATCACTAAGATGGGTATCTCAGGATCAGAATGTCGTAGAGACTTCCGGGTTGACTTATTTCACTCAGGATTGCAAGGAGCCATGTTAAGTATCACCTTGGTAACTGCCTAGCAACCACATGGGCTTACCCTAGCAACCAAGTAACAAAACACATATCTCTGCACCAGAAAATCGTAGAGACTTCCGAGTTGACTTATTTCACTCAGGATAGCAAGGAGCCTCATTAAGTATCACTCTGGTAACTGCCTAGCAACCACAAGGGGTTACACTAGCAACCAAGTAACAAATCACATATCTGTGCACCAGAACATCGTAGATACTTCCGGGTTGACATATTTCACTCAGGATAGCAAGAAGCCTTGTTAAGTATCACCTTGGAAACTGCCTAGCAACCAGATGGGGTTAGCCTAGCAACCAAGTAACAAATCACATATCTCTGCACCAGAATATCATAGAGACTTCCGGGTTGACTTATTTCACTCATGATAGCAAGGAGCCTCATTAAGTATCACCTTGGTAACTGCCTAGCAACCAGATGGGGTTACTCTAGCAACCAAGTAACAAATCACATATCTCTGCACCAGAAAATCGTAGAGACTTCAGAGTTGACTTATTTCACTCAGGATGGCAAGTAGCCTCGATAAGTATCACCGTGGTAACTGCCTAGCAACCAGATGGGGTTACCTTAGCAACCAAGTAACAAATCACATATCTCTGCACCAGAAAATCGTACAGACTTCCGGGTTGACTTATTTCACTCAGGATGGCAAGTAGCCATGTTAAGTATCACCTTGGTAACTGCCTAGCAACCAGATGGGGTTATCCTTGCAACCAAGTAACAAATCACATATTTCTGCACCAGAACATCATAGAGACTTCTGGTTTCGTTCATTGGACTCAGGGTAGCAAGAAGCCTTTTGAGTATCACCTTGGTAACTGCCTAGCAACCAGATGGGGTTACACTAGCAACCAAGTAACAAATAACATATCTCTGCACCAGAACATCGTAGAGACTTCCGGGTTGACTTATTTCACTCAGGATGGCAAGGAGCCATGTTAAGTATCATCATGGTAACTGCCTAGCAACCAGATGGGGCTACCCTAGCAACCAAGTAACAAATCACATATCTCTGCACCAGAACATCGTAGAGACTTCGGGTTTCTTTCATTTGACTCAGGTTCGCAAGGTGCCTTTTTAGTATCACCTTGGTAACTACCTAGCAACAAGATGGGGTTACACTAGCAACCAAGTAACAAATAACATATCTCTGCACCAGAACATTGTAGACACTTCCGGTTTCATTCATTGGAGTCAGGGTAGCAATAAGCCTTTTGAGTAGCACTTTGGTAACTGCCTAGCAACCAGATGGGGTTACCCTAGCATCCAAGTAACAAATCACATATCTCTGCACCAGAACATCATAGAGACTTCAGGTTTCTTTCATTTGACTCAGAGTAGCAAGGAGCCTTTTGAGTGTCACTTTGGTAACTGCCTAGCAACTATATGGGGTTACCCTAGCAACCAAGTAACAAATCACATATTTCTGCACCAGAACATCATAGAGACTTCGGGTTGCTTTCATTGGACTCAGGGTAGCAAGGAGCCTTTTGAGTATCACCTTGGTAACTGCCTAGCAACCAAATGATCTATCTATCTATCTATCTATCTGTCTATCTATCTATCTATCTATTTGATAGACTGAATGGTCTTATAATCTTTAAACTTTGAACTTTTAAAACTACTACTTAAACTTATAACTACTTCAAACTTAAAACCTTCAAACTTCAAGCTTTTACAACTACTTCAAACTTTCAGGCTAGGCTTTCTCAAGCCAACCTAAAGTTTTTCCACAAACCTTTCAATCTAGTTTAGATTTAGTCCTTCATTGAGAGCTTCATTGAGAGCTAGAAGCTTCATTTACAGTATGTTGTTTCTTAAATCCTTATTATTTTTATTTTTAAGATATTTACTCATTTTTTTTATATTCATTTTATATATGCAATTTTACTTATGATTTTTCTTTTTATATTGTTTCTTACTCTTGCAATGCTTTGATATTTCTGTGTAATCTTATGATGTGCATATGTTGCACATCAGTTCTCGCGTGAACATGCAAGAGCGCATACATCATGGATTAAACCACTCGAGTCATATTGATTAATTTCATGCTGCCTGTATGTCCTTTTTGGAGCTTTACATTTTGGACCCCATTGACTTACATTATATGGACAAAAACACATCATACATCCTTCAAAAAATCTTTGTCTTCATTTGTGTTCCACAGAAAATAGAAGGTGAGTAAATGATGAGTGAACTATCCCTTTAACAGTTAAGAACTACAGAAGTTACAGCATATTTAAAGGCAAATGTTGTGCCAGGCAACTAGATGTTTTTTTGAAATTTGTAAAAAAAAAAATTTTTTACACATATTATAGGGGATTCAGGGGTAAAATAATGTGCTAATGAATCCTCACAAGAACTCCCTATCACTTGGTCAGGATCTGTAGGGAGCGATGGTCTAATATATTGTCATAAATCTGATATCTTACATGTGACGTAGATGCTGTAAATCAATTCATTATGATTGGGGGGAAATGCAGAACCCACTGACTAACATTAAAAGCCTTGTCATGAATTTAAATGGATGCTCTGATAGTAATTTAGAGGAATGTTTAAATTGGGTTAAATATTTCAACCATTTAAAATGAAATATTTTGTTGTGCTTTTATGCACTTGCAGAATGTATCTCCTAAGTTTGCTGTTAACTAAGTTTGCTGCTAACTTTGTTAGCTAATTTTCCCTAACCTTGGATTTGGGCACAAATCCACCTTTTTTCCACTTTTTAAGAAAGTGCAGCATGATTCCTGCAACCATCCACTGGCATAAACATGGTAGCTGAATAAAGTCTGCCTACAATATCTCCAAAAATTATTTGGACATTTAATCCATGCTTAGAAAATATCAAACCTAGTGGCACTTATTATTTTAAATAAAGATTAGGACACAGTTAGGTTTTAAATGATACAACAATTAAGTAAAATACAGTTCAAAATGAATACAAAAAACAATTGCTCACTTTCTTTAAACTTAAGAAACATCCACACTAATCAGTTTTAAGTTTGCTAACGTCATTGTTTTCCAAAGCAGGCAGCTGCAAGGTCTCGCGGCCCATCAACTTTGAAAATGTTTGTATATGCTTAAATATGTGGGCCCCACAGCTTATTCAAGGGGCCCTCAACAGGGCCCTGTGACCCCCAGCCCTCTTATAGGACACTTTTGCTTTCCTGTTTCTAATAAAATATTTTGAGCAACTCTTTAATCTTATAATGCCTCCTGGTGAAAGTTTCCATGCTCTTCTGGAAGTAGAAGACCTTGTAAAATAATTTCCAAAATAGCTACCTTCATATTTTGATGCACTCATCTTTTTTATGTGAAATCTTCACCAATTTTGATAAAGTCAAATTAACAATAATGTTTATCTTGTTACTGATATATAAAAAATAGTATTTATCGAATTCAAGCAATGTGTGCTTAAAATGTAATTATTTTATAGAAAAATAGGTTTAAAAAGTTTTAAAAAATATAATTTTCTGTTATTATATTTAACAGAAACATATGTTAGCCTTTATGTGGTTAAACTTTATTCTTTGTATAAAAGGGCTGTCGAACAAAAATGTTTATTACACTATTCATTGCTATAACTACATGTTTGCCCTAGATTACAAAAAAATAACTTGGTTTAGGTGGTTGGGAAAAAGAAAATATTGATATTTACTTTATGTGGTTCAAAAGCATTGATTAAACTAGATACGTAAAGTTTGTCGAGACAAACGTCCTGGTTACTTGCATGACCTCCGTTCCCCGATGGAGGGAATGAGACATTGTGTCGATGTAGTGACACTAGGGGTCACTCTTGGGAGCCCGAGACACCTCTGGTCTTTGATAAAAGGCTAATGAAAATTGGCGAGTGGTATTTGCATGCTACTCCCCCGGACATACGGGTATAAAAGGAGCTGGTATGCAACCACTCATTCAGGTTTTATGCTGAGGAGCCGAGACAAGGTCCGGCCATTTCAGCGGGTAGTTCAGCGTTGTGGCAGGAGGGACACAACATCTCGTTCCCTTCATCAGGGAACGGAGGTTACGCAAGTAACCAGGACACTCCCTATCTGTCACTCACTCGACGTTGTGTCGATGTAGTGACACTAGGGGTCCCTATACGAAACGCCACAACTGGCTGAACTGTGTTAAGTGAACTGGCGGTGTGTGACGGGCAGACCACTGTGTGCCTCGTAGCCAGCACACCAGGTCGAAACGTAACCTCCCCCAACATAGTTATGAGTGTCAAACGGCCAATTGGGGACAAGTTGACTACCCAAAAGATAGAGACAGGCTAACCCAGTCGTGGCCTCTTTTCCACTCCCTAAAAAAGAAGGGGGATTATCCGACTGGGCCGCAAGGTCTAGTCGGGGGGAGGACACCGCGGAGACCACACCTCGCCCAAAGAGAGGGGGGATAATTAAGTGGAAAAATACGTCACATGGTCTTGACGACCAAGTGGAGAGTTTCAAGGTAGATCCTACCCAACGGGGGAGGACTTACTACAAACATGGAGACTGGGACAGAGGGGCTCTGCCCAAGGAAGACGCAGTTTGACAACAGGGAAACGAATTAGCGGAAGATATACATCGCATAAATCGCATCCCTGTTTTATCTTACAGGGAACCGCCACATGCGGAGCACCTACCCCAGAACAGGGCTCTTAGTTAGCACATGTACTGGGCCGGCAGCGAGTCTCTCCGAAAACTTGACTGCCACAGGGCTCAGAGGAAGTCAATCAGGGAACATAGTTTGTGAACACTACTGGGAATTAATGGCGCATGTCTTCAGCTCAAAAGAGGTGGAAGGCGCTATGTGAAAGCGATACACTCGGCCGGCTATCCCGGGCTTATCCGCTTGTATTGCGTGCCACTACCTGGGACGAAACCGGTTCCACCGGGAGGTTGTAGAACCTTGCAAAGGTGTTTGGTGTTGCCCAGCCCGCTGCTCTGCAAATGTCTGTTAGAGAGGCACCCCTGGCCAGGGCTCAGGAGGCCGCTATACCCCTGGTAGAATGGGCTCGTATCCCTACCGGGGGCGGAACGTCCTGGCCGTGATATGCCATAGCTATGGCGTCAATGACCCAGTGGGTGATCCTCTGCTTGGAGACAGCGCTTCCTTTCCGCTGTGCACCAAATCAGATAAAGAGCTGCTCAGAGATTCTAAAGCTCTGCGTGCGATCCAAATAGATGCGTAAAGCGCACACTGGACACAGCAACGACAGGGCTGGGTCTGCCTCCTCCTGGAGCAGCGCTTGCAGGTTCACAACCTGATCCCTAAAAGGGGTTGTGGGAACCTTGGGCACATAGCCCGGCCGGGGCTGTTGACATTTCACTGACAGAAAACGTTTGCAGGTCTCCTACCCTCTTGATGGAAGTGAGCACAGTCAGGAGGGCAGTCTTCAAAGAGAGTGCCTTAAACTCCGCTGACTGCAAAGGCTCAAGGGGGCTCTCTGTAGACCCTGAAGAACTACAGAGAGGTCCCATGAGGGAACGAGGCATGGTCTGGAGGGATTCAGCCTCCTGGCACCTCTCAGGAACCTGATGATCAGGTCGTGCTTCCCTAAGGACTTACCGTTGACTGCGTCGTGGTATGCTGCTATGGCTGCAACATACACCTTCAAGGTGGAAGGGGACAGCCGCCCTTCCAACCTCTCCTGCAGGAAAGAAAGCACTGATCCGAACACCTGCCCATAGAAACGAGGTCGGTCTAAGGGCTGAAAAGACTGTGACAGACCGGGGTGATGACCACGCGGTGTGTCCCGCGACGCCATGCCCATCTCGGGACTCGAGTCTGAAGCTAGTGCTGAAGCGGTCTCATATGCATCAACCCGAGCGAGGTGGCCACTGCTGAGGATGCCATATGCCCCAGGAGCCTCTGAAAGAGTTTCAGTGGAACTGCTGTTTTCTGTTTGAACGCCTTCAAACAGGCCATCACCGACTGTGCATGCTCGTTTGTGAGGCGCGCTGTCAAAAAGACTGAGTCCAACTCCAAACTGAGGAAAGAGATGCTCTGAAATGGGAGGAGCTTGCTCTTTTCTCAGTTGACCCAAAGCCCTAGTTGGCTGAGGTGTGAGAGCACCAAGTCCCTGTGTGCACACAACATGTCCCAAGAGTAAGCTAGGATTAGCCAATTGTCAAGATAGTTGAGAATGTGAATGCCCACTTCCCTTAACGGGGCAAGGGCTGCCTCTGCGACTTTCATGAAGACGCGAGGAGATAAGGACAGGCCAAAAGGGAGGACCTTGTACTGATACGCCTGACCCTCAAATGCAAACCACAGGAAGGGTCTGTGTAGAGGTAGAATCGAGATGTAGAAATATGCGTCCTTCAGGTCTACCGCCGCGAACCAATCTTGATGCTGGACGCTCGCCAGAATGCGTTTTTGCATCAGCATCTTGAACGGGAGTCTGTGTAAAGCCCGGTTCAGTACTCGCAGGTCCAAGATTAGCCGCAACCCACCACCTTTTTTCGGTACGATGAAGTAGGGGCTGTAAAACCCCTTCTTCATCTCGGCCGTAGGGACAGGTTCTACCGCACCCTTCCATAGGAGGGTAGCCATCTCCGTCCAACTTCCGCGCAAGGGGGACCAAAGGGACAACATCGTCGGACGTACTGGCAGGTTGGGCCTCGCGGCGGGGCGAAGGTCGAGGTGCCACACCATGTCGTGGCCATGCTGAGTCTAGGGACATTGAAGCACTTACCTGGCTCCTTGTGACCACCCCCGGAACAGCCTGGGACGGGGGAGGAAGAGGCCTGTCCTCGTGACCCATGCAGACTGTCACATCGGGGGCAAATTTGGGCCACAGCTGGGTGCTCAGGGGCGGAGAACCGCCGCTGGAGCGCCAAACCTACCAAATAGAGTGGTGGACGGAGGTTGGGATGATGGCCGTGCACACTGGATACATGACCCCGGGAACAAGGAAACCACTCTTGCTGAACTCTTGGGTACTGCAGCCACTTGGGCATGCAGCGCAATTAAATGCAAAGGTAACAAAAAGATTCTGCTCCCGGCCTTCAACCGGGCGTGCAGGGCAGAGGCGGCTTGTCCAGCAGCACCTTAGGCCTTGGCCGTCAGAGACGATGTAAACCTACAGGCCTTGGATGGGGGCTTTGGGAACCTGTGCCAGGTGGCGGCACTCTGCGGGCATAGGTGCACCGCGAGCGCCTTTATCCACCGGTGGTTTGCCGAATAGCCCTTGGCCGCCCCACCATCGATGGTAGTGAGGGCGGGGAAGCTGAAAAGATCGGGACCGGGCAGAAAAAAGTGCCTCCCACGACCTTGTCAGCTCTTCATGCACTTCAGGGAAGAAAGGAACGGGGGCAGGGCGTGGCTTTGAGCGGCGCCGCAAACCCAGGAACCAATCATCGAGCCGCAAGGGTTCAGGGAAGAGTGGAGGGTTCCACTCTAGCCTGACGCTCGCGGCTGCCCGGGAAAGCATGTTGTCATCTCCGCGTCAGCTTGTGACTGGGCAACTGCACCCGAAGGGAGGAGCCCAGCTGAGGCTTCCGCATCCGACTGGACGAACCTGCTCGCCGATGCTGCACTCCAGAGCTCATCACTTTCGCTGGCTCCGAATAAGAGGTTGAACTCGCCGTGAGACAAGCCGGCGGACTCATCCGGAAGCCCGATCAGGGCAGACGAGTGTGCTAGGGAATGGGAGGTCCACAGGGGGATACCCAGCGGAGGCAGTCCCATGGGGTCCCCAAATCGCCCCCAGTGCTAGCCGCGCTGGCCTCATACCCGTGGGTAAAAGGACCGAGGCGGGGAGCCTCTGGGGTGGCTTACGAAAGCAAGCCGCGACCGCACCATTGCCATGGGAATGTCCTCACAATGAGTAAATGACCCATCCACGAACACTGTCTCTGCGTGAGCAGTGCTCAGACACGAAAGACAGTGATCGTGACCATCAGAAGGCGAGAGATAACGAGCGCAACCAGGAATAATGCACAAGGAAAGGCATCTTTAAAAAGATGTGTCTTTAAAAAGACGTTCCTTGTGTGCCACTCTTTTAGAGAAATATACTCTTTTAGAGAAATATACTCTTATTTCTGCCGAAGCGCCCAGGGGCATTCTCTGCAGTGCACCAGCGCAAAGGAGGGAGAAGCCGCTGAAATGCGGCATCAGATCCAGCAGAGGTGAATGAACAGTCGTGGAAATTCAGCTCAGAGAGCATGACCGTTCGGCTCCGAAGAGAAAATCTGAATGAGTGGTTGCATACCAGCTCCTTTTATACCCGTATGTCCGGGGGAGTGGCATGCAAATACCACTCGCCAATTTTCAGTGGCCTTTTATCAAAGACCAGAGGTGTCTCAGGCTCCAAAGAGTGACTCCTAGTGTCACTACATCGACACAACGTCGAGTGAGTGACAGATAGGGAACTATAATGTTGGTCTGACAAAACCTTGTCTGAAAGCTTAAAATAGTTTTAAATGCTTGAAGTTAGAATTTTTTTACAGGTTTAACAGTAAGAAAGAAAGAAAGAAAGAAAGAAGAGAGCATCTTAAAGCAGATTAAAGGGCTTGTAAATTTTAACAGCTGAAGTTTGAAATTACGAACATTCCAAAACAGACTCGTAGCTCATTTTAACATTCTGTCAATGTTATGTACTGTAGTCTACGGGATTTTTGGCCTCCAAAGGTTTTTGGATTTTTGGAGGCTTAGGTAATGCCTTAGCAGGGCTTTTCAATGGAAGAATAATAATGGAAGCCAAGCTGTAGGGTCATTCCAAACAGAATTTCCCAAAAAATTGTCAAATGACCACTATTTTTGAGCCCCACACCTTTCAGCTCTTCGAAGCTCTCACAATGGAGGCTAAAAGAAAATGGACCCCAGGGCCCTTGCTAGTCATAATCCACCCCTGGGTGTAACCTTAGTGGAACATGTCCATATTCAATGTGATGAGCAAGACTTGTGGTTACTCTGCAGTACACCAGTGTTGAGGGGTATATACTCAGACATCCATTAAAAATTACTTTGGGACCAGGTCAGTAAAATTTGATGGCAAAAATGGCTCAGAATGGTTTTGAGAAAGTTAGCATAATTTGTCTGCAGATGTCACTTTTTTTATAAAGTATATATATACCATTATTTAATGCAATTAAATTTATCAATTTTAAAAAAGTGTGTCCAAAGTACGAAATACTTTTGGGAGACACTGTATCTGAATTGAAATCAAGATGATGACTCAGCATCAGTGATAAGTCAGTCAATGCATAAGTAACAAGGCTGAATGAACAAATAAGTTGATAGATAAGGCGTACAAATAAGAGAGTTTCTTTCCTGTGAAGGTTAACATATCCAACATGTGCTCCCATTATACACAGAATTAACACTGAATGATGCAACAGCAATTTAATGAGACTGTTTGTAATATAACTTGACAGGAAGAGCCGCAGGCCATGTGACTCCATCTTATTAAAAAAACATATTTACTGAAATGCAATATTCTGGCTTAAACATTTCCATGTGTTGAAGCAGTCAGTGATGCCAAAGTGGCTCATGATTGAGATGAGAGTGTATGGTTTAAATCAACAGGCTATGTTTGAGTCAGAAAAGTCTTGGTCTGGCTTCAGTTAGTTTCTTGACCACTAATGCACCAGAATGGATCGTCCCAGTGTCAAGACCTGTATTTAATGGACAATCAGCTGTTACTCAACATTTCAACAAAGTCCACAGGCTTAAAATTAATGTCTGAGAAATAAACTTTGAATAGCAAACATCAATTGAAGTGATGTAACAAATATTGTGTTCTCTTCAAGCATGGTATCAGAGTTTGTTTGTTTGCTAGAAACCACTTGGCTTGAGTATTAGATTACATCCAATTTCTGCTCCACATCAATCAGCCCAAGAATGACAGACAAGTTCTGAGTTCATATTCCTTTAATCTCAAATGTGTTTACATTTTATCATAAGCCAAATGCCTGATGTTTAACACTTTAATGTCTCAAACCATATGGCTCTTTCAATGAATAGGGTACATAAAAGGGCCTGAAACTCTTCAACAAAACTCTTCGAAATTTTTCAACAAATAGTGAGTGAAAGGAGGTGCTTAACCTTCAGAAAATGCTGATCGTCAAATTTAGGAGGTCAACCTAAATATTATCCTTGTGCGACGCCGCGTATACATGCGACGTTGTATTTTGGCTGCGCTATACCCAATGCATTATTTAATTTAATTTAAACCGACTGATCTCAGTTCGGGAGACTCTGTGCTGTCAGTAAAGAGTTAAACTTTCAACGTGTGACCAAACAACATGCCGCTGATCACAGCAGAGTTTGCCTTTGGGAGAGACAGCAACAAAACTACATCTGGTAAGAAACCTAATTCAGTTTTACATTTACATTGAGTCTCTAATTTCATCCGATATGCCATTTTAAAAATTAGAGCGATTTATAGTGAAATGCCACGCTGCTAAACACAATGTACACTAATGTGTATAAAAGCACAAGGTTTTCATTAGAAATCCTATATTTACTGTGCATTATCACATTAAGAAAACATTTTTGCTTATAGAGGCTTTATATGAAGTTAGGATGAAAATACTGTGCATTTCAAACTGTTCTGAGACCAGTGCATACCGACAGTACACTGGAGGTGAAGTCATTCACCAAATAGGGAGCAAGGGAGCATCCTATGGCTTTCCTATAAAGGAAGCCAAGTGCACTCAATTGAAAATTCCTATCAAAAGTTCAGTTTCAGGCTGCAGATGATGTTTCGACCACTCAACATGGTTGGGAGACTTGGGACAATGGTAATCAGTACTTAGATTCAGAATTTATAATGTCTAATTTTATTTGAACATGGTTGGCAGTGATTGGACAATGCTGGCCAATACTTTGAATCAGAATTAATTAGTCTAATTTCTGATTACTAAAATGCTTCAGCACTGGCTATCACTTGTTTGTTTGACAGTGCAAAGACAGTACATTGAGATTTTGTTGCTGAAGTAGAAAAACAGATTGCAACACAAAAGTCATATAATTTTTATTTATATCGTTTTTTATTTGTGCTTTCCTCAATACACATTGTTTCAAAGCAGCTTTACAGAAAATCAGCTGTAATGTCTGTAACATCTCAAAAACATGAATAATCAACACTCCTAGAAACATAATAAACAATTTAATTAAAAAAAAACAAAAAAAAACATTCAGACTTTCTTTAGCTTGGTATTATTTAAAATTTCACACCCGAGTCCTGCTGTCCACATATGTGGAATTCAGTTTTTTGAAAAACTATTTGCTCTAGGAAAAATAAAAATAAAAAATAAATGTTTGCATGTTTATTAGGTGCTACTTGTTACAAATCAAAAAGGGTAATGGAAAATGCACACAGCATTCACACTCGTGTCTCAGGAGGTTATATGAGTTGCCAAACCTACGGCAGAATTTTTAACATGTTTTACGTAACATGGTAAAAAAATTAGCTTAAAATAAGTTGACTAAATTAAGTATATTTTTTTATGAATTTACTGTCTCTTACTTAAATCTGTTGCATATAGATGTTCAGGGGAGCCTACAGGATTTCATCTCTGGGTATGCACAGAAACCTGACTAGATGTACCCTTATTGTCTATGGGGTCTGTGGCATGCACTCCCTGGAGAATTCGTTTGCAAAACAACAGCAAAGTGTTAAATTCTGGTAACTTTCAGAAAAGCATTTTTATATTTTCCACAATATGTGTACTTACTGGCTCAAAAGGAGGGTGTTTAGTGGGAGTGACAACTCACAGCAAGCCATGCCACATAGGAAATCGTGACAGTAATCAGGGAGGTTTCATTATTAGTTTTGGATGCAGATCAACCTAGGGAATTTCGCATGTGTGTGGAGAGAGGGCAGAGCCACCATCATGCTGGAGTGAAGCCTGCGGAATATGGAGCAAATGGAATTCATTGACTCGCGCCGTAGACAGTGAAAGGAAGAAGAAAAAAAGCTTCTTGGGTGTGGATCGAAATTAGTATTATGTCGCCAGAGCACTCTGCTTTAAATCTGAAGGAGGACACCCTGAACAGATGTTGCATGCAAAGGGTGGAGGAGCATTAATTCACAAATGTCACAAAAGCAAAAATTCAACAAATCATGCTGTGGGTTTGTTGAGAACGTAGCTCTAAAATCTTTCAGCAGCGTTCCCTTTTCCCCTTAATTTTCCATGCAACAAGATAAAAATATGAGAAATGTTGTTGGTTCACCACCAGGTTTAGCATAACATGTCCCTCAAGGCTACTTGTAGCTTGGACAAAAGTTCACAGCTGTATTGTGGCATAATGAAAGATAAGGCTTTGTCTGTAGTGGGAGGGCCACAATTATTATGATTTACTTTCCCATTCTTTCAGACCACCGTCCAAGATTTTTATGGTTCCTACATAAGTTGCTCTGTTGTGAAGGGCTCGGCTCTGAGAAATGTAAGCGTAAGCATAGTTCTAGTGGGAGACTCACAGCTGTACATCATCATGCCATTATCTAGTTAGCTCCTAGCCAATCACACATCAGCCATTGCTTTAAAGCCTGCTTTCAGTCTACCTCTTTGCTATTTGTAATAAGCCAACATGGCAACCTCCACCTCCCCACCACCAGCAGTCGAGTCCCGTCCTGCACAGGGGTAGGCTCCTCGCCCCCTGCCTCCTATCTCCGGCAGGATCTTATGGTTCGAGTAGCAATCTCATCGGATCGCCAGACGGGCTTATGCCAAAAGAGAAAATATATTTTGTGGTTCCATATAATTTCATCAAATAAATGTCATGTCAAATTTACCAAGTCTGCGATTCTTTCTGATAGAACTGCGCCGAATGTTTATGTTTCGCTCAATGACAATCAGATATCAGGTTAGAGGGGCCATGAGTCAGCCTGCATAAAAGCATTGGCACACTTACAATGGCAGTGCTTAAACACCCATGCAAGTGTCATATCTAGATCCAGCCATGTACATTTGACTGAGGCCAGATGTTGTTTGGGAAAGATATGATCTCTAAAGCCTGAGCCAAGTGTGAGTCAAAATTCAAAGAGCACTCCCAGAGGCAAATTTTATTGTTTAGAAGTTGCTCTTTGGAAGACTTAATGGAGTTTTCAGTTATGTTAGGTTAAAGTATCAACTTTGTCTCAGATGTTTCTTCTAAATTCCTTAGGAGAAATACAAATAGTTACAAATGAATTAATTGTTGACATACTGTACAGTAAGAGTATATTGCTATAAAATGAATGTGGATAGTATATAACAAGTATTTTGGTACTTTATTTTTAAATGTATGACTTTTGATTGCAGACTTTGGGAACTGGAAAATCTGAGCACAGTTTGAGACATGCACTTTAAAAGTTTGATTTCTGCCCAACTAAAGGCTCTGATACACTCACAGTGACACAAAGTTCTTCTTTATTCTTCTCTCAGAGCTAGAAAGGAGGTCGAAACTGCTAAGCAACGGTAAAATATGAGACGCATGCCGAAAACACTATATGTAAATATGTAACAATATGACATTAAAATGCGTTATCAATGTATATATGCCTCATTCTATGAAAACAATCCACATGAGATTATTAAAAGAAGCTGTTTTAACCATTTATTACGTGTACTTTGTCATATTTACATTCTGCATTCATGGCACTAACACTAGAATGCTATATGTGGTCATAATATGCAACGGTTACTCTCTGTTATTGTATTTTATGATGCATTTTGTGAAAAGAATCCATTATAGTATATCATGAATAAGGTTTTTTATACTTCTTTAGTAAAGAAAGACATCCATAATAATGCAAAGATGGGTGTTTAAAAGGATGGCAACTCTACACTCCAGTGTGTTCATGCTGACTGATCTCGACTGAGTGAAGAAATTAAGCTACTTTTTGGCCAGATTTTGTTCAAAATGATGTCTCAACCATTCTTTCTTCAATTTCTTTCGAAGTAAGTTGGAGCCTTAACCCTTAAATGCGTACCTCGGGTCTTTAGAGACCCGTGACCTCATTCCACCCCCTGTACCTTATCCATTTTTTGGAGTTGTGACCTCTTTAGTATTCCTCAATCTATCTCTTCTAAATTGTGTGACACAAAAAATGCCAAAATAGCAATATATATATATATATATAAAAAATTTTTTTTTTTTTTTCTAATGGTTTAAGTACCAAAAGTGTATAGGGTCTCTAGAGACCCGAGGTATGTAAGAGAGGGGGGTGGTGGGGTTGCACTTCCATAAATTATATTTTTTATAATTCTTTCATATCTATTTAAGTTTACTGTCACAGGATATCTATTTCTATTTTTATTACAAGAGAAATGAGTACTATATTCACAATACAAATAAATACTATATCACGTTGACTTTCTGTGCAACAATGAATTATCAACAATAGTGAATTATCAGTATTTTATATGCATATACACATAATATTCATGATGTTTCAGTGATTGATTTGGTTTTCATTTGACATTGCTATTTGATGAAGAAACAACATCGAAGTAAACTTATAGCAAGTACAACACATGAAAAGTATGATATGACTATTGTCATTTGGGTGTACTAATTAAATAATGTACAGTAAGTTGTGCATCTATTTAGACTCAACACGTGCCTCAGAAAATACACATAAGATATACATAAGCAACATGTAAATTACACTTAAATTACACATGTGTAGATTATGTGTAATGTGTAGCTCAATATGTGTTTGACATTTGCATCTCATGAAATTTCTGTGTAAAAATAATGAATCCTGTTCTTGATTTGTCCTGATTTGTTGCATTATCTCTTTAATTTATGAAAACTAAAACATCAAAATATAGTTTATTTTATTGTTTTTTAATTGTCTTGAAAATATTTGTAAAATGTTACACTATCTGGGCATTTTGTTATAAGTGCCGGGTCTCTAAAGACCCAAATATGTAAGAGTGTTTGGGAAAATTACCATGCATGTAAGGGATAAAACAATAATTTGTCTTTTTAAAATGTCATGTATATACTTTAATCTGACTGAAATTGCGAAGTCAGGCTACCATGCTTCAAAAGAAAGAAGTGATGCACGACTGCATGACACCGAAAGTCAAACGCAACACAAACAAGTTAGGAAAGTATATTTTTGGACAAATGAGGAGAGTCAGCATTCATGTTGTTGCAGCTGAAGGAAACTGTACAGAACACAAGAAATTCACAAAGATGTAAAGTCTTTCATTTTGTGTCGGTTGTTTGGGTCTCACATTTTAGAAGCTAGATAGCTGACTTTTGCTTTTTTTGGAGCGCAACAATGGTCAACCAGAAAACGTCTACGTCACTTCCTCAGCTGACGTCCTTCCTTTAAATATTTGATTGCGCATTGTGTCATGTATATTTGGAAGAACAGATGAAAACTGTAGCTTGACTATGCAAAAACCCACTATAGCTCAATTGCACCAGCGCATATAAACATACTGATTGTTGCGATCACTACTGAAACTCCAGAGAATACATGAGATTACTAGGGTATTTTTCGCAGGAGACAAACCTGAGAAGCAGGAGACTTAATCTCCATTAAATCTCCATGTAATCTCCTTTCTGTTTAGGAGCAACGATTGATATATTAAAGAGATCTCTTTTTTATGATTTTTCTTTCCTACAGGCTTACCACAGTCTTTGAGAGTAAACTTGAGACCCTCCAAATCACACCATGACCAAAGGGGAGATGGCTTAACTCGACTGCCCACCCCATCCAATCCTAAACTCGGCCCCTCTGCCACGGCCCCCTTCCAGAGTAACAGGCATATAAATCACAAACATGCAGCATGACGAAGCCCAGACCTCAGCGCTCCAGCCATCCCAACCATCTGCGAATCATTAGCCCTGGCTTCCTGTTTGAGACTATGTCTTCAGCACACACAAACCTATCACTGCTTCAGGCTGTCATGCGGCTGCAGAAATTGGTATGATAGTGCCTTAGGAAGTAACGGTGAACCAATGAAATGTTTGGAAGGGGTCAGATTCTCCCAGACTCATCTGGGCTCAGTGAAATGCTGGCTCAAATGGTGTCAATTGAGACAAGGTCTGGGCTGAAGTCCACTCGGATTACACAAATTGTTCCCTCCCATACCCCAATAACACATTCCAGCTGATTTGACAGTAATATAAACATTGCTATCTCTTTCTAGAAATCCTATGGAATTTATTTCATCTCATTTTAGGGAGGTGATGCAGCATAGAAAGCTGATCTGAGAATGTTTTGCCATCAAATTGAGTATGTTCCAATTACTCAGAGACCACGTTGACTCAGAGATCACATTGACAAACGTTTTTTTTTTTCCAGAGTTTTTGCAGTAAGCAGCATTCTGAAAAGTCAGGTAAACAATAACGCAGATTTAACCGATTAAGGGAAAGCAGTTTAACACATCCAAGTTTCTCCTCAAGAATGTGGCTTAATGGTCATGTTAACACATAAGATATGTTCTGATTGGTGTTTGAAGAGTGCGCATGTCTGCAATAACTAATGACATAGGATGGAGCCCAACAACAAGTCAACACAGCATAAATAATTCAACAGTCCTGGGAGTACAGTGGGAAAAGCTCATACACTATAAACTGTACCCATTTATGCACACCAATGTAAAATATCGACGGCCCCTCACTTTTGAGTATATGCGCTCATACATTGGGGGAATCCCAGAGTTTTACGTAAGAGGTAAACCCCACTATTGCAGTGCAATTCCGCTGCAGGTTGCAATGCAAAATTAAGGAAACAAACAGCAACAACTCTGGAATTGTTTTGCCCATTGCCCTGACTTTGCTCTGCATGTAAACACCTTTACGGGTGTTCTTACTGGCTTATACAGTGTGAGCAGGGTTGGGGAGTAACGGAATACATGTAATGGTGTTAGGTATTTAAAATACTTAATATTAGTAATTATATTCCACTACAGTTACAATTTAAATCGTTGGTAATCAGAATATAGTTATATTCAGAAAGTATTTTGAGAACTGAAGGAATTACTTCGCATTTTATTGTCATTTGTTTAATTTAATATTTAGTCTATTCAGTTGGAGAACATTTATCCATATACATTTTGCGATCCGAGGAGTGTTTTAACAGCTGTGAAACACTGTCTTATGATGTGCAACATTCATACCAGCAGACAGTGGGTGCTTTCACACTGTTATGAGTGAAAAGGTGGATATGAGGTCATTGAACAACTTTCCCTTGGGAGCTTAATAGAGGAAATACAGCATGTTTCTGCATCTTAACAGAAAAGAGTTAGAAGCACTCTGACAGATTAAATATAAATCCAATGATTTACAATTATAAGGATATATGTTTTTTATTTATTTATTTATTTATTTTTTTATGTGGTTTGGGTATTTTTTACAAGAATAAGGTATGTTTATATGAGAAATTCTAACCACTGTAGCCTATAGCATCATATAGAGTGCTACAAATAATGTTCAGAAAAAAGATTCTCTGCCTCATTCTATGAACAGAATTAACATAAGATCAGGGTTTCGGCGTAAATTTGATGCAGCAAAAATAGTTAAACTTGTGTAAATGTGTCATGTGAAAATTTTACTTTATGCTAAGCTAAAATGGTATTTCTAGCCCTTACATGCACCTGTTACCAGGTGCGATATTATTTTCTAAAAAATTCTATCAAGAAATTCCACATTTTTTTGTTTTTGTTTTTTCTCTCTAGTAAAACCTTTGATATTAGGGCAAATATGTACAGCAAAAATCTTATTCTTAATGAGAGTTTTTGTTTTGTTTTCCTCTAAAATAGCTAATAAATCCTTCAGATACATTTATTTGAGAGCTAAACTGCATAAGGTATTTAGGCTTTTTCAGAGAATGTTTTTTTAATGTAAGTGTATTTTTTCTTGTTTTCCTTGCAGATTTTTTGCACGTTATTCACTTGTTTATGATCAAAAACAAGTGAAAAATCTGCCAGTGCTAAAGAAGTAATCTGAAGTATTTAGATTACGTTACTGATGATGAGTAATTTAACAGAATATGTTACAAATTACATTTTACAGCATGTATTCTGTAATCTGTAGTAGAATACTGTACATATTAATAGTAACCCTCCCAACCCTGAGTGTGAGCAAGTGTTATGCACATGTCTGTTTATGTTTTGACGTCAAAAGCAGAGAATAATCCAATGATTTCAAGTCTAGTGCAAATGTGGTTTTCTTGAGTTGTCGGCGTTTTTGAATAAGCTGATTTTTGGTAGTTATAAGCGTATTGGTGTGCATGTAAGAATTCAGCCACTTCAAAAAGGAATAATTCACCCAGAAATCTGCAGTAATATCTGTTAGTTGCAGCTATACTTTTTACTTTTTAAGCTTTAAAGTGAGTCACAGTCAACTGATGTTGAATTAAAAAAGAAAGACAGTGATATTCATTAAAACATTTAATTTAAATTTTGTATTATGATATAAATTATATTATGATAGAATTTAAATTTATGGGTAAACAATTCATTTGAGTTTCTAAATTGTAGGGAGTGTATAGGCTAAGTCTGAAGGGCACTCCAAATGGCACAGGGAACAAATGGACATTGATATATTACATCATAAGAAGTGGATTATTTTACGCATCATTTATTGCTCATCACCTCAGTACTACACAAAGTTTGCCTAAAATAAATACTTATTTTATTTTTATTGGCATTCTCCCGGCAGACATCTTTGCATCAATTGAAATGTATTTACCTTTTCCTGTGGCGCTACTGATAGCGTGTTGTATCATTAGCCTCAGAGACACAAGTTCTGGTCCCACATGGAAACCAGGAAGTCATCAGGAAATTGCATTCACCTATTTAATGATAAGTGTGATTCGCAGGTTGCATTTTCACTCTAAGATTACATTTTACTCCCCTGACGGTTAGGTTTAGGGTTGGAGTGTATGGTAAACAAAATATGCATTCCTTTTAACTGTATTATGTCATCAACAACTAAACTGAAGCTCCCACTTGCCCATATATTTAACAACACTTCCTACTCTGGCCACTAGGAGCAGTGGTTCGAATTTTGGTAAAAAGATGATGAAGAACTTTCAACCTAGTGTTGCAGAATTCACAGTGAGATCAGTCTGGTTACAATGCCAATATCATAATCACATCATGGGTTACATAATAGTTAAGGAGATGCATGTAAATGAACCAAATCACATGTATTTTCAATAAATATGGGGATTTCCAAAATGGCTACTTATACTATTTTTATTCATTTAAATAGATATAACTATATAATTTATATAATACATAAACTAGGAAGGTCATTTCTATTATATTTATATTTACTTACTCAAGTATATTATGTTATCATACTCAACACCCCAAACGTTTATTATTGAGTACTGAAGTATTGTTTGTGTTTGATGACATTGCAGGACATTCCAACTTAATTACTTTTGTCTAGCATAGTGAACTTTTACAGAAATCCTCGACTTAGTGTGTAGGGAGCAGTGAACTACCTTGTAAATTCCACCCTGTTGCACAGAGCCAATTTCACCTTGGAGATGAGAGCCAAGCCATTAAGAGAGGCTACGGCAGCTGTTAGCACTAATGCTCTCTTGGGTTCAAGAGGAATGGGGTCAGGACAGGTCAGACGAGAGACCTCAGTGGGAAGCATTTCCTGCATATCTAGTCTGTGTTGTCTCTGAATACCGAGAGGTCAGGGTTTGCAGTTATCTCTTCCCAGGGTGTTGCCTTGGTATGTTAAATGCGTTGACCCAAAATGCTTCTTGCCCTTAGAACAGCAACAGAATAAGAGGAAAATAAAGAGTAGAATTTTCCCAAGGAATGCACATACTGATAAAATCAATAACTTGAATGTAATGTGAGTTGTTTTGTATAAAAAATGTCAGTCCAGTGCATGAAATGTGAATGTGCTGAAGAAAATGGAGATGAAATCATTACTGTCTTCACGTTATTGCAGACACTTTTACATGGTGTATGTTTCTGGTATAGTCTTAGTCACACAGTGAGCTCGGCTTGGACAATGAAAAGAAGACTAAGCGTGTTGTGTTTCTCTTACTGTTCAAGCAGATTCTCTCCCATTTTTATCTTTGTCTGCATCTTCCGAGATGGAATGTGTGAGCCATTGTTTGTGAACAACAGGATGATTCAGATCTTGCTTTCAGTAGAGTGCTAACAGGACATTTTAGTTCATCCGTTAAGCCAGCTGTTTACCAGCACATATGCAAAGATGGCTCTTGTAAAATCCTGGGTTTTTAGGCCTTTAAAAAATATTTTTTAACAAACACTTATTAGAACACAGGATACAAGGCAAAAGAGAAAGAAAACAGGGCATTGTCATTTTATTAAGTGTCTCTAAACTAGCTGTCGACTGGTAATCCTACTAACAACACCAGTTTAGAGTGAATTTCTATGCTAGCCTAGGCTGGTGTTTAGTAGTTAGCTCTTGTCTATCTGGTGGACTAGTATCGCCATTCATTTCACTAGCTAAACTTAACTGATTAAGTTGGTTTGCCAGGTCTTTCTGGTGAACAAATTTAGGGGGCCTTCAGTCCCTCTGTCTTTCATCACAGCCCCCCCTAAAAAAAATTCTGTGATAAACTGTCAGCACTCAAATCTGCAATAGCCTCAGCCCCCCAGCAGAAATCTGCAAATATGTGTTCTCTCTCCATCATCAACTTTAGCTTTATACAGTCATTTCATCATAGATTGAGTGTTAAAAAAACCCACAAAAATAAGTGATTAAGGTGACAGTATGAATTTGCATGGTTAAAGTGAACCATAAAAACTTTTCAGGGTTTTTTATTTAACAGGAAGAAACAAATATTTAGCAAGAATATTTTACAAGAAAAAATGTAAGAGGGGACTTGATTTTAACTGTCTGGAATTGATTGGTTCATGAAATACTAGCGTTACCAGAGAATATCAGAGAAGCTTTCAAAATGAAATGTTTTACTTTTAAAAACTGCTTAAAAATAAACTATATAAAGTTAAATATATAAAATATATAAATTGTATATGTAAAGAACAAATATTTTTTACTTTTAAAAACTTTATAAATATATATATTGAAACAGTTTTTATAAGTAAAAAAAAACAAAAAAACAAACTATATATATATATATATATATATATATATATATATATATATATATACTGTATATATATCCCTGTGCGACCCCACGTCCACATGCGTGGATGTTGTATTGTGGCTTCGCTTTACGCAACGAATAACATAATTTCATTTAAACCGACTTATCTCAGTTCAGGAGACTCTGTGCTGTCAGAAAAGAGTTAAACTTTAAACGAGTGACAAAACAACATGGCGCCGATCACAGTGGAGGGAGAAACGCCAACAAAACTACATATAGTAAGAGACCTAATTCAGTTTTTACACTGAAACCTGTTTGAGTCAAAAGAGCGGAGTCTCTAATTTCATCCGATATGCCATTTTTAAAATTTGAGCGATTTATCACAAAACGCCACGCTGCTAAACACTATATACATTAATGTGTACAATAGAAGCCTTTATAGAAGCCTTTATTTTTGTCACACATTATACATTTGCACATATACAGTGAAATTCTTTTTTTTCGCATATCCCAGTTGTTACGAATCCCGCCTCTGTAGTTCCTTCCACTCACCACCAGAGGGCGCCATCACCTGAGTATTGACAACTCTCTAAACTCAATTTCCCATAATCCCCATACCTGGCACTGATTACCTGCTCACCTGTTTCCCATTTACTCAGCTATTTAAGACTCACTCTCACTCTCTGTCATTGCGAAGTCTTGTTTTGCCCTGGCTGACATTTCTGAGTGTTATCTAAGTTTACTGCCTTACCTGTGTAACAAGGGTAAGACTTTGAATCAGTTCATTGAGTTAACCATACGCATCGATAACCTCCTCCGAGGATGTAGACCCTCCAACACTCTTGTAAAGCATCCTACCGCTGCATTTAACCCATGTGAATCTGAACCCATGCACATTGGACACACCCACCTTACCTCTGTGAAGAGAGATCATCGCGTTAAGCAGCACCTGTGTCTGTACTGTGGTTAAGCTGGACATCAACGGATTTCCTGTCCGAATCTACTACAGTTCCTAATCTACCCCCTGAGTATTCCGACTTAGTTGAAGCCTTCAGCAAAACCAAAGCCTCGCAACTACCTCCAAACTGCTCCAGTGACTGTGCCATAGAACTACTACCTGGTTCCTCACCTCCACGAGGCAGAATTTTCACCTTGTACAAACCTGAGTCCGAGGCCATGAAGTCATACATTGAAGAGGAACTTTCCAAGGGATTTATCAGACCCTCAAGCTCACCAGCATCAGCCCGATTCTTCTTTGTGAGTAAAAATGAGGGAGGGCTTCGTCCATGCATTGATTATCATGGTCTCAATGAAATCACTGTAAAATGTCGCTACCTCATGCCTCAGGTTCCAGCTGCCCTTGAACAACTCCGCACTGCCAAATATTTAACCAAACTCAATCTTCGCAGTGCCTACAATCTCATCCGCACTCGTGAGGGGGACGAGTGGAAGATAGCTTTCTCAACTAGCACATGGCACTATGAATACCGGGTCATGCCTTTCAGATTGACCAACAGTCCATCAGTGTTCCAGGCATTCATCAATGATGTCTTCCGAGACCTGCTGAATCAAGGGGTAATCGTTTACATCGAAGACATCCTCATCTACTCTAATACTTACGAGGAGCATGTCAAGCACGTTCGAGCTGTTCTACAATGCCTCATCACCCATCAACTGTACGCTAAGGCTGAGAAATGTGCGTTCCATCAGACATCAGTAGCGTTGTCATCAGCCCAGAGGGCGTAGCAATGGATGATAACAAGGTGAGAGCAGTTTAAAATGGCCACAACCTACTACGATAAAAGAATTGCAACATTTACTGGGTTTTGCCAATTTCTACAGGTGCTTCATAAGAGGTTTCAGTACTGTGGCCGCGCCTTTGACGTCTATGCTTAAGAAGAAAAGCTCACAGCTCTTATGGTCTCCAGCTGCTCCCAAAGCTCGTTTCACCACTGCTCCTATTCTTCACCATCCAGACTCTGATCACCTATTCATTGTCGAAGTAGATGCATCTAACACTGGTATCGGAGCTATCCTCTCTCAACGGTTCTGTACACCTCATAAACTCTTCCCTTGTGCCTTTTACTCACGCAAACTCTGCTCCGCTGAACAGAACTATGATGTCGGGAATCGAGAGTTACTGGCCATGAAAGCAGCACTCGATTAATGGCGTCAATGGTTGGAGGGAGCCAAGCACCCTTTCCTCGTCCTAACGGATCATCGGAACCTCGAGTACTTTCGTACAGCCAAGAGACTCAACCCAAGACAGGCAAGATGGGTGCTGTTCTTTACTTCACAGTCACGTATCATCCAGGCCCTAAGAACATTAAGGCCGACACCCTCTCTCGCCAATTTGAATACTTGCTTCAAACTCCTACCAAAGAACCCATCTTACCACCCACACTGATCATTGCTCCGGTACAATGGGACATTATGACAGAGGTAACTAACGCTCATTCCAACAATCCACCACCTCCCGACTGTCCACCTGACAGAACCTATGTCCCACTCCCACTTAGTGAGCAGGTTATCCAGAGGGTCCACTCCTCGCTCAGCTCTGGTCATCCGGGTATCACTGCCACTCTTCAGTTGGTAAGCAACCAGTTCTGGTGGTCCTCCTTGCAGGCAGATGCCATTCGTGAGGTCCAGAACTGTTCCACCTGTAACATCAACAAGTCTTCTAAACAACTCCCAGCTGGGTTAATGTAGTCTCTACCCATACCTCAATGTCCTTGGTCCCATATTGCCATTGATTTCGTCACAGATCTTCCTCTCTCTCAAGGCCACACCACCATTCTCATGGTAGTAGATCACTTCTCTAAGGCTTGCCGCTTAATCCCATTACCCAAGTTACATACTGCCTTTGAAACTGCAGCGCATCTATGCAATTATGTATTCAGATTTTATGGTCTACCTGAGGACATAGTTTCTGACTGAGGGCCTTAGTTCACCTCCCGCTTATGGACAGCTTTCTTCCGTCAATTCAACATTAATATCAGCCTAACCTCTAGCTACCATCCACAATCCAATGGCCAGACGGAACGCATGAATCAAGAGTTGACCCGCTTCCTCAGAACCTACTGCAGCCAGAATCAATCTGACTGGAGCCACTATCTACTCTGGGCTGAATATGCCCAGAATTCCCTCCGCAAACCATCAACTAGCCTGACTCCCTTCCAGTATGTTCTTGGTTTTCAGCCTCCCTTATTTCCCTGGTCAGGGGAGCCTACGGACCTTCCTGCTGTCAATGACTGGCTCCTCAGAAGTGAGGCCACCTGGGATCAAGCTCATGTCCATCTTCAACGGGCCGTCAGGAGGCAAGAGGAGCAAGCCAATCGTCATTGTCGCCTTAATTCTGAATACAACCCCGGTCAATGGGTCTGGCTCTCTACCCCTGATCTAAGACTTCATCTACCCTGCAAAAAGCTCAGTCCCAGGTATGTTGGTCCTTTCAAAATACTCAGACAAATAACTCCTGTATCATACCGCCTTGCCTTGCCTCCCACTTATTGCATCTCTCCCACTTTCCATGTCTCATTGCTCTGTTCGTCCAAGAGAGGAGGAGGAGGAGGTCGGGGACCAGGGCCCTCCACCCATCATCGTGGACAGCGAGGAGGCTTATCAGGTACCAGATCTCTTGGATTCCAGGCACCAGGGCAGGACACTGCAATACCTTGTTGACTGGGAGGGGTATGGTGTGGAGGAATGGTCCTGGGTTAATTCTGAGGATATTCTTGGCCCCACACTCATTGCAGAATTTCATAGGACTCACCCACTTAGACCGGCCCCTCGACCCTGAGGAAGACCCCGGCATCACCTGCCTCCTCACATCAGGAGCCGCTTGCGGGGGGTGGGGGGGTTGGGTGGGCTCTGTCACGAATCCCACCTCTGTAGTTCCTTTCACTCACCACCAGAGGGCGCCATCACCTGAGTATTGACTTTAACTCTCTGAACTCCATTCCCCATAATCCCCATACCTGGCACTGATTACCTGCTCACCTGTTCCCCATTTACTCAGCTATTTAAGACTCACTCTCACTCTCTGTCATTGTGAAGTCTTGTTTTGCCCTGGCTGACATTTCTGAGCATTATCTAAGTTTACTGCCTTACCTGTGTATGATCCTGGACTATTTACCCTGTTTTGACCTGTTGCTGCCTGCCTACTGTTACTGCTTTGTTTACCTGGATATAACCTGTGATTGTCTGCCACCTGCCCTGACCTCTTGCCTGTTTATTTACTACTTCTCTGGACTGCCTTGGATATTACTATTGCTGGTGATTGACCCCTGCCTGTCTGTATTACTACATTTATTGTTATTAAAGCTGTCCATCAAAAGTCCAGCTTCAGGCTGCAGATGATGTTTGTACCACTCAACATGTTTGGCAGAAATGGGGCAATGGTAAGCAGTACATAGATTCAGAATTTATAATGTATGATTTTATTTTAACATGGTTGGCAGTAATTGGATGATGCTGGCTATTACTTTGAATCAGAATTAATTAGTATAATTTCTGATTACTAAAATGCTTCAGCACTGGCTATCACTTGTTTGTTGCCAAACAAATGTGTATTATGTGTATAATGTTTTATTTGTGCTTTTCCCAGTTCACATTGTTCCAAAGCAGCTTTACAGAAAATCAGCTGTGATGTCTGTTACGTCTCAAAAACATGAATAATCAACACTCCTAGAAACATAAACAAATTATTTGATTAAAAAAATCTGACTTACTATAGCTTAGTATTATAAAAAAAATTCACAACTTAGTCCCACTGTCCACATATGTGGACAAAAATGATTATGAAAACTATTTGCTCTAAATTCGCTCTTTTTTTTTTTTTTTTTTTTTTTTTTTGCATGTTTATTATTTATTAAAAAATACTAAAAATTTACTATTTACAAATCAGAAAGGGAAATGGAAAATGCACACAGCAGTCACGCTCAGGTCTAAGGGGGTTAAATATAATTAAGAAAGTATAATAAAGTAAATATTTGAAATGTTAAATGGGTTTCATAAAAATGAAATACTTATTTCCTGTTAAATATAAGCAGGTTTAGAAGCCTAACAGGGAAACCACACGTGACTAGCATTTGAAACACAACATATGCTGATGACCAGCAATAGTGGTCTTTTCTGCAGGGTGTGCTCTTAAACAGGGAAAACTTTTGTCAGTAATGTAGTAATGGGGTGAAACATTCAGTGCTCAGTGTCTTCCTGTAGTCTTTCCTTCAATCCCAGGGGCAAAGAGAGCAGTGACATCACCTGCCTCCACCCCGTCCCCCTCCACAAAATCCTCTCTGACACATACTCTGCTGCTGGAGAATCATTAAGTAGTGATTAAAAACACACCCACTTTTATAGAATATACACACAGATCTTGGCAACCCACCCCCATAAACACATAAAGGTGAGAGAGAGAGCAGGAGACAATTTAGTCAGATAAAGTTTTATCCTTTTGTCTCTGAAAATGCATTTGTTCTCAAGCTGCGCTGATAAAATATTTTAATGTTGATTTCGTTAAGCATTTCTGTGGAGGTTAAATGTGGGTAAAGTATGTACTGGAGAATGTATTTTTCATCACCACATATTTTTCAAGGTCAAAATGAGGTAAACTGTTTCTGTGACACACCCGAGAACAACCTCCACATATGAAAATAAATATGCCTGTTTAAACTTTTCCCCCCTCTACTTTGTGTTTATACTTAAAGGAAGGTTTCTTGATTGAACTTGCGTCCCTTCATGGTTAAATTAAGTTGAAAACCGATTAACTGGCCAATGATTTGCATCACATGAGAGATAATCAAGAGTCAAGAGTTCACAAAATGTTTGTATTTCAGACAGGCAGAGAAAGCTCTTCATCACTGATGCATGTAAATATACACAGCCGAAATATTAAAGAGGCCATGGAAAGGAGCTCTCAATGCTATTTGTTGTACAAAATGAGCCTAGGTGGAATTTGTGACAGAAATCAAGTATTTTTCAGCCTAAATAAGGCACATTTTAATTACCACAGAAGCACGCCAAGTCTTAACTATCACCAAAACGCAGAATGAGATGGTTTTGTCTGTAAACACTTTTCATGTGGAGTTCAATGCGGCGCTTGATGCTGGCGTTGACACTCTGAAGCGAATCATGAACTTCATGATTACTGTAACAAAGCGGATTTAATAATATTGTGGAGGATGAAAGTTTAAGAGATTTAATGCGCATTGCAATGAAAATGCAAGCTATGTGGGGACTAGTTCTTTCAATTAGTCAACTTCCCAATTAGACTTTGGGAAACATTTAATGTTAATTGGTGCTATTTTAGTGTATTTCTATTTTTATACTGTGGAAGGCTTTGTTTGGAAAATGTTAATAAAGCATTATATTGTTACATGTTGTTTTGTTTTCTTTCCTAAGAAGGAAAAAATGCATTTTGACAGGAAAATAATTATATTAAGTCAAATTTCAGCACTTCCAAAATGTGATTAATCGCAATTAACGACGAAAAAAGTATTCGATTAATCGCGATTAAAAATATATATATAATCGACTGACAGCACTACATTTAAAAAAACTATTCATTTTGCTTTTAAATGTTTAATTTTGAGAACTATGGTGGATGGGGACTATTTTCAGAAAAAAAAAAAAAAAACATAAAAATATACAGTCGACTTATAGAGCATACAGTCGTATGTTATTTTTGTGGGGGAGAATTTTGGATTACATTCTTGTGACTGTTCATTTTATCTGGTATGTGTTTTATGAACCCTTGAACCCTTAACTATGGGCTAGGCTGAAGTGAGTTGCTATGGAGCACTCAGTGAAACGTCAAACACAGCAGTATTTCATCTCCTTTGTCGTACATCCCAGGTTTGGGAAGACGTCAGCCTTTGGAACAGTACAGACAGAGATGAGGGCAATTATTTTGCATCTAGGGCTGAAACTGATAGAATAAGGAATCTAAAAGACAATCCATCTTTTTGTGTGAAATCTTGGAGCAAGGACATGAGAAGCAGAAAAAACAGGATGTGTGCAATAATGGAAAAGTCCATACTGTTCAGAGCTTAGAGAGTTGACATGAATGAAATAGGAGAAGAAAAAATCTGTCATCATTTACTCACCCTCATTTTGTGCCAAACCCCTACAACTTTCTTCCGTAGAACACAAAAAGAGATGTTAGGCAGAATGAGAGCCTCAGTCACCATTCACTTTCATTGAATGGAATAAAAATACAATGAAAGTGAATAATGACTGAAGCTTTCTATTGTTAACTATCCTTTTAATAACCCTGTAAGACTGGTACACTTAAGCACAGAGCTAACAATATGTGCCTTTTAAAACCATTGAAGGAATGCTCGAGTTCAGAGCCTGGCCCTGCCTGCTTTAGAGCCTCTCGTGCTTTTGCACGTAAGAGGAGTCTCAGATATAAAAAAAACATCCTTTGATTTGCCCAATGGGAGGAGAGTTATGGAAAGTGTAAATATAAGCTAGCCATCCACCCATACACAAGCCTGAGAAATGTCACATAGATCAAAGACAGAGTCAGGCAGGAATACTTCTGTTAGAAAAGAAATAGAAAGTAGATTTATATTCAGTATTGCTTTGAACACTCTTTAATCCCAGACTATGACTGTCAAGTTTGATATCAAGTAGAAAACCAAGACAGGCCATATCTGTAGACAAGTATGGTTATGTTCGAAATAGCATACTAACATACTTCTTGAATTATTTATGCAGTATGTATATTGTGCACACTATGCTGTATGTATATTCTGTACATTTTCTGTTTGCATGCAATACCCGGATGACCTTCTGTACTACATTTGCCAAAAAGGTTTAGTATGCACCCAATCCACACTGCACAGAATATTGTATCCCATATACCATGCATTTAATGCATTTTAATGCACTTTCTGTATACATGGGATACTTAGATGGCCTACTACATTTGCAAAAATTAGCAGTACTCAACAGACTAGATTGCACAATGCGGTGCACTTGACTTGACCTTGCATTTTCAGTGTGACAAATGAACTGGAAGTAATATCAGCCTCAATTTTAACTTGACTCATTATTTGACCAGATAGCCAAGAGTTAAGAAATGTTTACACAAAACTGGATTAAAAATACAAAATAATCATATTTATTGGCAAGATGATGTCACTAACTAAATCAAAGTGGTAACACTTTACAATAAGGTTCCATTTGTTAACATTAATTAACAACATTGGTTAACATGAACTAACAATGCTTTTCCAGCATTTATTAATCTTGGTTAATGTTAATTTCAACAAATACTAATACATTTTTAAAATCAAACATTGTATATGTTAACATTAGTTAACGCACTATGAACTAACATAAACTAACAATTAACAATTTTAGTTTTATTAACTAACATTAAGAAAGATTAACAAGCGCTGTAAAATTTGTAAATTCATTGTTAGTTCATGATACCTAATGCATTAACTAATGTTAACAAATGGAACCTTATTGTAAAGTTGTAATGCGGTCATATGTCAACAATGTAGCATGCTACTTTGCCCCACAAAGCCAAAATTCAGTAACTACTGCAACACTGAAATTAAGAAAAATGGCCATAGTTTCTTGATTAGAATGTAAAGGATTAGTTCACCCAAAAATGAAAATTCAGCCATTGTTTACTCACCCCTGAGTTGTTATAACCCCATATGACTTTCTTTCTTTTTCTTAACATAAAGGAAGAAATTGTGAAAATGTTTTGTTCAATGGCAGTTTATGGTGACCATCTCTTCAAGCTTCAAAAGGACACAAAAGTATAATTCAGAAGTCTAATAAATTATTTCATGAGACTCATGATTGTTATGAAAGCATATGATAAGATTTGGTGAGAAACAAACCAAAATATAATGTATTATTCAGTGAAAATATTCACTGACCGTTGGTCTTCTGTGCACATTCATGAGTCAGCACACGAGCTTTGGAGCTCTTTGCACGAGAGCAACTGTAGTTATGCAGCACGCGCGAGATGGGATTTTCAAGCGAAAACTCGTTAGATTTTGTTTTTTCCACTTCAACAGGACCACCAGTGATATTAACAACAGAAAATATAACATAGCTACAAACAAACCAGAGAACAGATCTTACAAACATGTCTGAAGAGTTTGTAGTGGAAAAATAGATGTATTATAATGTCCAGCCTTATTTGTTTGAACCGCAGTCCTCAATCAAAAAGTGTGATGAAGGAGGCTGAATGTAGCTATCAGTACCGCTGCTCCCTATTCACATATTACACAGTCTGCGTAGGGCACCAACTCACCAGGTGGGCACCATTTCATGTAATAAGTGGGATAACAAGCAGTCAGACAGTAATTTTTGCAAAATAGACACCAACAGGTTCATCAGAATTCTGATGCAAACCTAAGATGGAATTCAGCTGTTTCTGGAGACTCTGCTTTCACTTTCTTCTCACAAAATAATATATTTTAAATGCAAATCACTATTACATGTCCATTTATTTATTTATTTGGTAGGCAGTCATGTAATAAGCAGGATAATCTACAGTCAGCTGGTCAAAATCGCAAAAATAAATCACTTCAGGTTAATACAAGACCACCTTGTCAGGGTTTATTTTGCGATAGTGACGGTTGACTGTACATTATCCCTTACGTAATGCACCCTACTTCACATACCATTTAAAAAAATAGTAGACAGGACTGTACAGCATATACTGTGCAGTATTTTGTAATAAGTGTTTAACTGTCAAAAAATAAAAATAAAAAGTTTCTGTAAATGCTTTGACCAATTAGATCCCATCAAACGTCATAACATGAATAGGATGCTGCTCACAATGTATGGTCGGATCTTATTGGTCAACACATTTTTGATGCATTTTATGCATGCTCTTCAACTGCGTTCATACCCAAGAAGAAATAAAACAGATGGTGCTGGAAATGTGTTTAAAAGTAGGTGGAAGCCTGCAGGGGTTAGATTTTAATTCATGCCAAAAGCATGTGACCCCCCGTGATCCCCCACTTCCTGGCCAGATCTGATCCCCTCATCACCTTACATGCTTTTACTACGTTGGAGTTCATACCACAAGCCCAGTGCTGAACAAAGCCAGCATGGGTGTTGTAAATAGGAAAGCATACATGTATTAGGGTGTTGTCTTTTTATTGGGGGAAACTTAAAATTCATGAGGGAACTCTCACAAATCATAAAGTAGGCAGCAGAAAATAATAATAAATGAATGAGAAAAACTGTGAAAACGATGGTAGTGGAATAGATGGATGGATGGATGTGCATCTTAATTTGGGTTAATGCAATGCTAAATGCATTGAGCTCACAGTTAAGGTGTGTGTGGGGAAAGGAGGAATGAATGAAAGGCAAAGGGGAAGTATTTACTGGGCCCTATCAGCAAAATCTCTGGGAGGGGACTGATATCAATATCCAGACTGTCAAGCACATGTGCAGAGTCTGGAAATGATTTGAAAGCCAGTTTTGATTCAGTTGTCTTTAAAGATTTAAAGTTGCTTTCACATTCTGGTGTGGAACTGAGTTTCACAGAGTTTGGTTCATTTGTTTAATGTAAAAACGTTTTTGCATACCAGCGAGAAAAGCTAGTTTTGATACGGTTCATGTGAGCTCTGATTCAGTTTGCAACGCAGTCTATGAACACAATTCAGCCTAATGCTAGAAACATGTTGCTTGCAAGCGTGCTGTCCCCAGCATGCACTATTGCATTGGTTGGCTGGCTGAAACAAACCTCAGTACTCAAGGGGGCGATAGATTTACCTTCAAATGTGCGGTCCATTAAACCAGATGTTTTATTGTTGGTGGAATCAAACTCAGATTTGGAAAAGCAATCATGTCAAGTGTAAAAACAGTGAACGTTGAGTATGGATAGATTGAAATATGCTTTATGCAAGCTAGTCTGTCACGCAATGATGATGCTTGCTGACTGAGAGTGTCTGCGGTGATTAAATGATATTAAATATATTTTCATTTAATAATTTTGGCAGTTTACAGTCCTGCTAAAGGGACAAATGCTCCTTGGGCGAGTGGTGGAGTTTTTGAGCAGACTCCAGTGGGCTGTGATTTATACAGGAAACTACTTATTGCATCAGACAAAGACTCTTGAGAAAAAGAGACAGAGAATTGCAATGTGACTATTAAAAACATAAAACAAGGTTTAAAGTGGGGAGATCGGAATGCCTTCTCCTTTTCACTCTGATCCACTGTGATTTTGAAATCCTCAAACGGCACCCGAAACATTCATCTCTACTAAACCACTTATCCCCCATGTGTGTGGTCCCATGGGCCCAGGGTCAGAGGTCACTGCCAAACTGCCCTGTGTTTACATTTCCCAATCCTTCGCAGACCACAAGCTTGAGTTCTCCATCGTTGAGAGTGGCTGCACTCTCAGCTAAAATACTTTTGGAAAATGCTTGATGGAAAAAGCAGTTGTTGCTGTTAAATGAGTTTCAAGCATAGCCAGTGCAGAAGTATTTTTTCCATTTGAGTTTTATTATCTTTTTTGTTTTTTCAAATACACTTTCCGAAAGGCTGTAAAATTCAAGGCCCTTTGCTCATAGTGGTTAAATCTGCAAATGGAGACCAAAACAAATAAAGAACAAGAATAAAATAGTGTCTGCAGTGGTGGTTATCATGAGCTAGCCCTCCTGCTTAGACATTATTGAATAAAATGTGTACATTCAGCCCAGTATATTTCACCAGGAACATAATGTTTTATAGACAGGAGTCAAAAAGGTTAGACTGATATCTGTTTTATAGTGCATCTACATATAATAAATGTTGAACAGTGTTTTGGTTAAGATTGCCAACTTTTCACCACACGAGTATGGGATGCTCGAGCATTTCACCGCTTCAATGCAGGATACAATAATTTTAAGACAGATGTTTTGCTGTCCGACTGGGGTGGGCATTTGGGACACCCACACTCGAGTGTCTCGCAGCTAAAATATGGGACAGTTTGCAACCCTAGATTTGGCGAGGGAGTGGACCAGTGAATACTGATTCTAAGGTTTTACCTTTTATATTATATATTTTTTTATTTATACTATATCTTATTAAAGGTGGAGCAGTGGTTCTCAACCTAGTTTTGCTTCATGACGTGGACTTTTTCATGGGACATCAATTATCGACCCAACATAGTCAAATTGTCAAAAAAATGTCCTGTCGATCAAACATCGAAAAGTATTAACATTACCATGAACTGCAAAGAACAACAATATGCAAAATTATTCAAATCTAGCCTGAATAGAAAAATGTAGAATTTTGTAAATGCATAAACTACAGCAGAAGTGTGATTCTAACACAAACGAACACTAGGCCAAATATTGTACCATTTGACAGATGAATTTGCACCAAAATACTGTATACTGTGCTGTTTCCATAGACCATAGTAGGTCTCCTCCCTTTTAAAAGTTTATAAGTCTATTTATTTTTCTAACTAGATGCAGTTATAAAATTGCATGCATTGCATGGTTTGCAGTTAGCATTGTTTTTTTTCTTCTCACCATGACACAATCAAAACAGATATGCAACACATTTTTTTGGTTGCAACCTACTTGATGAGAACCACTGGGCTAAATTAATCTGGTGTGAAGGTGGTCATTGTTTTGTTTTGTTTTTTTAACCCCCAATTTGGAATGCCTAATTCCCAATGCACTCTAAGTCCTTGTGGTGGCATAGTGACTCAATCCAGGTGGCGGAGGACGATCTCAGTTTCCTCCGCGTCTGAGACCATCAGCCCGTCCATCTTGTCACGTGGCTTTTTGAGTGCATTACCACGGAGACATAGCTCACGCTATTCTCCACAGCATCCACGCACAACTCACTACATGCTCCACTGAGAGCGAACCACATTATAGCAACCACCAGGAGGTTACCCCATGTGACTTTACCCTCCCTAGCAACTGGGCCAATTTTGTTGCTTAGGAGACCTGGCTGGAGTCACTCAGCACGCCCTGGATTCGAACTCGCGACTCCAGGGGTGGCAGTCAGTGTCTTTACTCGCTGAGCTACCCAGGTTTTTAACAGTATGGTATTGTATAGGACCAGAGAAGAAAATACAACCATCCACTTCATCCCAAATGTTTTATTGCTCCAGACATGTGTTGCACTATGAATGTGGGCATTATTTTGTTTCAGGCTGAAAGGACAAACTGTCTGTCAATTCTTTTCTTTAAGTGTGTATGGTACTGCCCATCTATGATAATGACATTAGGGTGGACCACATCTGTAGTGCATGGGCGTGTTTCTCACCAGTCCTTTTGCAGCCATGTCCCTCCCTTCTAGCGTGCTAGCACGTGATGAATCCTGTGACAAACTAGTTTTGCACAATCAAAGGAAAACCCCTTCATGTGCTGTTAGGAGATATAGGAAACAATTATGAGAGGGGTCATACTGGAATCCAAAGAAGGCTGAAGTGTGTGTGTGTGTGTGTGTGTGTGTGTGTGTGCGTGCGTGCGTGCGTGCGTGCAGGGAGAAGGGGAAAAGTTAAGGAAAAAGAAGTTGATCATGCATTCTGTTCCACTCCCAACTTTAACCCATCCCCCTTCTCCCCCTCCCTTCCTCTTTCTCTCTTTCAGATTTGTGCTCTAGCAGGTTGCTTAATGGTTTCCAGATTTCTTCATGCTTGTTTCCTCCTGGAAGCCTTGAGTCCTGTCATGAGATTCAACAGCAGCAGAGCTCGCAGTCCTGGAAGCTCACAACAGTTACGCATAATATGTTGGCCAGCAGCGACCTCATCTGGCCAAATAGTGGAACAGCAGGATACTATTTGCAGGAATGGACTAGATCATGATTTTACGCAGGAACAGCACTAATTATTATCATATACATTGCGAGTGAATTATCTAAATATGACAACAAAAAGTACACACCAATGTGTACACACATAGGCCTACTAATTTTTTATTATTACTATTTTCCACATTTAAGAATAACAGCCAAGTCGTCCAATGATTGAACACAAATGGAAGTATGGGAATTATGTAGAGTCAAAATATGTTAAACCAATCAAAACTATCTTATATTTAAGCTTCTCGCCATTTGTAGCCAATCGTTGTCTAGATTATAGCTGTGCACTCTCAAGTAGGCACTGACAACCAACTTCATAGGGTACCCTGGATGCTGTTAAAACAGTATTGTGTTCCTATGTATGCTGAGCGGTTTGACAGTCTAGCAGGTTTTAGTAGACATGTTTGGCAAATACCATGGTAATACCGTGGTATTCATTGAGATATAGTAGTCTATCATGTCAATACCATGGTACGTGCCACAGTACTTGCGTTATTTTATTGCTAGTTGTGTGATGGCAGTTGACGCTATGCATGTAACTGGCCACTAGGTGGAGGTAAATAGCCACATTTTAAACACAAGCGGCTTGAATAGGAGTAGATTAAATAATTGATTTTTTTTTTTTTTCAAAGGGAAGATTTGTGAAATTTTCTTTTATCAGCACTGAAGTTCCACTAATACTTTAAAGTAGTTTGGAGGGCAACACAGAGATGAATCGAACCACTGAGTTTAAAACCCAAATCGATCCCATATTCATTGAGCTGTGGAATAGTGGGGTTTTAGATAGAGTCACCTGTAGACTGCACACGATGTAAGAACAGATTTATTAATTTATAGAGCTGAGACCAGTTTAAATGAGGGTGTGTGTGAGTCCCTTATGCTCACATGAAACTTTAATAAGTATGCAGTTGGAATACAGACAGATTGAGAGAGCTGCATGTGGTCTGTCAGTCACGGAGGAGGAGGTCTATTTCCATTAACAGCATGGGTTCAGTTGAGCGTTGACAAATATTGAGCTCCCTTGAGCCTGTCTTTAGTCATTCAGCCACTACCAAGGAGTTTTTAAACTGTTCCTGGTGCCCAGCACTGCACATTTTGGATAGAACTACTACAAGAACTACAGACGTTTTCCTTTTTTTTTTTTTTCTTTTTTTTGCAATTAACCGCTCGGACCAGTTCAGAAATGGACTGAACGGTCCCGGTCAACAGTTCTCGAGTCAACAGCAATCTGTGGCCTGTTGCACGAAGCTAGTTGAACAAACTCAGAGTTTCAGAGTAAGTTTCAGGTTGACAAAACCAGATAGAGCCAAACCGGGTTCAGCAATCTCAAGAAGCACGCTACAGGGGGCCTGGGTAGCTCAGCAAGTATTGACGCTGACTATCACCCCTGGAGTCATGAGTTTGAATCCAGGGTGTGCTGAGTGACTCCAGCCAGGTCTCCTAAGCAACCAAATTGGCCCGGTTGCTAGGGAGGGTAGAGTCACATGGGGTAACCTCCTCGTGGTCACGATTAGTGGTTCTCACTCTCAATGGGGCACGTGGTAAGTTGTGTGTGGATCGCGGAGAGTAGCATGAGCCTCCACATGCTGTGAGTCTCCGCAGGGTCATGCACAACGAGCCACGTGATAAGATGCGCAGATTGACTGTCTCAGAATCAAATCAAAAATCAAATTACATACGATTAACTGTTTTTGAAATTAACAGCTATGTTCCCAGGATGCACTGCGGCATTAAGAATTTACTTCGATTTTTTACTATTTACTGGTTTTTGATGTTGTTTTTGTTGTAGTCTAATTTACTTGTATTTGAATGCTCAGTTCTTATTTACGTAAAAGTATGTTTGTTAATTGTCACCATTGTTGTGTTTTGTATGCCGAGATTTGATTTCTGTGTGTGTCTTAATAACAACTCGAGTTCATTCAAACATTCAATTTGCTGATATAATTTTGTTTAAAAATTCTTTACTGTTTTTGCTTTTATGTGTAATGCACCACTATTGCCACATATAGTGCTATTTGCAAGGTTTGATCAGATATTCAGTCTGACCTTAGGTTTTGTCTTCCAAGTAATACAGTGCAGCAACTTGTGTTTTACTTAAACATAAATTGACTGGCTGAAAGAACATAATATAATAATAAAGAAGGCCCAAGGTGCCAGCTCAAGAGATCACTAATCACCATAATGGTGACTTCAAACAAAACACAACTATTGATAACAAAACAACAACACTAATTAAACTAAGACTTCTGTTAAGTCTGAATAAAAACATTTGTACATGTTTTCTTTTTTTTTTTTTTTTTGTAGCCCCAATGCATTGCCAAAGCATACATACTTATTAAAGTGCAAAGGCTTATGGGTATTTCACCATTATAACCCACAATGCAGTGCTATACTGTGTACAGGTTGTTGTTGTGTTTTTTTGTTTTTGTTTTTTTTTTTTCATAAAAATACACTTCAGTCCTGGCAAAATTGTACATTTAATATGTACATTGCTTCTAAGGTTGATTTTTTTTTTTTTTGACCTCTCATTAGACAAGTGAAGGCTGATATGAGATGATAAAGAACAGAGGTGTTGGTCAGAAACATCATGAACACTAACCACGTGCCACAAACTAAAATTTTCATGGGGGGGGGTGTTAAAATATACGTTTTAAAATGTCACTAGCTTTCACCAAGATGATATCATGATTTTAAATGTTAATTTTCTCCTAATGCCTTGCATAGAACAGCTATTTACCGTAAAACTAGTAGCTTCATAGCGAGACTGCTCTTGATCTCCCAGAATGCAACATTTTTAATAGCAAACTACGGTATTTAAGAATCACAGAAGATTGCTGTAGGAATTTGGCCGTAAATTTACAGCAGTCTTTTACAGTGTACAGCAAGTAATCCTCTAAAACGGTCAGCAACCTATGGCTCACGTGCCAGCATTGGCACGCGGAGGGGTAATCACTGGCACGCCAGCAACAGCGAGAGAGGAGTAGACTATTTTATTTATATAAATTCCGCACCTGCATTCCAATCTACATCTTGATGTAATCCTTCCTCATGATCACACAAAATGTTTTCATGAGCTGAATGGGAGGCTAAACAAGTTAAAATGTGACAAGACTGCAGTATACCCAACAGACTGGTGCAGCGCGTGCAAGTCATTCGCACATCACGAGCCGACAGCGCTTCACGTTCGCTTAAACGCGCCCGATTTGCTTCGGTCAGGCTGCGCGGATGACAGCCTACATTCCGTGTTTCATTTGTTTCTTAATGCTTTCAGA
Organism: Myxocyprinus asiaticus; assembly: GCF_019703515.2. Taxonomy (NCBI): domain Eukaryota; kingdom Metazoa; phylum Chordata; class Actinopteri; order Cypriniformes; family Catostomidae; genus Myxocyprinus; species Myxocyprinus asiaticus. Next base: position 37,458,917 of record NC_059357.1, on the reverse strand, counting down.
ACAACACGTGATGTAATAAGTAAAACACCACGATTAATCCTTGAGATTTCCAACCCCGCAACAGGTACACCCTCCTTAAACCATGGTCACATTCAAAATGACATTAAACGATTAAAAGAGAAAACGTAAAAGTCCATTCAAAATATAAATTAAACCTGGAAAATAACGTTTTAGGATTTTGTAGGTGTGATTCACTGAAAAAGGCTAAATAGTTGATCGGCTTGTGATACGTGAATGGCTTGCACGTGCAGCGCGAGTTTCGTCAGACTTTAATAGTGTTTAGTCTCCTATTCATCTGATGAAAACATGCTGCATGATCACGAGGAAGAATTACATGAAGATATAGATTGGAATGCAGGTGTGAAAAACTACAAACAAGTAAAATAGTCTGCTCCACTCTTGCTGTTGATTGCATGCTAGTAATTACCCCTCTGTGTGATTTTGAAAATGTAGTATGACATAATATAAGAAATATTTAAGATTGCACAAAATTTCGTGATCAGTAATCAAATAAGCACATTTGAGACATTAACTGTAACTCATTTAGTAGCCTACAAAAGGACAGGTTTTCTTTCATTCAGTAGCGGTTTTAACCACCACGCAAACCATGCAATAGCGTGGGGCCCCGGACGTCGGGGGGGCCCCCACCCCGGTAGGAAAGTTCTGCAAAAAAAGGCTTGAGGGGTGACATGATGTTCTGTCAGTGCTCTTACAGCGGTTCACGTTAGAAGCTGCTGGGTTGGGACAGGTGAGTTTTTTTAAGTAGGGTTCGGGTTTGTAATTTATGAATAAAAAAAATAAAATAAAAAATAAATATATATGTATACGCCTATATAGGCTGTCCGAACTTGTTTCGCGCACGTGCTCTCACTCACAGATACACACGAACGGATGAGCTAGGGGACGTGTTTTTGCCTGCATCTGCTCTGTTTTGCCATTGTTTTCCTGTGTAAACGTGCTGGACGAAGGTCCATACCTGCTGCACCATGTCTCGCTGTTTCTTCAGTGTCTCACGGAGGACTAGCACATTTTTAGACACTGTCAGGTTAATAAGAGCCTCAGGTTTCAGAAATGCATGCCGAGACACCTGCGTTCTGTTTCAGTCGTTGCACTGTGTCTAGATTGTTTTTTAGTGCAGGTGTCACAAAGATTTAATGTTCTGAACAAGTTCAAGTTGCATAGAGGGGACTGTTACAATGTTTAACATTATTCCAGATTGTTCTGCAACAAGCAAAGTTTCAGTGCTTGATAAATGGCAATGTTTTTTTTCCCTTCTGCTCTAGTGTGCTGAGGGGACACCGTGCCTTGTATGTTTACTGTTACAGTTACGAATGTTGACTACGATGATGACATTAAATACAGCCTCAGCATCAGAATATAAACTCAAGGTGACAGTAAAGTAAATAAGACAGGAATATATTACTATTGTGTACAACAAATCCTCAAAGTAATACAAATACTGTATCATGTTATAATGAAAACTGGACAACAATAAATAATTGTTGGATTATAAAATTAATAAATAACAACTGAATTCCAAAATGTTACAGGGTGAAGTAGTAGGTTTTACACACACACACACACACACACACACACAAATTGTTTTGTATAAATTTATGTAGGTAAATATTGCTTTTTTTATCACTGTATTGTGGAAAAACTGGAAAACATGCATTCATTATCTTTAACAACATTTGTATTTAATTAAACATTCTGAATGTACTTGGCTACAGTGGTTGATAGAATTTAAAATTATGATTTAAAATACATTTATGTAAGTTTTTAAGCAAAAATTCTAAATGGGGCCCCGGCTTGGTCGGTTGCTTGGGGCCTCAGAAATAGTAAACCCGCCCCTGCTTTCATTAAAGCATTTAAGATGCTCTGTGAAAATTCACATGCAGGATCATGATTATATCATAATCATCAGGTTTTCACTCAAACTGTTATGCTGATAATATCATTTGTAATAAAAAAAACAAATGATTAAATTAGAAAAATGCAAAATAGAAACATTTTCACAAGTGGACTCAAACTTCAGAAAAATCACATACATGCACATATATATATATATATATATATATACACACACACACACACACAGCTCTGGAAAAAAATAAGAGACCACTCCAAATGCTTCTTAAATCATTATCTCTTCACAGGGGTGGACTGTCCATAGGGAGAACCGGAACTTTTCCCGGTGGGCCGGCCGAGAAATGGGGCGAACGGACCACGATAAGCTGAACGGGTCATGACAAGCTGAAGTGAGCCGCAAAATGCTGTGCGATATTCCATTCCAGTGTCTGATGAATTCCTGCTTTAATCTTTGTACCAGGAGTGGCATAAAGTCAGCAATGTGAAAGACTGGTAGAAAGAGGGCAAAGACACACGAAAGCTGGGATTGAAAATCAGGGTTATTCCACCAAATATTGATTTCTGAACTCTTCCTAAGTTAAAACATTAGTATTGTGTTGTTTAAAAATGAATATGAACTTCTTTTTTTGCATTATTCAAGGTCTGAAAACACTGCATCTTTTTTGTTATTTTGACCAGTTGTCATTTTCTGCAAATAAATGCTCTAAATGACATTTCTATTTGGAATTTGGGAGAAATGTTGTCAGTACTTTATAGAATGAAACAAAAATTTTCATTTTACTCAACACACATACCTATAAATAGTAAATCCAGAGAAACTGAACATTTGGAGTGGTCCAAATTTTTTCCAGAGCTGCATATATGGGGCGTTTTCCAAAAGGGCACGTCACTCGAAGAGTCATTTCAAACAAAAGAAAGTAAGTTTATTTTTTCACAAAAGGCCCTTTTACAAAAATATTTTTTGTGATGGCTACAATCAAATTGTAATGCCATGCTTTCTTTAGAGAGCCCACATCAAGAGTTTTGCCCTTTGTAGTGAGTAGGGCATAGGGACGATTACTTTTGATTTGAATTCGCCCATATTTTTTTGGCAGGGGGTGGGGTGGGGGGAGGGGGAGGGAGGGGTTGGGGTGGACGTCGGCACAGCCATTAACTAGGAAAATAAAAAATGCCACTCCATTTCAAAAAGGTTGCCAACCCCTGCTCTAAAATATATTAGAAAATCTATTCATCATCAATCTCACCAAAGTAAAATGGCCTTGTTTTGTGTCATCACCTTGATAAATTAACTTAGACCATAATAAACACAATCTCTATTGATTAAAGGAGAAAACACTGTAAAATGAGAAACACATTTGCTGACAACTTTTTCTTTTATTTAAAAATAAAGCGGTTATAGCCTTTTTAGCAAAGATAAGTGAGACAAGTTTTACAAACGGGGAAAAGGCGAAGATAAACATAGCTAAATCCACCTCACACATAAAGCCATACAGTTTCAGGAACAGATTTCCGACATATTTTTTGCTTATTTTTATCTTCCCACATTTAAAAATGACTGCAAGCACAAGGCTATGCAAATTTATGTGAACTGCTAACAGCATGTTTTTCTCTTTCTCTCTCTGTGTGGATCATATGAAAACAAATTAGATACATTTTTGCTAAGCATTTTTGCCCACAGTAATCAAATTATGATGGACCTTTTGGCCCTACATCTGAAACAGAAAATTAAGGCAAATTCTGTCACCTTGTGTTAAATGATACTCAGAAGTCAGGCTAGGCAGTACATGCTATTTGGCACTTATATCTTGTCTGCTTAAGGCTGGAGTGACACTTAGTGTGAAGCAGTTGAGAATTCCCTATAAATCTTGTCAGATGTAACATTACAGTCCTGAGGTGGACAACAAAAAACTTGTCTTCACGATGCCTGACCCTTAAGTTAATTCAGAAACAAAAAGCTTGCAGACTGCTGCAGTTAAATCATATACTGAGTGGTAACACAAAAAGCAAAAAAGTGTTCTGTAATAAAGGCCTCATTTTAGTTTACGCATGGTCATCTGCAACATATATAGACCTATATGTACTGTACAAAATATGCAAACAGAATCAATGTAGATTAGTGTCTTTGCGCAACAGTGTATCACACCACCCCATTGAACTTCATGAGGAGCAATGGCAGTGTAATTTGTTAATGCCAAAATTACTAGAACTGACATTTACATGTTTACTAGAACATATGACCAACCATAACTGGTTTCTTAGTTTAATTTGACAAGACACATTTTGTTGAACCTAATAGTTTAAACGATTCAGTGTCAGTGACACAGCCAAACTGATCAAAACTCCAGTGAGAAACAGAGCTAGGTGCCTTCCCTTGCGTGCCATGAAGAGCAGGAAGGAAGTGGTGAGATATGCAAAATACTGCGCAGACAGCTACAATGCAAAACACGTACGGACTGAAAAATTAGATCTGATGAAAGGACACCTGTTGCCATTCTTGCCAATAGTTGATCATGACCAGCCTATGGAGGATGAAGAAGGTTCTCCAACATCTGGCACTTTCAAATCATCTCCATTCCAGCTCTGACTGCTGCAGTTTCTGACCTCCATCACAAGAACATTTCAGAATCACAGTAGCTCTTATAATGACAACATCTTACTGGATGTATGACTAAATCATATGCAAACTAGAGATACATTATTTGTAGGGCTTAAAAAAAAGCCAAACCCCAGCATGTGTATGACAAAACAGAACTCAGCATTTTCGACCATCCCTTGCCAGTTCAGCTTGCTTGTAACATCAAGAATTACCTGCATGCACAGCCTTTCCACACTGGCAATGGCAGAGTGCTGGTTTTTACTTGACAATATACAGCACTTTCATGCACAGGGTTAACATACACAGGGCCACAGAGCAAATTATATGTTTTACTTTAATGCACTAGTGCTCCAAATACAAAAAGAACCAATATCTTTAGGCACCATTTCATGGGACTGTAGAGAACGGGAGAATGGCTTATAAATGCATATGCTTGAGCAAGTAAAGTTTACAGTTTCAGTGACATATGTATCCCTGACCACCTTTCTTTAAACAGAGCTATCAGTGGAACACACAAAGCGTCCCTTTTGGACTGATCTTCTGTCTGAATGTAAACACATCTAGCTGTGCTTCTTGCAGTTGGTAAGTAGTGTGACAGATGGCTTTGGTGTCTGAGCTGAAGCAGTCTGCCCAACTTCTCTCTACAGTGACAAAGGAGTCTGAGGCATCTGTCCAGCTTTGTCGTGCTTACGCCTACACCCAGACTTCACAATTAGAACCCAGTAGGAATTCTAATAGTCTCTTTTATACAATGTCAGAAGACTCAAATTCGGTCTCTCCATCCCCATAAATGTTCCCTGATTGTAGGGTTTCATACTCTGATCTCATCGTCCTCATCCTCTATGAAGGAAGAGAAGGCTGGTTCATTGTCCAGGTGGCCGGCGTTGTCGGTACTACCCATGTCTTCTTCGTAAGGCTGACAGGTTGGTTTCTCCTCCATGGCAGCAGAACCTGAGCTGGAGACCGAGCAGCTGTCAGCGTGATGCAGGTGTTTTTGCTGTGGTTCTGGAGTGCTGGTGCCTTCACTCTGGATCTCAAGGTCAACGGAACTGGGAGCCCTCATGTGTTCCTCATCATGAGCCACAAACTCCTCTTGTTTCTCTTCTTTCACTACATCCTCCTTCATCTCCTCATCCTCTTCCACTCCTCCGTGGTTGCTGGGAAGGGGTGAAGCATGTCCTTCACTGCTCTTTCCTTCCTCGAACCCTTGGTCATCGTCTTCCTTCTCCATAACCCCTAGGATGTCCCCTAGCATAGAGGGCCCAAGGTCAATATGGAATGACATCACAGATTCAGCCTTCTTCATACCTCCCCCATTGTAAGATGGGGAAGGTTGTAGTTCTGTCAACACCCCAAAGTGCTTCTCATGGAGCTCCAGGTCCAATGCATTAGCAGAAGCTCCACTGGAAGGGCTGGAAGTCAAGCTCTTGAGCACCCTGCCATCTCCATCTTGTCCCTCTTCATTGTTGAGGAAGGGCAGGGACATGGCATTTTTTACATAGGTAGGTGACCCACTAGGAGGAAGGAGGGTATTCTCATGCTGGTCTACTCTGGTGATGGACTGCGAGCGCTTGCTGCTCCGGAAGGTACGAGACAGCAGTCCCGGTTTTGGAGAGCGAGGATAGGTGTGACCCTCTTGCGATGGCTCTCCAGATCGAGTGCTGAGGAAAGAGGTGTCCCCAAAAGCTTCCCCACTGCGTCCTACATGCATGGTGTGCCGGAAGTCCCCCAAGGGAGCGCTGATCATCTCAGTAGTGAGGTCCATATGAGAGCGCCGTTTAGTCTGAGACGAGCCTGATACCAACTGCTTTAAGATGGGCATCTTGGTCTCTACAACTTGCAAACCCAGTTGTATAATCTGCTTGAGTGATGGTGATGTGTTTTAATAAGCAAGGTGCTTTCTTTTAACAAGTCCAAAAAGCTTTCTGGTTCATTTAGATTCTCCTCTGCCCAGTTTGATGCAATCTTGATTGCTGTTACTTCAGCGTTCAGACAGAAGAATGTCAATCTGTAATTAGGGAAAACAAAAACAAGATCAGATTGTATACTTTACTGGAGTTGCCATCATGGCACAAAGCAAAACCAGAGTGCAAAGCCCAAACTAACTCAATTAAGGTTATTATAGTGCTGTGTTGTTTGACTTTCTGGCTGCATCAATAGAGGCAGAAAGAAACTGGCAGAATAGGCAATTCCAAGACATCTCATCAATGCGTCTGTCCAGAATACCACCAGAGGCTGCAGTGTCATTCTTTTCTCTGAACTAGACTGCACAAGTTTTTTGTCATTCAGCTGAGGTAAGGTTCAGGGTTTTTTCAGTCAGGTGGTTGAATTTAAACCATTAATAAGATAGGAGGTCACGTGACGCCATGCGAGGAGCAGACGTGTGAGCGACTAGCTCTGCACACTTTGCTAGTTAAAAAAAAAAAAAAAAAGTATTTTCATGTTATAATTCGGTGAGATTCGATACACCCCGTCACATATTTATTCTTTGAGGTAAACATGGCAAAGAAGTCAAAATCCTCAGACTCTGGAGACATTAAAAGACACTTACGTGTTCAAGCTGAGGCCTCTGATGGGACTGCAAGCCGGGGACTCGATTTGGACGGCACGTCGGGAGATGAAATCAATATGTCAGTTGTTAATATGAGTGGACTGTCTCTTTCCACATGGAATGTCAATGCAATGGAGCACCCCATAAAAAGAAGGAAGGTTATTTCTTTTCTTAAGCGTAAGAAATATGATATAGTGTTTCTTCAAGAAACGCATCATTCCCCACAGGAAGCTGAAAAAATTGGGAAGATATGGGGTGGACATGTTTTCTTTAGTGCTGGCTCAAGTAAGAGCAGGGGGATCATTATATTGATAAATAAACATCTACAATTCAAATTTCTCAAACAGATTAAAGATAAAATAGGAAGAGTCATTATTGTTTTAGCAGACATTCAGGGGCAAAGGTTGATTTTGGCTAATATTTACACACCTAACGCTGATGATCAGGGCTTTTTTATAGATCTTGAAGGGATGTTACAAACTGCTAGCACCCCTCATGATATAATATTGGGAGGAGACTTTAATTTGTCGATGGACTCAATCCTTGATCATAGTGAAGCAAAAGTGTGCAAGCCTCCTAGAGCAACACTGACGCATTGATCTGTTAAGGATTATACATTTTTTTCATCAGTTCATAAGATTTATTCTAGAATAGATTTTTTTTTTATATCTAAATTCCTCATTCCATCTGTTGTTGACTGCTCAATTGGAAACATCTTAGTCTCGGATCACGCCCTGGTGATTTTAGAGATGTTGCCACATACAGAGAAAAATAAATCATATAGTTGCCGTTTTAATGTATCCCTTTTGCAAAATCCTGATTTCCAACAAATGTTAAAGACTGAAATCAATGTTTATATGGAGACCAACTGGTCCTCAGTATCCTCTGTGGGCATGGCTTGGGAGGCACTTAAGGCGGTTCTTAGGGGTCAGATCATACAGTATGCCTCATTCATCAAAAAATCCAAAGCACGAGAACTCATGGAGTTGGAAGAGAATATTAAAAGTTCCAAGGCAGAGCTGAAGCGCCGAATGTCGTCTGATGGCCTCAGAGAATTGACCCGACTGAAATATAGATATAATACTATTTTGTCACAGAAAGTGGAGTTTTGGTTGTTCAGAGCAAGACAGTCATACTTTGAGTCGGGGGACAAAGCAGGGAAGCTTTTGGCTAGATATATAAAACAGAGAGAGTCTTTTTCTACCATTCCCTCAGTGAAATCCGCTGGTGGTGAAATGTTTACCTCAGCCATTGATATTAATAATGCTTTTAAAGTGTTCTATCTTGATCTCTAGTTCCACATTTTCGTCTACTGATGAATATATTAGAAAATTTGTGGAACCATAAGAACTTCCTCAATTGATGACTGAGCAAAAAAATTATCTTGAATCTGAGATAACCTTGGAGGAGCTTAACGAGGTAATTAAGGCCTTGCCTTCAGGCAAATCTCCAGGGCCAGATGGTTTTGCCGCTGAATTTTTTAGATCTTATGCTACAGAATTGGCTCCACTTTATACAGTTTCATTAAAGAATGGAAAGCTTCCCCCAACTATGACATTATAACATAACATTTATAACATTTATGCATTTGGCTGACGCTTTTATCCAAAGCGATTTACAGTGCCCTGATTACAGGGACAATCCCCCTGGAGCAACCTGGAGTTAAGTGCCTTGCTCAAGGACACAATGGTGGTGGCTGTGGGGATTGAACCAACAACCTTCCACTTACCAGTTCAGTGCTTTATTCCACACCACCACCACCACTCCAACCATGACACAAGCTCAGATCAGTCTGATCCTTAAAAAAGGATAAAGATCCAAGCGAGTGTAAGAGTCACCGTCCAATTTCCCTGATCCAGCTAGATATATAAATATTGTCAAAAATTTTGGCTAATCGATTAAGTTATGACATCTCTTATACATATAGATCAGGTGGGGTTTAATAGGGGCTGCAGCTCTTCTGACAACATTAGGCGTTTCATCAATATCATGTGGTCAGTGGCGAATGATCAGACTCTGGTCACTGCCATCTCACTTGACGTGAAAAAGGCGTTTGATATGGTAGAATGGGATTATCTTTTTAAGATTTTGGAAATATACGGGTTCGGGAGTACATTTATTGGTTGGATTAAGTTACTTTATAGATACCCTGTAGCGGCGGTACAAACAAATTGATTAATTTCAGATTATTTTACTTTGAATAGGGGCACTCGTCAGGGTTGCCCTCTTTCCCCATTATTGTTCTGTCTTGCCTTGGAACCATTAGCAGCTGCGATAAGAAAGGAGGAGGGCTTTCCAGGGGTGGTGGCGGGAGGTGTGGCGCATAAGCTTTTGCTTTACGCAGATGATATTTTATTATTCGTCTCTGACCCTACTAGATCTATGCCTTGCCTCCACAGAATTATTAATTCCTTTTCTAAGTTTTCAGGATACAAAGTCAATTGGTCTAAATCTGAAGCTTTGGCTTTGACACCATACTACCCAGCGACTGCTTTCCAGCCGGGCGCTTTCCAGTGGCCCAAACAGGGCATTAAGTATTTGGGCATTTTATTCCCAGCAAAATTGTGTGATTTAGTTAGAGTTAATTTTTACCCCTTAATAAAATGGTTTTCGAGTGATGTGGGCAGGTGGGCTTCATTGCATTTATCTATGATCGGGAAAGTTAATGTTATTAAAATGAATTGTATTCCAAAATTCAACTACCTGCTACAGTCTCTCCCTATAGATGTCCCACTTTCAAGCAATTTGAACATAGCAAAAAACATAGAAGTCCTTCATTTGGAATGGTAAGCATCCCAAATTACATTTCAATAAGATACATAGGTCGATTGACAAAGGTGGGCTAGGCCTACCCATGATTTTATTTTATTATTATGCATTTGGTCTCAGACATTTGGCTCACTGGTCGCTCCCACCTGAGAGAGCCCCTCCCTGGTTCTGTATAGAACAGGAATTTATTGCCCCTATATCATCATTGCAGAGCCTTTCTATCAAATTAATCGGAGAAGTTACATCCCGTTATCTCGCATTTGAACTCGGTATGGACAAAAGTGTCCAGTGTGTTTAATTCAGACATTTATTTAGATGTTGCCTCGAGCATATGATTGAACCCCAAATTATGCATCAACAAGTCCCCTTTTTGCTGGTCAGAATGGATTGGGAGGGGGGTTACTATACTTGGTGACCTATATGAGAGTGGAGTGCTGAGATCCTTTCAAAATTTGGTTCAACTTTTTGGGATTCCCAGATCTCAGTTCTATAAGTATTTACAGTTGAGCCACCTGATTTGTACTGTTTTTGGGAGTGGTTTACACCCCACTAAAGTGGCAGATACTCTGGGAGTGGTGATTACTGCTTTCAGAAAAGGTCATGAGGCATCGGTGTATTACTCCCTGTTAATTCAGAGTCTGGGGGATGGAGCTTCAGCTTCTCTTAAGAGACTGTGGGAGAAGGATCTGGGCTTGGTATTGGAGGAGGGAGTGTGGGCTAGGATTCTAAAAAATGTCAAATTTGCATCTAGAGATGCAAGGGTTCACCTTATGCAATTCAAGATTTTACATAGAGTCTGTTGGACCCCCTCTAGATTGTATAGGCTTGGTCTTAAAGACACATCCACCTGCTGGCGATGTCAATGGAGACACAACCCAGGTTTTTTGGGGGTGTCGTAATATTCAAGAATTTTGGCTGAAGGTGCAAAGTTTTGTGTGTAATGTGTTGGGCACTCAGGTCTCATTCTGCCTCAGACTCTGTATTTTGGGAGATGGGAAGATCATGGATTTGGAGGATAAGTACATGAAGGATTGGGTTTTGACCAGTGTGATGATTGATAGGCAGGTTATTTTGAGGAGTTGGAAGTCGGATGGAGCACCCTCGTTCCCGGAGGGTGGCTGCTTTCGAGGAGGGGTCGAGAAGAAGGATGGGAGTTAGGGATTTTTATAATAAGAAATGGGGCAATTACCTAGCATTTTTGAGGGAATCTTGAGGAGGGGCGGTGGAGGGAGTAATTTAGAGTTTTTGTTTTATTATACTTGATTATTGTATTTTCTTTTTTGTGTGTGTGTGTGTGTGTGTCTCTATATTCTATTGAACACAGGGGTGTTCATGGGGGGTTCAGGGTGGGGGTTTAATGTTTAAAGTGATTGATTCGTTTATGGTGTTATTAGTAATATATGGGGTGAATCAAACAAAACCCTTCAAGGACATGTCAGGGTCATATTTCTCAGAATCAAAAATAAAAATAAGAATAATGAAAATAAGGCTAGGGCTGCCTGATTTGGACAAATTAATATTGAGATTATTTTCAAAAATACTGCGATTTAAACTGCGATACGGCAAACAAAGTTTGGTAATGTTTTGCCCATGTTCTAATGCCAATAAAAAGGCTAATCTTTGGGGGTGCACACTTCAGTCATCTTAAAAAGAACTAAACTTGGATCTTTCACTTAGACCACAAACGAACAACCTTTTAAAACAGTGAAACAAAGAGAGAGAGAGAGAGAGAGAGGGGGGGGGGGGGGGGACACTGTCTTACTTGTGTCTTACTCGTATTTACAGTGTTATGTCCACTTTGTTGTGGGGTCTCAGCACACCATTCATCATCATTATTTTTGGAACCCAGTCAACTTGAGTATTATATAATTGTAATATTATAATAGTATTTTAATTATTAATCGTATTCTTCTTATTATTATACAACAGTCATATATTTCTAATATTATGTAGTATTACTGTAATAAAATTGTAACTTGCATTGCTTTGCAGTTCAGGTAAACCAATAAGTTCTAAACCGTCAAGCTTTTATTTTGGTGACATCGTGTGAAGAGTTTGTGTGTTCACATTTGCAACAGCTGTATAATCGGTGTTAACAACTATCCATCTCTCCAGTTGATAAATGAACAGTGTCTTCTTAGAAAGGCACATAAGACAGTAGCTGATCCTTCTTATGTTCTCCATAATGAATTTCAGTTACTTCCATCGGGGAGATGATTTAGAGTCCTCCGGTGCAAACTATTTTACCTGTGATGTTTGTGTGTGTTTTTTGTTACACGAGGGTCCAATAAGAATTTCCCAGTGATGGAACAAATAAAGTATGATCTAATCTAATGTGCTCCTCATTTTAACATCTTCTCTATCCAAAAATACCCAGTGCCATGGGGTGTATTATTTGTATTTGCTTATTAATTGCAGTGGCCAAACATGGAATGAAAGTTAAACGAAATTAAAGTTAATGTAGAGCACTTTAAATATAAAGTAACTCAGCGCACACAAACAAAGGGAATCAAACTCAGAGCACATCTGTTATTCTGAACACGAGATGGAGTTGTGGAGTAATGAACTGCTCTGAAATCACTGAAAACTGTAATACTGCACTAACACATTACAGACAGGACAGCTATTTTGAAGTGAACAGCGCAAGCAGGCTTTTTATTTAATAAAATTGCAGCCCTTTGAGATTTAATAATTGCACAAGCCCATATCACAATTTCGATTTTATTTCAATTAATTGTGCAGTCCTAAATGAAGCTTCTTTTAATACTATTATTTTCACGAAAATTAAACTAATTTCCCCCCACAAATTCTCAGTATTGTAGTGTGGGAAAATCATGTTCTCATTACCGTAATCTGAAAAAATAATTATATATAATTTTAACTGTAAAGTTTGTATACATCTTGGTAATATTTTTTTATAGTGAATTTTAACTTAATAAAAAAAAAAAAAAAAAAAAAATTTAAGGAATTTGTTGATTAACTACACAATCCATGATCTTACAGATAAAAATCCACCAATCTGAGCATTGCGCCAAACAAACCGTGGCAAAAGAGCTCTGCAGAAACCACCCACTCCCATGATAATTTGATGCAATCAAGTTAGTCTCCCAACACTCAAACTGCTTATACATTATTATAGATATCAGAATTTTTTGTAATAAACTTTACATATATTGATTCTATACTTATAACTCTAAATCAATGGAGTTATATTTTTCCATTATTTTTAATTTGATTACACAATTCGCATGAGATTGTAGTTAATTCCCTCATTAAATGCGTTAAGTACACAGTCTTGTACTTTTGTCAAATATTTTTTGCTTCAAATCAAAGTTTGTAATTTTGTTTAGGGCTGGGTAAAAATTTTGATTTTCCGATGCATTGCGATCTTCATTTGAACAATATTGATATTGATTCTTAAATACCAAGATTGATCTTTCACTTTATGTGGCAACCCTCTATAATGCAAGTAAAGTGTTCACATGTGCGACCAAATCTCGTGCTATGTGACTAAAAATGTCTATGATTAGATAAAAATGCCTATGATTGAATAATCTCTTTTAATACCCTTTGTTTTTACAGTCAGTTGTTAATACCACCCCCCCCCCCCAAAATACAATTAATTCTAATCACACACTGATGCGTTAAAGAAAACCATGCATGTCCTCTCGTTATACAGTATGCGCTCACTGGCTGATGCCGGTAGTCTTAAAGAGACAGTACTGATTTTGCACATTGTCTACATATCAAATGTACAAATTATACGTTAAGTTAACAATAAACATGTACCAAAAAACGTATATGCAACAAAATTTATGCAATTTCAAGACATTAATTGATGGAATAGACTAAATTAGAACATTTTTCAAAAGCTAAAATGTGACCAATTTGATGAAAAACTAATGATAAAATATAATTGGTAAAAAAAACAAAAAAAAACTGAATTGTACCTAGAAGAGTTGCCTAGAAGGTTCCTTTATAATTAAGAGCATTAGCTGAGAAAGAATTTCTTTCATATGTAAGCAAAATGTATATTGTAAAAGAAATGTACCCATATGGATCGAGGTTGATTCAAGATCGGAATCAAATTGAGAGCATGTGAATTGGAATCGAATTGGGAAATCTGTATCAATACCCAGCCCTAATTTTGTGATTCACCTCAGAGCTGGTTGGTTTGGTTCATGGCTTAGTACTCTTAGTATTCTTATATGTTTTAAGTACTTTATGAGATACCTATGGGAAAAATACTTCCGGAATCAAGATGGTGCAAAAAAAAAAAAAAAAAAAAAAAAAAAAAAAAAAACACAAAAGTGGGCAGTTACTCTATTTTCATGAAACAAATGTCACAATATAAAAAAATCTTAAATGGTCAAAAAAACAATAGCGGAACAACATCGAAGATTGTGATCAACTGCTACTGATACTACTCTGTTCAATATCATCTCATCAAACAGCATTACACTGCAGTAGAGATAAGACTTTATTTGCAAGTGACAGCTACATCCTCTGCAATCAGCCACGACTGTATAAATGGGAGAGACAGTTGAACAGAGCAAGTCAAAACCCTGTTTAATGGCTCGAGACTAACACATTTTTTCACAAGGCTCTACAACCACAATTAAGATCAAATTAAGCACAAACCCATTTACACATAGACGAGCAAGCACAAGCCTCAGACACAAAATAGCACAAGTCAAAATAGACTACTTCTATGGTGCTTTTTTTTTTTTTTTTTTTTTTTTTTTGACAGCCCCAGTCCCGATTCACATTCATTGTATGGAAAAGAGTGGCCAGTATATTCTTCAAAATTTCCTCAGAAGAAAGCAAGTCATATGGATTTGTAATGACACGAGTAAATGACAGAACTGTAATCTTTTGGTAAACCATTTAAAACCCTTTAAAATCCTTTAAAATAGGGGGTTTCAAAGTCTTAAACTCCAATATTGTTTCTCCCACAATATACCATGTCTACAGGGGCAGAATAGTTATAATTTATCTTTTTATATTACTTGGTGAATTTATCATCATTCTCCATGCCTCCCAGTTTGAAAACTGTGGCTTTACAAAAAAGCTCACTTTGACTGAATATCAAGCAGTGAAACAGGCCAAATGCTTGGAAGGCAACAGGTTTTTCCTGGCTCTGATCTGATATCAGAGATTAAATATTTGCTTTGGTAAAGAACAACTGCAGCAGTTAATTCAAGTGAGAAGCCTGAAACTCATGACCTCTTTCTGGCTCCTTCTTCCACCACCAGCTTCATCTGCACTTCCTGATTAGGTCCTTACCTGCCTGGGTCTCTATGGCAACACCAACAGCTCTGCACACAGATGTAAGCGTTTCCTGTCAGCATGCATTTTTTTCCCTTATGACACTAGCTAAGACCTTTCTCTCAAACCAAACAGTTCATTGATAATATTTTGAGGTCATTAGACAATTAGTCGACGTTATCGACAACGTTGACAATAAAAAATTGACGTTGTCGAATAGTCGTTTGATCTCATTTAACGTAACATGAGATCACATTAAACTCTAATGATGGTGGCCGAAACTGCCATTTTTCTGTGCAGTCAGCGCCTCGTCTAAGAGTTGCGTGAAGTGTCCCGATCTAAGGGGGAGAGATTGAAACTGCACCCGGCTGACACACCCTCTGTCACGGGGACGCTCGTCCCTCGAGCGCGCATGCTTGCTGCAGCTAGATTATAACGTGATGACTCGTGACTTATTGTATCATAATACAGTGTGTCACTGTGCATTTCTTATCGTGAAGAAAATTGGAAATACGCAGCTTTATTAATATGAGAGAGTTTGTTTTTTTGTGAGTTAAAGATGGATTGAAATGAACAGAAAGGTGAGAGAGGGTGGTTTTCGCCCTATTATACACTGCAACAAAATACGTTTTTGATTTTTATTTTCCAATATAAATATGTAAAACTCCTTTAAAACAACATACATTTTCTTTAGCAGCTGTACTGCAGAAGAAAAAACTGTTATCTGAGAATGTTGAATATAATATTAAAAATACAAATATTTTAAAATATCTAAAAAACCTTTTTAAAAAGATGCATTCACATGAGAAGCAGCATATAAGATATTTAGACTTGCTTTTAGAGAATAGATCTTGAATATAAGTAAATTTTGTCTTTACTGCACTCGCAGAAGTATAACCAAGTGAAAAAATACACTTATATACAGAATATACTTAAGATACATTCTCTTAAAGCAAGTCTAAATATCTTATATGTTGCTTCTCAAGTAAATGTATCTTGTTTTAAGGATTTTTAGACCATTTTCAATGAAAAACAAGTCAAAAACACTTGATATCAATAGGATTTTTTGCAGTGAATTTCTTGACTGAATTAAACTTAAAAAGTATTTTTTCCCTTTAATTCAGTGAATGTCATTTAGAGGTATTTGTCATTTAGATGATTTTGTCCTCTTTATTGTTAGTACACATTTAATACAACCTTTTAAGTTGGTGTACAAGCTGAAAAATCGGTTAAGAGCTAATGATTAATCATTGCAATAATCGAAGAATAGTCGAATAATCGTTTGATTAATCAATTATCAAAATAATAGCTGCAGCCCTATTTAATACTTGAGACTTTTCTAACGTCATGACTCATGACTATTTGATCTGTGTTATGTTTTTGCCTATTCCCATTATGATATAAGTTATACAGTGGAACTGTCACAGATGAGCACTGTAACAAGCATCTGTGAATGAGATGCACATGTACACAATGCACACACATATACACACAAACCACCGTTGCACTCACAGTCTGGCTACTGGCATAAATATTACACTATGTATACAGAGATTAGGGTTCGTATAGTGTGTTTTGTTGTTGTTCGTAACATGCTGTTAATTTATCACCTCATTTTGGTTTAATGGATTATTACAGTGATTAGAAGTTCAATATTGGCTCTCCGTGACCGATTCATCAGGATTACCGTAAATACTCATCTAAATGGGCACCATTTCAGCCAATTTATGAAAGTGTATTGTCATTTATTTCTCATTCAAATCGGCATACATCCGTAATAAAAGCACATTTCTGGTTCATGTACATCCGCCAAACCTTAAATAGAAGCAGTTAAGAGTTTCCAAGCTTTTAAAAAACACCTGTTTTTTCAAATGAGTAGCTTTTAATTAATTAGTTAGCAGTTCCAGGTTTAAAAATAAAAAATGTAAACTTAATAAATAAAAAAAAGATTGATTATCGTATTGGCTCATAAATTCCATATCGGTGCATCCCTAACCGATAACAGTACATACAGATAACTACAACCATATCCACATGCTTAATGACTAAATTAAGAAACTAAAATATTCACAATGACTCCATGACTTGAATGTAAATATCCATTGAATGACTAGAATAGTATAAATCACTTAGAATAGCACTATCAGGCATTGAAGATGAATTCATAAATCAAAAATTACATACCATGTCTCAGAACCACTGGATATTAGAACTCAGTGTTTGGAAAAGATAAATGGACACCTTCTATTGTCTCTTCTGTTAGAGACTGACTGAATATTTGCAGCCAGCACAGCCCCCAAAAGGCAAGAGAGTGTGTGGATAAGGCTCAGCCAATGACTGAAAGAGTCTTGGGGCTCTACTCTGCACACACCCGTTTCCATTTCATTTCATGGATGCTCTTAGCAGGGGAAAACAAGCCCACCTGAAAAGAAAGTGCATCCTCCAAAATGATGCTTAGGGATGCATTATATATTATCAATATATTATCACCAATATATTAGTGACAATTAGAGGTCGACCGAAAGCGGATTTTACTGATAATGATAACTAAGGTGTTGGGAAAGGCCGATAACAGATAAATTGGCTGATAGTTTTAAAAATCTTTTTATAAAATGTCACTATGCCGAGCAAAAAGAACCAAAATCCCAGTAACAACCAGAAAAAAAAAAAGTGAAGATTTAGTTCATAAACAGGGACTCTTATTTTGAAATGACAAAATGATGAAAAACTATCGGCAACTATCGGCCTAGATTTTGCCGATAACCAATAGCCTCAAAAAGCAGCAATCGGAACTAATTAATTGATAAAACCGATATATCAGTCTACCTCTAATGACCATATCGATATTCACCAATATTAGTGTTTATTATTATTATTATTATTATCATCAGAATCTAAGTAGGCCAATATTGACTGTAGATCAGAACATTTTCTATGCTAGGTTTCAAAACAATTATACATATTTTCTCCTGAACATTTATCATGGTTTGATGCCTGGTTTTACCTTACATGCATGTAAACACCTAGACTGGATCTTTAGTGTGAACACTCTCACATGCTAAAAATCGACAATAAATTGTAGATATGTAATATAATTTTTTAGCCACAACAAAAATAACTGTTTATCAGTAGGGGCATAGGAACGGTTCATGACTTGGCTTATGAATATTAATGAGGTGATAACATTTTATCTGATTTGCTGAAAGGCAGGTAAGGGGTCGCTAGCTACATCAGGATTACCGCTTGCAGTCCTTTTTTAGGGGTTCAAGCCCGAAGGGCTTGTTGAACACCGTGTCCTAACCAGACGCGATGCCACAACACGAGATAAAAGGTAACTTTTTCATGTTAATCAGAGATTTTGTCCTAACCAGCCATGACACACAACGAGCGACAGCGATAGGGCTTTCTATTTTTTAAATGGTTTATATTTCTGCAACGTCGTGCCGGCCAGCGCATTCACCAAATGGGTCTGTAATTATTCTTTTTGCAGTATATTAAAGTCGGCATCTCACTAGTCGGTTCAGAACAACTTGATTTTGGACATGAGACATACAGGCTCACGTGGAGATCGGCAAAATAACAGGAGTACTGCGTGAACATAAACAATCGTAACAGACTGAATAAGGATGCGATTCATAAAGTAACTTTGCCCTGTGTATGTGTGTGATTGTGTATTTATCCATCGGGGCTTGCCGTAGAAAGCGAATACCCATCCAGAACTTTAGTGAGAAAATGAGTTGCGTTCAATAAACAGACTGTTTTTTCTGAGATTGCTCTATTTTCTGCATTTTATTGTCAATTATCCTAATTTTAGTGTATGAATATTGTGGTGTTATGTCGTGCCTGGTGTGGACAGACAGACGGCTTGTCGCTGGAATCTAATCACGTTGCATCTGGTTAGGACGAGGTGTAAGGCCTAGAGACTTGAAACTTTGGGGAATGGTAGTACTCCAGCTGGCTAGCCATATGCATGGAATCAGCCCGATCGGCACATAGGTGGTGCTATAGTGAAGAAAACAAAGAAAATTAACTTTTTGGGCCATAACTCTTCAACTGCAAGTGCTAGAAACAAAATTATCCTTTCCTGTGATTCCTTGCGTCATGATGAATAGTTTTGTCTCCTGTTAAATTTTTGCTCCACCCTTTCGTTTTCCCGCTATTTTGGATTGTCTGAAAAAAAAAAAAAGAAAAAAGAAAAAAAAATATCAAAATGAACTAGTCCTACACCGTTCACCCGATCGGAACCAAACGAGTGGAGAAAGATTCAGCAGAGTCTCAATATGAAAAGTTAAAGGAATTTTGAACTTTTGTTTTATCATCAAACGGTAAGCCAAAACGTACATAGTAGGTGTGGCCACTTTTACTAAATGGTTATAACTCATGAATGGAATGAGATATTATCACCAAATTTGGTACACATATGTATGGGGTCCTTCTGAAGACACCCCCTAAAATGTGCATGTCTTTACCTGTTGGCACTATAATAATTAAAAATCTAATAATGGCTCTATGGAACCGTTGGTCCGATCGACTTAAAATTTTGCATACAGTCCAAGGTGCTATCAAGGTCTATGAGACTGCATATCTTCTATCTAAAATTTTAGCAGCTATTAGATAAGGTTAGAAAAGGCGATCAGAACGAAATGCGGTAGGCATATTTGTCTCTTGGCCCAAGAGGTTTGTGCAAAATGTGAAAAAAATTGACAAATTACAATGCTGAACAACGGTTCACAGCTGTCTGGACAAAGACAGCAGTCTGTACATGTGGTGTTGCTACTGGGTGGCATAAGCAGAATGAAAAACAAGCAGTAGATGAAACATGTAAAACCCTGAATCCCCAAGTCACTCCACTTATGATCTTTCCCACACTCTGAGGCCTGAAACATACTCTACACAAGTGTGTTGAAGCAGACTCCTCAATGCAAGCTTGATTTCACGTGCAGCTGCACTCTGGAATGTCAGAACGCAATTCATAACGCAACGTAGGTACGCATTGCATTCACATCATTGCCGCAAAGGGCACTGTAGCAGGCATTTAGCCTGAAAAATACTCAACGCATGTATGTAAATGCAGATGCTTCGAGCTACGCAAGCTCAATTTCATGCATTGCTGCAGTCCATAATGTGTCAGAACGCAATTCATAACACAATGCAGGGATGCGTTGCATTCTCAACACTGCCGCAAGGGTCTATATAGCAGACAATAGTGTGAACTGTCCACTTCTATAGTGAGTTTTCTCTTTGAAGTCAACTAGTGCCATGGCAAAGCAACAGATTGAAGAGAATAATGTTGAGCAAGTAAGTTCAAGTCAACATATTTACAGCAACTTACCTGAATAAACACATACAGTTTAATGGCTAAGACATTTGAAGGTAACTCTATCGCCCCATTGAGTATTGAGGTTTTGTTACTGCCACAGTACCACAAAATGTACATCAAGTACGTTCAACCAAACCGTGCGTTGACAATGCGTTGGCCAAGTGCTCGCATCTGCATACAATAGTGCACGTACTGGCGTAAAGTATTTTTCTGGCCTGGGTGTAAACGGTCTGTGTCTATGCTCAGTTTTCTCTATCAGGTCATGACAGAGCAACAGTTTCAGAGAATCTTGCACAGCAACTTAGATCTTCTAAATGGTCAATGAAATTTTGCCAAGTAGAACGTTTTCCTGAATTACCATTTGTATTGGTCCTGGAACAACCTTCCTATATTTCTATTCCTCTAAACCAATCAGATTTTTTTTCATGTTAAACTAGGTCTGGAATTAGGGGCTTGAAGAACATCAACCTACCATTACAGTAATGCAAGAATGCAAATGATGCCCAAGGTTTTGAGTCTGCGTTTGCATACTTGTGTAAAGTGTTGGCCTAACCCCTCTGCAGAGACAAAATGTAATATCTCAGACATCGTTATCTAAATCAGCCTCTCAAGCACTCTACTATGCTCCATTAAAGCATTTTTGGCAAAGGTTAATGACCTTGGTTAATAACGGTCCATGTGCATCTCTGGACCCGTTTATCCAATGTGCCTGAAGGAGTGTAGCTTTATTTATAGCCATGTACAACTATGAAGCATGGGAAGGCAGTGTGGGAAACTAAAGGCCTCAGAGGGGGTTAGCGACTTTCCAAATACCCTCTCACAACATCAATGTTAGCGACACAGTTCATGGAGAGCAGCTAGACTTCCTCTGCCCCAGTTTGCATGCACGAAGCACACTTTACAGACTAAACACACCTCCCTCTCTCCCGCTATCCCCTGTTCCACTTCTACAGCCCTATGACCCTATACATACTAACCTTTGAACCCTGTGTGAGTTTAAGAGGCTTAGCAAATCTCATAGAAAAATATACGCACAACAGTCGCACACACAATGCTCTTGGGGTGGCTCCAGTTTCAACAACAATGTCTGATGGGACTCGAAAATCCTGATTTTGACTTCAACAAGTCATAAGCCAGAGACTGCTTGGAAATAGTGCATCTCAGAAATGTTGTTGCATACACCGTAAGCGAAAGGGTTTATTTCTGCGCCACTAAACAGAATAACAAAAAATTTCTTTTTCAAAGAAGTTTCGTACATTGTTCTTTCAAAAATGTAGTCCTACCCCAAACTCACCCAATGGTTTCACCAAGGAGGTCTGTGATAGTACAGAGAGAAAGCTATATCCATTAGCATTCCCATTCTTCTGGACAATGCTGATTGGGTAACAGCAAAACAAGAATGTGTACAGTCCCAAGCCCTTCACAAGGGCCTATTCCTGAGCTGTGATGTCAAAGGCAGTAGACACGGGAAAATATAAATCCATTTCACACTTTTAAGAGTCCTCCGAAAAATCTGTGTCTTTCAAAACATCTACTGTAATAATTAAATATTTGTGATTTATATGTCGCTTGCAACAAATATGAATTTCATCAGCATACGCAGCTACTTTTAGATGGCTGTCACTGGGGAAAGATGCTTTTTGTCCCCCAAACATTATAGTATACGGTAAAACATGACCACTTAGGTTGAGCCAATGTTCTTAATGTCCAGCCCAGTCAGCCAAAATATTGTAATATTATTTGGTGCCACTAGTTGCACAGAAATAACATGTTAGACATGAAGAATGGGTGAATTATTGTCAGTTAATGACGCCATCATGACATTAAAACAAGACGTTTAAGGCTGAAGCACACTCGCATGTCACATGCACTTCAAAAATATTTGGTCCTTGCGGCGGATCAACAGAAAGCTCGCTCTTTGTGAACAAGCATCTCTCTGTGAATCACACAAAAGTGCTGAGTGCATCCTAGCACTCAGACAGTGAATGATCTACTGTTGATCTGTGGAAGTTTTTCTTTGCTAAGCCAAGCAGAGGCCCCCAGAACCATGTGAGCCGTGCTCTTGAATTATATGTCTCGACCATAAATAATAATCACATGCATTCTATTCAATCCCAGAGCCCTTAAATCTGGCTTAAAAAAAGAACAGCACTACTGGCAGCAAAAACTAAACAAAAAAGTCTTGCTTTAATTAAATTATGATGTTATTACACTGGGAAAAGGCAGGAACTTGAAAGAGTCATTACCTCGCATCACCTTGCAGTGGCAAATGGAATTAACTGTAAGTCACACGCACATTGTTCAGTTATTGAGTGAATAGATTTCTACTCTTGATAAGTGGTTCCTATTGGAAATAAATCAGTCAGTGGTCAGCACTCAAACCAGCAATGTGATGTGATGTGATGAAGTGTGTGTTCCCAGCTGAGACAGATCCATCTGGCTGGGTCTGTTAGGAACCACTGACCTGAATGGGGGTCTCAATGACCTCAGGGCAACACAAAGGGAGACCCATATGGTGAAAACCAGGTTACATTACTAGAGCTCTTTAAACAGCAGGGGACATTAAGACAGTTTTTAAGCGCTTGTAAAGTAGCTAATTGTACTTAAACCCTTTATCCCTTTAATGCAAGAACTATTAAATCAAAACAATGTCTCTTTTTACTTTGAAACAAGAATATATTCATACCAATTTTTTTTCCCAAAATGACGTATTATGAGAGGGTTACATATTTGTCCATTACAATAGAAGATTATGGTACTTGGTGCGAACATGGTGCATCACCACTTTCATTAGACATGTTAAATTTATGTTGTCATGCATAAAAAATACAATGACATAAAAAGGACAGTCATATAGAATTATCGGTAAGAGTCAAACGTCATCACTTACGCTAGATTGGATGTAACATCACAACCTGAATTTTTTTAAATGCCTGTTTTTGTGCACTGTAGTGTCTATTCCCATGAAGGACGAAACAAAAAAGCAAAACTAATTGCTGTCGAAAGGTCCATTCACACCAAAAGCGAAACGAAAGAAGCGCTCGAGTGCTATAATGCAATATAGAAATGTCATATGTTTTTATGCAAGATACAATCCAACTGACAATGGACCTTAGGGTAGACAAAATTGAATTTGACAAAAATGCAAAGGTTGTGAAGGATAGACATACAATCCTATCAAAAGGTTGTGCAGTCTTAATGGCTTATAGTGGCCTGGATGAAAACACATTTCACAAGTGGGGTGGCGGGCGTTGGTACGGATATTGATAAGGGCCAACCACTCAGGAAAAACTATACATTTGTGTTTCTAGAAATAGGCGTAACATTTGATTTGGAGAGCGGACATTGAGACATTGACATTCAATTATCCATAATGCTCCCTCACCAAGGCAGAGTGATTAAGCACCTACAGCATCTTCTCAGCCCATTCTTTCTCATAGAAGCTGATAACCCCACAAACCAAATTAACCATGCTCTGGAAAGCCAGCTAATCTAGTACTGCTGCTCAAACTGACCTGAGATAATGCTAAACTTGCCATTGTTTGTGGAGATTTTAAATTGTGTGCAGAAAGAATAAGGGGATGGTCAGGTAAATATAATTCACCTGAGATAAGATTATCTTCACAACGCGGTCCCTCCTTAACCTCTCTTCCTTCCCTCACACATTACGCAACACCTCAGAATGACAACCCCCACTCCAAGGTGTTATCAGCATTTGCTTACAAAAGGCCACTGGCTGAAATGTTACGCCTCTTACACAGAGCTTAACAAGCATAACAATAGTAAGGATGAGGCTTTCAAACATTTATTCATTTAGCAGACACTTAACCATAGCAAATGTTCTTTTTTAATGTACTGTATGTTGATATCTTTAATACTAAAGATGTTCTGTAATGTTTTTTGCACATACAGCCAATTTATGGGCTCTTCCTTTTTTTTTTTTTTTTTTTTTTTTTTTTTTTAAGTATAGCTTTAGCTTAGTTTAATACTCTTGTTTGACAGGGTGTTTGGCGAGTAGGTGGTCCTTTGCTGTTATCTGGGATGCATCAGAACACATTAGCATTTACACTCAAATGCAACTGTGGTCACATGCATTTTTGACTACCTCTGACTGTGTTTTAGTTACTGTAGCACAAATAGTTTTAAACCGTGTTTATACATGTACCAGTATTTAAAGGAATGTTCCAGGTTCAATAGAAGTTAAGCTCTATCAACAGCATTTGTTGCATAATGTTAACCTCCGGAGACCCAAGCGTGACTGCTGCGTGCATTTTCCAGTTCCCATTTTGATTTGTAACTAGTAGCACCTAATAAACAAGTAAATAGTTCTAGAGCAAACAGTTGTTGTTTTTTTTAAATCGATGTCCACATACAGTATGTGGACAGCAGGACTAAGTTGTGAAATTTTAAATACCAAGCTACAGAAAGTCAGATTGTTTTTCCATCAAATTGTTTATGTTTTTAGGAGTGTTGGTAATTCATGTTTTTGAGACGTTACCGATATTACATCAGAAATTAGTATAATTCATTCTGATTCAAAGTGATAGCCAGCATCATCCAATCACTGTCAACCATGTTAAAATAAAATTATACATTATAAATTCTGAATCTATATATGGATTACCATTGTCCCATGTCTGCCAAACATGTTGAGTGGTCCAAACATCATCTGCAGCGGGAAACTGAACTTTTGTTTTTTTTTGCAACAGTTAAGTTGTGCATTCGATTCAGTAATCACGTTTGTAATTTATTTTGATTCTCAACAGGCCTACCTTCCTAGCTTACACCGACAAGGTAAAACTATACTTTTTTTTTTTCTTCAGACATTAGCATATATTACAATCAATAATGATTATTAACTTGCCGTTTATTTGTTGTTTTTCTTTTTTTCTTTTAGACTAAAACTGCCATTTTTTTTCTGTATGGCTTAAGCACTTTTTAAACTTTACAAATAAAATGTATTAGTAATATACACATTGTATGATAACTGTTGCACTGTGATTAAGCATTGAGACAAATGTATCGCGGCAAATGTCATCTTTTTGATCATGATTTATACAAGCTGTAAAATTGAAAAGAAATTCTGTTTTTGGAGAAAAACTGAAATGTATTATTTTGAACCTAATGTGTTGGTAAATAGCAATAAATACATTTTCTGTATCGTTATGTTCTTGCCCTTTATAGGGTTAAAAAAAATATAAGTGTAAGAACAAACAGTTGGCCTGTCAGAAGGTTGCAAGCACTATGGCGAGTTAGTCACCTAAAAAGCAATTGAGTCTTTTAAAACTGGAATAAACTATATCTGGTTGTGTTGCTTATGTAAGGGGGTCTTTAGACTATACCTACCGTATTTTCACTACAGATTTTCATCTTCTCAAATTCTGTGGAATGATGTTCACGGAGGTTGTAGGGGAGAGCGGGGCACAAACTAACTAACTCTTTTTGGTTTTCTTAAGTTTGTGTAAATACATTTGGGGTTCAAAGTATTTTTTATTTTTTCACATTGTCTGGGACAAATCTTGGTCTGTGGTCTTGTTTTATGAATACACCGTGTACTTTTTTCCCCGTCTGCCTGGAAAAAAGGAAAGTGAAATATTACAACTTGCCTTGCGTGGCACACTAACAGGTGTGGGGCACATTGTAACAGTGTAAAATCTCCCTCTAACAACTGTATCTGATAAATAAATATAAGATAATCTAAAATATTCTTTTTTCTCCCAATTTGGAATGCCCAATTCCCACTACTTAGTGGTCCTCGTGGTGGCGCAGTTACTCACCTCAGTCCGGGTGGTGGAGGACAAGTCTCAGTTGCCTCCGCTTCTGAGACAGTCAATCCGCGCATCTTATCACGTGGCTCACTGTGCATGACACCGCAGACACTCACAGCATGAGGAGGCTCATGCTACTCTCCGCAATCCACGCACAACTTACCACACGCCCCATTGAGAGCGAGAACCACTAATCACGACCACGAGGAGGTTACCCCATGCGACTCTACCCTCCCTTGCAACCGGGCCAATTTGGTTGCTTAGGAGACCTGGCTGGAGTCACTCAGCACGCCCTGGATTCGAACTCGTGACTCTAGGGGTGGTAGTCAGCGTCAGTACTCGCTGAGCTACCCAGACCCCTATAAAAGTCATTTATTAACTAGTTATGTATAATATAGCAGTAATTTTGACGCTTGACAATGAATACACTTCAGGTTTGGAGTGTTCCCTGCTTTAGACAGCACTTTTTTGTCAGTCACAATTTACAAACTGGGCAAACATCATTATAATTTTTTAAATACCCAAAATAGTCCTACTCCATGGACTTAAACCGCACTATATATGAGGGGGAAATAAAGTTCTGACATTCAGTGTGCTGCGCTCTGAATGAAAAATTAATTTATTTTATCACGTCAGGTTGGTGAAGCTGTAAATGTATCTGATTGTTTTTTTTTATTTAACTAATATTTACAATGGAAATGTTAATTTCTTGTATATTAAAAAAAAAAAATATTAGTAATCAGAAAATAAATCCTGAGTCACACAATGCCGTGAATGAAAAATAAATGGCAACAGTTTATGACAGCCGTATGTTTTTCAAACTGCGATACACCATGAAACTGTTTAATCTTTATTGTGCACACAAACGTTCTCCTTCGCATGATAAATACATCATCACTACAACACACACCCTTCAGGGTATCGGCTCTGCTTTTGTTCACACAGACACGTCCCAGGATTGACCCCGGCAATGTTATTAGGGTCTGATCCTGGGATCAAATTTTCGGGCTTTCCGGCACCGGCTTGCGTTCACACAGAAGGCTCCCTGGCATTGATCCCACTGATATCCCGGGATCAAAGCCCAGTTACTGAGTGCATCTTTAACAGAAAACTAGAGCACTTTCATGATCTGGCAAGCTCAATTCTGATTGGCTTTTTTTTTTAAAAACCGTCAGTAAGTCTGTTGTGTTTACCAGATTGATACAGTGAGCACTTTTGAGAGAACTAATCATCAGATTTGAAAAAGTTTGCCAGTTTACGTGCATCAGATCTTCAAATGTTTGTTTAAGCCACTTAGTAGCAAGTTAACTAGATATTCACGAGCAGAACTTTTATATTCCACTTTGTTTTTACAGAATCATACCTGTTAAATGATCAGTACTTATTACTTTTGAACAGACAGAAAATCCGATCACTTGCGTGTTTTCTGTATAACCGTTTACAGGGACAGTCGTACAATTATTATTTTTTTTTTTCTGTCTGTAATTGTGGTATAATCTGTGGTTGGTCACTTCACATGTCCATCAGATGGCACTTCCTGTCTAAGTGGGTGGGTCTTCGCTAGAATAAGTTGCAGTGTGGACAAGACCAGTCAAAAGAGAATAATGTTCACTGAAATATTTTTCATGTTGGTTGGATGTTCAGTCAACAGATTTAGAAAAGCATGAACTAATCTGTATTTCTGTTAATTAATCATGGTTGTTGTAAACTGTTCATTCTTGTTGTTTTATTTTAATACATTTTTTTCAGTGCAGGTATTTTACCATTTTCCATTTTTTGTGAGCCCTGTGTCTGTCTTGTAACTGGTGTTTTGGTAGCACTGTCAGTGGGTTGTCCTCCGTAAACATGCAACTTTTAAAATATTTTGCTTTGGAGCCAAATGAATATAGATATGCTGACCTGATTATTCCCCTCTGATAACAGTGAATTGTGTGTTAAACAAGTGTGTGAATAATCCTGTAGATGGGTTTATTTTTCTTTGTACAAGAAACAAAAAATACAATGTCCAGAAAAGTAAGCAATGTAGTACAATGAAAATCGGCCCCAAAATACATAGTTTTGCTGTAATTATGCAGTTGTTGCATAGCTTTTTTTAGTATAGCATTTAGGATCCCAGTACTGGTACCTTTGAATCAAGTACTTGGTTTTTGCTTGCAATTTAATATGTAAGAAATCGCTACTCTGTGGAGTAGACAGGGACAACTGTAACATTGGTTTGGGGCAATTGTGTGGTTGGGCGAGCCGTTTTCAAGTGCACAAAGTGTAAATGAATATTCTGGGTTCAATACATGTTGCACCACACACTCACAATGAAATCGTAAGGATTCGTATTTTTTTTTTTTTTTTTTTTTACATTTGGCTAATTCGTATGATATCGTGCGACTGCACTTGTATAAATTTGTACAACTTTCACTACAGCCAGTGACGTCGCTGGACATCGTTTTCATCTAATACGCGACAGTTACTTGCTTCTGTCAAACACAACAGCTTCCAATCATGTTTACACACTCTACTGATTGGATAAGTTTAGATAAGGGGTTTGTGTAAGAGCATAATATTAATAAGTATGTCCGTGACACCTTGCACGCGGAACTCACGCTTTCTTCCGCATTACACATCCGGGCATTTGCACGTGATGAAATCATACGAATTCATACAAACAAAATCATATTAAATCATACGAAATAGCCTACTCGTAAAAATATGTACGTATTTACGTGAGATCGGGTTGCAAGTTAAGCTCAATTGTCAGCATTTGTGGCATACTGTTTATTTTCGCAACAAATATTTTAACTTGTCCCTAGTTAATTTAAAAAAAGCAAAAATTGCAGTTACAGTGAGGCAATTGCAATGGAAGTGAATGGGGCCAATCTGTAAATGTTAACACATTGTTTCAAAAATATAGCCACAAGACCTAAATGTAATAAGTGTTATCATGATCGAAAAGATGACATTTGCCGCGATACATTTGTCTCAATGCTTAATCACAGTGCAACAGTTATCATACAATGTGTATATTACTAATACGCTTTATTTGTAAAGTTTAAAAAGTGCTTAAGCCATACAGAAAAAAAATGGCAGTTTTAGTCTAAAAGAAAAAAGAAAAACAACAAATAAACGGCAAGTTAATAATCATTATTGATTGTAATATATGCTAATGTCTGAAGAAAAAAAAGTATAGTTTTACCTTGTCGGTTTAAGCTAGGAAGGTAGGCCTGTTGAGAATCAAAATAAATTACAAACGCGATTACTGAATCGAATGCACAACTTAACTGTTGAAGGGCAGTGTCACTGAAAATGATTCGTTTTTTGAAAAAATTATGAGTCTATTATTTAATATTAATAATACTGCAATGCACCTCACTTATGTGATTTTTTGTCAGTTAGCCTATCACTTTCACTTTCAATCTTTATTGTCCTTGGGAGGCATTTCAGTTGGTAGACAGCAGCCAATAACACAAAAACAATTAACATCGAACAAAACAAAAATGATCTTATGAGCCATTTATAAAAGATGGCCTAATTGTTGGAATAAAATCAATAAAATTGGCAAATCTCATACAGGGACCAGGGAGATACTCGCCATCCACATAGATGATTAAATTAACCATCACTTTAGTTGTACCGTATGCAATTTATTTGTTTATAAGTTGATAAAATATGCAGGCTTTTCGAGAGAAAAGACGCGGTCATCCGTAAACGCTTTACATTAGACATCACATTGTGATGTCACTTTGGACTTTACGATTGTCCCGGGATGTGTGTGAATGTGAGCACAGATGACGGGAAAGCTCATGCAGTGTGAATGAACAAATTTTGCAGTCCCAGAACAGTTGCCAGAACAACTTTTCCCAGGATTAATACTGGGATCTCTGTGTGAAAGGGGCTTTGGACTTACACTGACACCTAGCGGCTTGGATGCAGCATCATTGAAAATCAATAGTTTTCAGTTACAGATGCCAATGTAGAAATGTACTATTCACAGTCAGCCATGATTACTTTAATCAATGAGTAAAAGTGTCAAATAATAGGACGGTTACTGAGATTAAGCGAGTAGTATTCGGCTAGTCATGTTATTCTAACATGGCAGTCCCCATGTGCTGACCCTCTCCATGTAGACTAAAACAGCTTTTATAAGGTTACTGATATGACTGGAGTCTTCATTTCATGTAAGTGCTCATGATTTCCTACACACTGCAAAATTACAATTCATGTCTTTAGGAGTTAAAAATTTTTAATGAGGAAAAAATGACTGAGTGCAACTTTAAATATACATCTGACAGTCAATGAACGGACTGTTGGCATGCCGCCCAAGGCTTATTCTAGTGGCAAAGAATAACAGGAGTCACAGGCAGAAAATTTAACTTGATTTGTTTTAATTGCCATTAAAGCCAGGGTGTGTTTGTATTTAGAGAGAATAGGTGTGTTTCTATATACACAGATCTGTTAAGCTTGGGTGATCTTTAATAGTCACTTACTATTCAGTTAAGTTGCAAAATGTTAAGGAGGATCCCATTTGAATTTCCCTAGGAGCAGTTAGTGGAAAATGTATAGGTCTTGACCTACCATAAACCATTCTTTTAAAAACAGTGCATTAATTGGTCTAGAAGAATGACACATTAATTCCTGGTTCAAAGACACAGTGAAAGAGAGTTTGTAGATGAGGGTTTTGGACAGGAAGTGTAGAGCGTCCACACCCTCCCATCCCAACAGAAATCAACTCCCTGCCCTTCCGTAGGAGCATAAACACACCACAAACTCAATTCCCCAGCACACTAAACAAATAAACAGCAGTCTGCCACTGTGACCATGACTGTTACTGCTTTTCAAGTGACACTCATGATGAGCTACTAGAACTTCATGTCTATAATTCATCAAAATAAACCTGCCTGTTTAGGTTCTTTGCAACTGTTAGCATTATCAATTATCAACCAAGTTGCATCAACACAACTTTTAAAACAACTGTAAATCTAGAATTAAAGTCAACATCACACAGCATTCGCAAACCATTTTATTTCCATAAAGTTATTCATTTCCAAGTGAAACAGGATGTTCATCGAGAAAAAAAAAAATGTAGGAAAGGACTTGATTTTGTCCTTCAGAAATTGATTGGATTGTAAAGTGGTCTGTATATAGCAGATGGTTGAATCACGTTTCTACATCTTGTTTCCTGGTGAAATGAACACGAGATGGTCTAAAACAGCTATGACTTCTACTTCCTTTGACACAAACCACGAGTAAAATGTCAGATTATCACTTTATAAAACACTTACTTTTTACCCTGTTCCTCACATAAAGCTATCTTATGACATCTAAACACTTTTACTAGTGCATGACTTGTAAGGTGATATATTTAATGTTTTCATTAAATAACCAACTACATTTATAAGCTTGTCCAAGCCCGATCCTATTGTTGATGGAGTGTTGCACTTGCGATGCAAAGGACGAGTCCTAAAGACTATGCGAGTTGACAAGTGTCTCTGCAGAACAAAAATGGACGATTCCCAATCAGTGAGCGTTTTCAAACCTGGATGGGTGTTTTTCAACTGCTTTACACAACTTTTGAGATTTCCTACCTAGTAAAGAAATGATCATCCTGGTATGGAATGTACACTGATTACTACATTGAGATTGCCTACTTTCATTGGATAGTTGAAAAACACGCATCCTGGTTTGAAAATGCCCATAGATTGGGATATGCAAATGATTGTTCCGCAGAGACCTATACTTCACAAAATAATGTGGTTGCTTCAGCAATTGTGTTTTTCATCCAACATTTGCTTTTAATGACACTATCATCAGTTAGGTTTAAGGGTAGGGTGGTCAGTTTTATTCATTTAAAACTCAAGAGCTTTAAACTTAAAACCCTCATCTGTGGGGGCCTGGGTAGCTCAGTGAGTATTGATGCCGACTACCACCCCTAGAGTCATGAGTTTGAATCCAGGGCATGCTGAGTGACTCCAGTCAGGTCTCCTAAGCAACCAAATTGGCCTGGTTGCTAGGGAGGGTAGGGTCACATGGGGTAACCTCCTGGTGGTCACTATAATGTGGTTTGCTCTCGGTGGGGCATGTGGTCAGTTGTGCATGGATGCCGCGGGGAATAGCATGAAGCCTCCACACGCGCTGTCGTAGTGATAAGATGCGCAGGTTGACGTCTCAGACACGGAGGCAACTGAGATTCGTCATCCGCCACCCGGATTGAGGCAAGTCACTACGCCACCACGAGCACTTAGAGCGCACTGGGAATTGGCCATTCCAAATTGGGGAGAAAAAAAACTAAAAAACTCATCTGTTTGGAAGAAAATTTAACGAATTCAAACAAACAGAGCAGTTTTTTGATAGCACCACAGAGCTTCACTTTTCGAATAAATCAACTAAGTAATGTCTTATGGTTTCTCTCAGTATTATTAAGCTGTGAAAATCAAATATTTTAGCATCGAAATCACATTACACCACCTTTAAGAGTCTATTCCATCTAAATACAGGTTTGACAATAACCTGCCTCACAATTACCCCACTGTGAACATTACAACCACTTTCAGACTCTCAACTTCACAAGGTGTGTGATGTACCTGCAGGGCCATGAAAAAGATGGACCACAAAGTTTCTTTAAAAAACACAGTCCGCAGTCACAAACATGTCCGGAATGTTGCCAGTGATGAGATCCACGAAAGGCATCATGCTAAATTGCTGAAATGCCAAGTTGACACTCATGAAGGTTATCTGAGCTTTTTTTGCCTTAGTGTTGATGCGTCATGGAACAAAAGAAGACTATGTGTGACCAAAACAGACAAAGATATGCTAACAATGTCTTATACAAAGAAACTAAATTTGAAGTTTTCCTTGGAAATAAGAATAAAAATAATTTAATTGCCTCTTGATAGCAAGTAGCCATACAGTTTTCGCAACAGACACACTATGTACCTTGTTCTACCATCAAACTGAATGATATTCCATGGATTTAGGGGTTTGTTCAAATCCCTAAACCACAAGTATAAGCTGCATTAATTGTGGCACTTGCATTAGCATGCACAACTGTTTATACCGTAAGTAGGAGTCAAATGTTTCAGTGTTTGTTCTGACAGAGGTTACATAGAGTTTAAGGTGGTTGGTAAATTGGCAGTGGATCAAAGGTGTTTGGGTTTGTACAAGGTTGAATTCCCATTGCTTTTACCCTGCTTAATGTTTAATGTTAAATAAATCTTAGTTGAGACCTCAATGTGCAATATTTCTGACTAATCCTATTTTGTTAGCATTTGTATTTGTCTGATGCTACACACTGACTCTCTTTCAGCCATTTTTTAGACTATAGCGCTTGACAATTACTTCCTGTGCTCTGTTCTGGGGTAAAATGCTGTTTATGTGTTATTTCCTGGAACATAAAAAGGCTGGACACACATTTAGCCACACACATGCATAACCTCTGAGGTTGAGGCTGGTGACATGCTTTAGCAAAGCACTCTCTAAAAAATAAATAAATTCATACCACTGTAAAAAAAAACAAAACAGTGTGGTCTTCTGTGCTATTACTTGAGCTATTATCAACCATTTAACACCAGCTGTTCTTATTTTCCCACAATGAAATAAACAGAAATTAATTACATCCTAACAAAAAATACTCTTCTAGAGCAGGGGTTCTTAACTGATGGGTCATGATCTGTTCTGATAAGACAAGTGATAACAGCAGAACAAAACAATGCTAAATAAAAATAATAAAATGCAACTAACCATATAACTGTGCTATGTTAGGATACCAAAGTATCAACTATTAAAAAAGGAGGATAATTTGCTTCCCATACTGTTGGCTTCAAAGTATGTGCATTAAATCAAACTCTATGGTGTTTTGGCCAAACTCATCTGTCTTGGTAGAGGCTGGCAAAATCAATAAGATGCCAACATGGACCAGTTGTGCGACATGTCCTCATCCTTAAAAACTATGCAAGTTAAAGGAAAATACGACCCAGACTACATTAAATACAGATTCACATGCAACAAGTCATGGTTTGTGCCAACCACAATGTGTTCTGTGCAGTGAATTATTGGCTGTCAAGAGCAAGAAACCATTAAAATTCAATTTTGTAAGTTAAACAATTTTGGTACTTGGGTCCCAAAACAATTTTGGAGTTGGGTCTCAACTTGACGTCCAATGTCAAATCTGGGTCCTGAAGCCAAAACCAATTCAGAACCACTGCTCTAGACATCAATCCATTAAAAATAATCCCATAACAGAGAGCTGTGAACAAGGAAAATATAGTTCTATACATTTTATCTATGAATTTATTAAAATATACTTGTTAATAAGGCATGTCCTACACTGAAGCAACAATATACATGCAGTAAAAGCTCTAGAGGCTGATAAAAAAAATACATTAAAAAAATCTCCTAATTAAGACACTTTTGAAAAAGGCCCAAGGCAGCTGTTGAAATGTTGTAATGGCAGCTGTTGTAAAGAGGTTCTTGGCATACCATTCCACAGAGTGCAAATTAGGCTGTCAAATTAAAACTCGAATATTCGTCAAATTTAAGATAAAAATGCACATTCAAATGCTAAAATTTAAATTTTAGATGTGTGCCAAGCACTGACAATGACTTACAGGCCTTTCAGGCCAATCACATTCTTGGGCTAAAACAGATGCAGTGCAACAAATAAAACAGAACGCGGGTGTTTAGAGAAGCGTTTAAAAGGTTGAATTTCCTTACCTGACACAGTATCTAATAAAACGCAGCACTCCTGCACGAAAGACTGGAAAAATAGAGAGAGGCAGCGCAACGGTCAAAGGCGTCCGTCTAGCATACATGTTCGGAGTGAACCGCCTCTTGGGTGGAGGTCTTCGGCCATTGTGTCTCTCTCTCTAATTAGCGTCTTGCTGTATAAGCATTAGGTACCTACATACAACTCTATCTAATAAAAACACTGTGGTACCGCTGGTATTATGAAGCTTGTGTCAGTGCTGCTACTATGGCACCGGTATAGGCTACAGTGCAACATTAAGTTGACATATTCTTACCTCATTTTACTTTTTTACATAAGATTTGAAAATATGAACTGGATAAATCTTTTGACTTTATCATTTCAGGCATTTTAGTTTAAAGCCAGGTATGTTCTTTGCAATAAATAATAGCTAAAAGCTATAACACGGTGCCATTTGGTTCATTTTGATTCAATGCACCATCTTGTGGAAGAGAAAACATTGGATTTAAAAATCAGATGTCTTGCAGCTAACTTTTCACCTGCCTGAAATTACATCTTTTTTTTTTCCTCAATTTGGAATGCCCAATTCACAATGTGCTCCAAGTCCTCGTGGTGGCGTAGTGACTCGCCTCAATCCGTGCATCCGGCTTGTTGAGCGCATTACCACAGAGACATAGCGAGTGTGGAGGCTTCACTATATTCTCCGTGGCATCCACACACGACTCACCACGCACCCCACTGAGTGCAAATCACATTAGAGCGACCGCGAGGAGGTTACCCCAAGTGACTGTACCCTCCCTAGCAACCGGGCCAATTTGATTACTTAGGAGACCTGGCTGGAGTCACTCAGCATGCCCTGGATTCGAACTCACGACTCCAGGGGTGGTAGTCAGCGTCTTTACTCGCTGAGCTACCCAGGCCCCCTGAATTACGTCTTTAAAATGAGAATTTAATCCAATTTTTTGATTTTTTTATATTTAAAAAAGCCCTGCTGACAGCCCTAGTGCAAATTTGAAAACTAATACACATTACAGACAATAACGCTGTCTTTCATAGGCAAAAACTGGCGGTCACACACTACAGATAATTTTGACACGGTCCTTATTGGTGAAGTGGGTAATTTTCTACACCACTAGCGTCGCCAAATGTAATTGTAAAAATTATTATTATTTTCAAACAGGTTACCCAAACAATCCATCTATCTACCATTGGTTGAATAAATAGGTAGTCACGCCCAAAACTGATGCCATTGGTTAAGCCAATGTTGCTATATCAAGCTTGTCAGGCTGCTCAAACAAACGGCAGTGTTAAAACTACCACAAAGCCACAGAGTTTACACTTCTTGGGAAACCTCAACCACCGAAAGGCTAACTTGTAGTTTTCTGTGCACAAACTCTCATAGGAAAATGTATTTTAACATCAAAACAATTACATCAATTTAAAAAATGCTAGTCAAAGAGGGATAACTTTCTCCTAACAGTTTAGTTAACTGAATGACGTGCTGTCTTATCATCATCAAATTTAGGGTACGTGGAAATAAATCAAGTAAAACAAAACCAGAAAGAAAACATTTCAGAGTAGTAAGTACATAAACTTCCACATCTGCTCCTGGTGGTCTGTTTACTGTGGGGGGAGTAATGAAGTGGAAAATGGGAAAACACATTCAACTGAGTACCAGGATGACCAGCAGGTGCTGAACTAAACAAACAGGAGAGCATCTGTCAACTGATACACATGTGGACACACACAAGGA
Source organism: Myxocyprinus asiaticus (assembly GCF_019703515.2). Classification (NCBI taxonomy): domain Eukaryota; kingdom Metazoa; phylum Chordata; class Actinopteri; order Cypriniformes; family Catostomidae; genus Myxocyprinus; species Myxocyprinus asiaticus. The sequence goes on along the minus strand of NC_059357.1, from coordinate 37,422,328 downwards.
GCTCCATATGATGATTTTATATGGTGATTAGATCCCCTACAAAACTTTTACAACAGTAAACACAGTTTCCATTAAAATACCATAGTTGTTATTATGGGATCTTACGACAAGTTTCATTGTACCACGGTTGTAGTAGGCCTAACTATTGTATTTGGGCAGAAATTATGGTTTCCTTGGAACATTTTTGTAAGAGGCATGGTAAGTAAAGGATACAAATTCACATTGTGTCATAAATATGACCCCAAACTTCAGTTCAAAAGTAATGCTATCATTATCTTATGGTTTTGTTGACAATTGTTCACAAGTTTCAACCCCTTAATGCATATTTCATATGTTGAAGCCTCCTGAGACTCACTTTGGTCTTACAAAGAAGGTCTGGGCATTCAAGTTCACCTCACTCATCCATTGCCATGAGCACTATTCCCATTCACTTTGTGATGAATCTGACATTCCTAGTCTCTCAAACCAATTCACAAACACAATGCATTCTAAAGCCATAACAAAGACTTCGTATGATGTAAATGATGGTTGCGACACTTACTACGACAATATTTCATTACAGTTATAATGGGCTGTGGCTACAAATCTGACCTCTTCATCGGGAACAAGAGGGTGCATATAAAAATTTAAAACCATTTTACTTCAAAACGTAAAAGCGGAACGCGCGACAGATAAACAGAGAAAGAACAATGATCCAGCGGAGCATGTGGAGCTTCACGATGGATCTTCATATAAATAAACAATTAATGCACTGCATGGAAGCACTTTTGTTAGCTGAATGGACACATCTGAATGCATATGCATGTATAATGCAGGGTTATGACAGTTTTGCATTATTTGATTCATTGTTGGGAACAGAAACATATATTTTCAAGATGATGAGCAGCTTTCCATGGAGAGACAGTGACACTCCCTTTTATACCATGTGTTTGAAGACTGATGGAAGTCTGGTGAAGGTGTAGTACTACCATCTAATATGTTATCCTCAGCGAGTTAAACAAAAGATTGCTGGGTTACCTACCTAACCCAATACTAGCAATGCATCATGAAGGATCAAATGGATTTACATCCCACATATGTAACAAAAGCACTTAAATGAGTAGCATTCATACTGGTTTTATGAAGTACTAGTACTATTATAATATTCCTGTCTCCGTAGAGTGAATTTAAAACTTACTGTATTAAATCCTGTGATCCATGCACTGGGAAGCTGGTGAGTGTATCTCCCGGGTGGTTTTAAAAAGGCTTGCAGTTTGTGCTCTTACATGTAAACATTTTTCCCGTGCTCCTCTGTGATGGTTCTTTAAAAAAGACGTATATTTCTCAGTTGCGACAATGCACACGGCAAACGAGTCCATAGACAGCCATTCGCATCCTTCCTGTTTCTAGCTCTGCTGCAAACGCACCGGCCGCTCAGTGCAATCATTCATTCAACTCCGCCTCATTTGTTTGTTAAACACGCCCTCTGCACGCTGCGCTTAAAGAGACAGTACACTTATTACAAGTAGCTTCAGGCCGGAGACTTCCAAATGGGGGCGGAATCTCCAAAAGAGGGCGGGGTTACTCCAAAAGGAGGTTGAGCCAACGTCAGTTTCACTCACGATTAGGGAAAGGGTAAGGGGCTCCCTATATCTTTGCTGGTGCTTTGGAGCTCCCACCCCTTTTTGGAGCTCTGCCTGCAACTATATCCTTCTCATCAAAGGCGGGAACCCTAACTAACCCCTTCCCTAACCGTAGAAGTGACGCCCCCTTTTGAAGTAACCACGCCCCTCCAAGGGTAACACCGCCCACTCATGGAGATCTGCCACTTAAAGGAGAAGTGCACCCCAAAATGAAAATTCTCTCATCATGTACTTACACTTATGCCATCCCATGTGTATGACCTTCTTTCTTCAACAAAGATTTTTTAGAAGAATATTTCAGCTCTGTACATTGAAAGTGAATGGTGACCAACACTTTAAAGTTACAAAAAGCACATAAAGGCAGCATAAAAGTAATCCTTAAGACTCCAGTGGTTTAATCCATGTCTTCTTAATCGATCTAATCAATTCTGGGTGAGAACAGACCAAAATGTAACTCTAAATCTAAAACATGTGCCCTACTCTATGGTGTTTAGGGTGTTACTGTGCTGACCCTCCCAGTGGCCCTCTCCTTGTCTTTGTACATTTCTTTGAAATGCAGTTAACTTGATAGGGATCATGCAGTGAACAATTGTTAGTCATCACACCATTGAAAGTCTAGTCAGTACCCACAGGGTACAAACTGTTGTTTGTGTATTCACATAAATCAATTTGCAAAAGGCCATTATGTGTAATTTGCACCTCTGACATGAGCCTAAAGAGGAGTATCCTTTTGCAATTCAAGGCCTTTGGCACTGTGTGCTCAGAAGAAAGGCATGTTTGAACAGTGAGATCACTATCTGTGCTTAAAAGTCAAGCAGTAAGGTCATTTATCATTTTACACATCTTTTTTTTTTAAAGATAGCCCCACAACCAGAACTGTCAGTGGCTTGGAGTTACGTTTATACAGTGGGTCGAGCCACAAAAAAGGCTACAGATCATCCCAAGAGCCATTCATATTCAAGAGACATTAAGAGGGAGAGAGAAAAAGTGTATTTAAAAAGTTTTTTTTTTTTTTTTACTTTTGAATGATAAACAGTTTTGGTACTGTCCAATGTAAAATCAGGGTCATGAAGCAAAACCAGCTATACCACTGCTATAAAAGATGCAGTCATCTCCACGATAAACGGATGAGAATGGAGCACATTATTTCCTACAATCTTTCACGGTCATAATTAGATTAATTTAGTGTGACAGACAGTGCATTGAGGAAGTCTTTAAGTCACAGTTAAAAGTAATTTCCCCCATTTGGCTCCATTCCCAGGTTTTTATTGATTCATTAACTGTAATGCAAGTGCTGTCTTTAATGTGTTAATGTATGTTATCTCAGAATAATTTGTTTTCGTATAGAGAGATGACACTATGTCCTATCTGGTTTGTAGGTATGTGTATAGATGTTTTTGCCTTTAAGGAACACACTGTAAGCATGACCCCTTCTCCTCACTTGGTTATAATTTCTCATCTCTCTCGTGACATCCCCTGATGTCAAGATCGATGCTTTCCGGCCCGGAATAAAGAGATTATCTCCAGGCGAACTCTCCCACGTCTAAGCACAGTTTCTTTGGATTTTAGTGTCTTTGGTTCAACAGTCACTTACCCATTCTCATGGCACAAATCTAGCTCTGCTGTAATGTAGTTGCAAGGAAATGAGGCAAGAGCTGCATAAACATCTATCTTCTATATGGCAAGGTCAAAACAAGCAGAGACATTTAATTTAATAAGGCTATTTAGGATGAGATGGTATAAAACTTATACACAAACTGAATAGAGCACAACAGTTTGGTTTCTGAAGTAAAAATTCATTCATATTCTTTATAGAGAAACTAAATGTACCATAACATATAAACCTTTCAAGACAGACACAACATGTCCATGAGATCCGAGACTGTTTCGCAATGATAAATGCTTCTGTAGAAGCCATACAAATTTCAACTTAATTAAAAACAAACTTTAAACACTGTTTAATTGCTAACTTCCCAGTGAAGAACTACACTACCCATAATCCTGAAGAGAGAGCCACCAATCAGAGAAATTGCTGTCACTAAAGTTAAATTGCATTGCAAATGATGTAATTAACTATCCATACATTCTCACACTACTTTTATATTTGTATATATTTTAATATTTTGCTAAACATTTTAAAAATATATCCTATTTTATACTTACAGTCAGTAGAATTATGTTGTCTCAGTGTTTTTATTTATTTTTTTATTTATTTTTATTTGTTTGCATCGAATCAAAGGTTAAAATGTTGTCATTTATCTTGGAGCTGGTTGGCTTGGCTTTTGAAATCCCTATGGAGAAAATAAATAGGAACATTTCTTTTATAACCCAGATTGCTGAAAATGTGGGCACTATAATGGCCAATTTCAACAATGTCAGTCAACAAGGTCAACAATATAGGTTTGATGTTTTTTAAAGGGATAGTTTACTCAAAAATGAAAATTCTCTTATCATTTACTCACCCTCATGCCATCCCAGATGTGTATGACTTTCTGTCTTCTGCTGAACACAAACAAAGATTTTTAGAAGAATCTCAGCTCCAAAAACACATAAAAGCAGCATAAAAGTAATCCATATGACTCCAGTGGTTAAATCCATATCTTTTGAAATGATACAATAGTTTGGGTGAGAAAAATATAAATATTTAGGTTCTTTTTAACTATAAATTCTCCTCCCTGCCCAGTACATGGTGATATGCACAAAGAATGTGAATCGCCAAAAACAAAAGTGGAGATTTATAGTGAAAAAGGACTTAAATGTTGATCTGTTTCTAACCTAACCCTCATATCGCTTCTTAAGATATGGATTTAACCACTGGAGTCTTATGGATTACTTTTATGCTGCCTTTATGTGCTTTTTGGCTCCTTCAAAGTTCTGGCAACCATTCACTTGCATTGTTTGGACCTACAGAGCTGAGATCTTTTTGTTCAGCAAGCCCTTCCCTTGAAAAGCCGAAGCAAGAGAGATCGACAAAAACACTGAAAAATAGAGTAATTTATTTTCGATATGAACCATGCCTTGGTCCAATATAATTCATCAAGTTTTGTACAGTGATAGTCACCTCACAGAGAACAAGACAGAGATATTGTAAATCATGTTCATCATACTGTCCTTTAAAGTCCTTTAAAATAGTTTCCACATAAGACTGCTGTTGCTCTTCTTAAGTTAGAGTATAAAACCAATTGATTATAAATAAATTAAGCGTATTTGCTGACATACACATAAGCATACTGGATGTATACACTGTAAAAACACATTCTACTATATATTCAGAGAAATACATACAATGACTTTTGAAATAGTAGACTTTTTTATCAATCTTTTTGGGAAATGAATGGAACCCCAAACATGACAGAATCGGGGACGTTTGTGACTTGTCTGTACAAATCATTGGACACATTGTAATATCACCTGCTCTCCTAGTGTGAACTGCAAGTCCATGTAGCTCATTTTGTATGTGTTGACCTTCTAATGTGCAGTAGCTTTGGAAGATATTGACCCACACAGTCATTTTTACTCAGCCTTATACATTTTCTCATATGTGCACAAACATTCTGAGTGGTAGCTCATGAAATGGCTGCTCGAGTAATAATGTTATAATTGTTGGGTTATAAATTTGATAAGAATGTACATCCAGGGCAGCATACGCCAGTCAAGCAACTGCCATTGAGATGAATGTGAATGCAGGGATAATTCACATGATGTCAGTGTTTGGCAATAACCCAGATCTTTCCAAGAAAACCCACTGGCAGAATAGCACAGGCTAGCTCCTAAAACTGCAAACAAACATGCCCTTTGTTCTCTTACCATTATGACATGACAAAAACAAGGGACAAGAAACAATATTAGTGCCTGCAGCTTCTTTCTTTATAATGTCTCTTTTGCTTACATGGTTGATTTGACACAAATAATAAGCAAAAAATACATAAACGTGGAACTGGCCATGTACTGAATCTGAGAGAAATTCAATTCTTCTATATTCCCTCCTCCTCAGTGTTAAAGTTTTGTTGTCTAAGGATCAGAAATATTTCCCTCAGTTTCAAGAGATTGCCATTGCTATACATTTTGAAAATAATCTGTCAATTATGTTAATTTGAGTGTCAGAATACATCAGAGCAATTTCACACAAATAGAGTTTGACAGTCCTCTGAGAAATGACGATAGCTTTGGAAATTTGTAGCATTCAATGCAATGTCAAAAGCAATTTGTTCTTACTCTTTCATCAATTTTAAACATCAGCAGTGCAGTCCAAAGTCTGAGGTCACAGTGAAAATGTTTCTATTTTGCATTCTTTTAATATTTTCAATGTTCATATTTTTTATAACAAAATATTATCATCATAACAATGAGTGAAAAGGTGAATTGAAAAATGTGCATGAAGTTCAGAATTTCAAAGTATTTGGCAACCGTTAATGACAGCATGCACTCAACTTTGTGCAAAACCCGTTGATTCGTGTTAATCCAGCATGATTAGAGAATGTTCCAAAGAGCATCTTGTGTAGAAATCTGACCTTTTGTACAAATAAGTTAATATGGTCAATGTCACAAATTTGCGTAGTGACCTAAAATAGTGCAGAATCTCATATTTCTTCAATTTATTCATTGTAACTTTTTTCCCAGATTTTCAGTGAGGTCTCAGACTTTTGGTCCCCACTATATATAGTGTATTTGTCACATTGCAATCACATTTTCAGTTTTGAAAAATATTTTTCAACAAATTTTCTGTATATCCACTAATCTCGGCAAAGTGAATAAGTGAACCATTTCAAGCAACAAATTATTCCCTCAGTATGATTGTCTGTTTCAATGCTCTTGCACACATATACACACCAAAAGTACACCTGCACACCCACTTAAGGGGCCAAATAAAATCCAAATACAGCACAGGATATCCAACAAGGTGCAATTCCTCTTTAAATAAAGAAGAAAATACAGTCAAAAATAAAAGATCAGACCAACAACAATGCTGGAGTCCCACCCAAATGTGTTGTCAGTGGAATGGGAGTCTCGTATCAAACGAATGAGGAGAATCCTGTGGCTGGGACCTGGGTGGAGGCGCCCAGGCTGCTCGGGGGCCTGTACAGGGTGTGCTGGCTGTGGTTGACAGAGGACAGCAGTGATGGGGTGGGAGTCCGGCTACCTTTGGGCCTGAACAAGGTGGCCTGACCCTGGGGCTGCGGGGAGGGATTGCTGTGGGGTTGCAGAGGTGGTAACGGTGGCAGCGGAGGAGGGTGGGGTCGGGACTCCTGTTCTGCCACTGTGTCGGGCTGGGCGTAGCCGTACGCTGGAGGGCGAGAGACGCCCTTCTGTTGCCGCCGCCAGGAATTATAGTAGGTGGGGTCACTGATGTAGTGGTTGACAAAGGAATGGGTCTTCTGCCGGTTTGGATCCAACTCATATTCGCTGTCACTGCCCTGTAATTGAATGAGAAGTTCTGTTACAGCTTCATCACCTTTTATGCTGAGTTTTGAGAGCCTGTGATTTTGACAGCCAAGTGTCATTGTATGGAAAAGAATGGTTTATGTTTCACAAAAACAATAACAACGTATAGGGCTCTATTTTCATGAGTGCGCAAAGCTTAGCGTTATGCACTAAGACAGTGCACAATGTCTTATCCAATTTTCGTGAGAGCACTAGTTCTAAGTGCAATTTTCGTGCCAGTGCAAAGAACAAGTGGGCGTGGGTAGGATTGTTTGTGCTATCTGTGTCACGGTCCTGTCACTGTGAGTCTGGGTTTTGGTCTGACAGGACTGTGGCATCATCATCTTATGCCTGTATTGTGTTTCATTGTCTGTCTTTGTGTGAGCATGTGGTTTAGGTTGTATGTCACCTTGGCAGCATGCACTCGTGTCAATAGTTTGTCTTGCTCTTGTGAACGCGGGTGCACCTCGCGTCATGCTCGCGTTGTGTTGCATGCCCGGGTCGTGAGCTGTCTTCATGTTGTGCTGAGGTTCGGTCACTTCAGTCTAAGATGTCAGGTGTGTGTGTGGCCGAACTCTCGCACAGCTTTCCTGTCTTGTTTTTGTCACCTGTTGTGTGCATTGCGTGGCATTTGCCTCACGATGTACGCTCATGTTACGTTTAGTCTGAGAATGCGTGGCATCACTTTGTTTGGCGTTGCTATGCATTCTCTCATCTTGTTTGTCGGTTGGCATGGGCGTATATTGCCTCATTGTCTTGGCGATGTGCGCTCATGCCATTCAGGTGTTTTGTTGTCTTGTGAGAACATGTGGCTTTTTTTGTTTTGTTTCTGTATCGCCGCTTGCCTCTCTGTTTTACGTCATACCCCGCATCTTTGTTTGCCCATTATTAGTTCATTTGTTACACCTGCCCTGCATTAACCTGTCTGAATGACCCTATTAGATCTTGTGTTCCAGAACAGGGTGAGGATGAATAATTTCTCGTGGCAGTCAGGCAAGCCCTTAAATGGGAGGAAGTTATCACAGCCGGTGCCTCAGGAGTCTTCCCATCCTCATCCCAACCCATGGACGAGAGCACACCTCACACGGAGGTGGACGCATCGGCCATTGCCCCCGCACCTCAAAGGAGGAAGTGGAGAGGGAATCCCAGCCCATCAGCCGAGCCCACCACTGCTGACTGCCTGGAGGTGGTGGTCATTCCTGCTGCTGACCACCTGGAGGCGGCAGTTGTTCCTGTTGCTGACCGCCAGGAGGCGGAGGCTATCACAGCAGCAGTTCTTCCCTCTGCCCAGAGGAGGAGGGCACCTACTCCTCAGTCACTGACAGCGTCCATGGCCACAGAGGCCGTTTCCCTGCCGCTGCCAGCGTCCACGGCCATGGAGGCCATTCCCCTGTCGCTGTCAGCACTCACGGCCACGGAGGTTATTCCCCTGCCACTGCCAGTGCCCACTCCTGCCACGGTCAACGAGCCAGTGCCCACGGCTGCCACGGTCAACAAGCCGGTGCCCACAGCTGCCATGGTCAATGAGCCAGCACCCACGCCTTCCACGGTCAACGAGCCAGTTCCTGAAGCCTCATCCATCCCAGAGCCAGCGCCGGAAGCCTCGACCGCCCCAGAACCAGCGCCTGAAGCCTCGGCCGTCCCAGGTCCAGCGTCCTCGGTCACGAAGGCCGTTCCCACACCAGAGGAGGAGAAGGGCTCCTGCTTCCCAGTCGCTGGCAGTGCTCCCAGCCACGGAGGCCGTTCTCCAGTCGCTGCCCACGCTCCCAGCCACGGAGGCCATTCCCCAGTAGCTGCCAGCGCTCCCGGCCACGGAGGCCATTCCCCAGTCGCTGCCAGCGCTCCCGGCCACGGAGGCCGTTCCCCAGTCGCTGCCAGCGCTCCCGGCCACAGAGGCCTTTCTCCTGTCACTGCCTGTGCTCACAGCCACGAAGGCTGTTCCCCTGTCACTGCCACTGCCCACGACCATGGAGGTCATTTCCCTATCACTGCCTGTGCTCACAGCTACAAAGGCTGTTCCCCTGCCACTGCCTGTGCTCACAGCCACTGAGACTGTTCCCCTGTCCCTGCCAGTGCTCACAACCAGGGAGGTCGTTCCCTGTCACTGCCATTGCTCATGACCAAGGAGACCGTTCCCCAGTCTCTGCCGATGTTCATGGCCACAGAGGTTGTTCCCCAGTTGCTGCCAGCGCCCCCAGCCACAGAGGCCATTCCCCAGTTGCTGCCAGTGCTCCCATCCAAGGAGGCCTTTCCCCAGTCACTGCCAGCGCTTCTGGCCATGGAGGCCATTCTCCAGGTGCTGCCAGCACTCCCGGCCATGGAGGCTGTTCCCCAGTTGTGCCTGCGCCCACAACCAAGGAGACAGTTCCCCAGTCTCTGCCGGTGTTCACGGCCACGGAGGCCATTCCTCAGTCGCGGCCAGTGCCCGAGCCTTCCATGGCTCCGCCCCCTGAGCCTCTCCCTCCTGAACCCTGACCAGCGGCCTCCGCCCAGTACTCTGACCCCTGTCCTGTGGCCGTTGCCCAGTATTCTGTCACCTCTGCCCTGAGGCCTCCTCCCATGCCGCCAGACCCCACCACTGCCCTGAGATCTCCTGCCAGGCCGCCAGACCCTTCCTCCACCCTGAGGCCTCCCCCCAGGCCATCGGACCCCACCCCTTTCCTTAAGTTCCCTCTTTGGTTTCCCTCCCTTCCCTCCTTTTCTGTTGTGTTTTATGTTTTATGTTAGTGCTCATTTTGTCTGTCATGTGTATTTTTTGATGTTCCCATTTTGGGATGCCGGGAGCACGGTGTCCAGATCCTGAATTCTTGTCTGGTTCGGTTTAGGTCAGTGTCGGGATCCAGACACTTGTGCTCCATGTCTGTCTGTTATTGACGTGGGTGCATCGTGCTTATGTCATCTTGGCAGCATGTACTTGCATCAATAGTTTATCTGGCTCTTGCGAACACGGATGCGCCTCACATCACGCTCGCGTTGCGTTGAGCACCCAGGTTGTGAGCTGTCTTCATGTTGTGCTGAGGTTTGCTCACTTCGGTCTAAGGTGTCGGGTGTGTGTGTGTGTGGCTGAACTCTCGCACAGGTGCCCTGTCTTGTTTTTGTCGCCTGTTGCGTGCATTGTGTGGTGTTTGCCTCGCGATGTAAGCTCAGGTTTTGTTTAGTCTGAGAATGTGTGGCATCGCTTTGTTTGGCATTGCTACGCATTCTCTCATCTTGTTTGTCGGTTGGCATGGGCATATATTGCCTCATTGTCTTGGCTCATGCAATTCGGGTGTTTTGTTGTCTTGTGAGAGCACGTGGCTTTGTTTTGTTTCTGTATCGCCGCGTGCCTCTCTGTCTTATGTCATACCCTGCCTCCTTGTTTGCCCATTATTAGTTCATTTGTTACACCTGCCCTGCATTAACATTTTTTATATCCTTCCCTATTTTAGTCTCCTTGTGTGTGCTATCCAATGCCAGTTTATCTTGTGTGCTTGTGTTTTCAGTCGTTCTGTTGGTTTGTTCCAGTCAGTCTTGTGTGTTGGTCCTGTTTTTGATTCTCCCATCCCTCTTCAGTCCGGTCAGTCCTGATTTCCCGTTACCTTCTGCCCCAGCCCGTATTACATTTTCCCCTACAGGGTAGTTTGTGTTTGTTTTTCCCCCTTGTGGGAGTTTTATGTTGGATTTTGTGTTTTATTTTTTGTATTTGCTATTTTCCTGAGAAATAGGTCACTGTGCTAAGATGTTTCAAAAGCAGGTTTAATCTCAGTGCAAAGTCTAAAATCACTTCCTGAATTTGCAGTATGGAGATTTCCACCAACAGATGTTAATAAAGTGTATGTCCAAACTCTGAAAATATAGTGGAACATTAAACTATGTCCCTGACAATCACTGTTGTAGCCGTTTTATGATTCAAAAATGTATTCGATTTGTGTTAAAATATCTATAAGTCAAGGTTTATTTTTCAAATGTAATTAATTCAATTGTTAATGCACAAAAGAATGCAAGTCCATATTTCTATTCTTCTAATTCATTGCATACAATCCATTTACACTACCAACTTCCTATGAATGTGCTGTCTTTGTTTATATTGCTGGTGCGTGACAGAGAATTGACTACATAACAGGACGCAGACAGTGCCGGAGAAGAACCTCAGATTTAAATTGCACTTGACCCAGCCCATTAACGCTTTGCGCATGCAATTTTGTCAAACCCACTTGTGCCCAGACTTAGCGTATACTTGCACGAAAATATAAAAACCTCCCATTACTTTGCGTGTATGACTTATGGTATAGCACTTAGCGCTCTTAAAATAGGGCCCTTAGAGTAAATAATGACAGAATTTACATTTATCTGTGAACTGTTTCTTTCATCAGTATGATCTGAATGATCAAAACTTTGAGGAGTAGATATCTTTTAAGAAAAAATAATCAACTCCTAAAAAAGGGGGAAAACATTATTTAGAGAGCCACATAGATGACAAAACAAGGTCAGGAAGTTTAATGATGAGGGTTGATATTGGACAAAAGCTCTACAGACTGACTGGATTTGTCTACCAGCTGTCCTCTGTAAGAAAAGGTCTGAATCAAGACCTTGTATTACTGCTTGTTAAACTATGCCAAAGTGTTTGCCATGTGTTTGCCTAAAATCAACAATGTGAAAAATCCTCCATTCTTCAGGAGCATGTAGAGGCAAAACTGAAGCAGATCTATCTATTTACACAAGTGTTGGGGGGGGGGGGGGTGGTATAATAATAATAATAATAAAAAAGACAAATGTGAATGGAGGCACAGATGCTCAAACAAGGGGGGTTCCCCCCTACTCTGTCTCAAAGCTGGGTCTAAACGATTTGTAAAAACATTTCTAAGACACTTTAAGTGCTAGTTACATAGCTATTGAGTCATATACTGCATTGAAGAGGAGATCCTAGTATCCTAATATTACACTTCCTGTTACATACTCTTGTAATGGGGAAAAAATGTGTTCATGCCATTCTTCCCAACTGTTTCCTGTGCAGTGTGATGCACAGGGATGAGATCGGATTTCCAGGGATGAGATGATCCACATCAGTTGTAAAGAAAGGTTAAGCTTCCTTATCATGATCTTCTGTTTTAATGTGTTTGCAGAGAGAATGGTTCACCGTAAGAGAATGGCATGTTTTTGGCTGGGGGAATTGGAGGCCCAGAGGAAAATTTTGTTGATCAGAGATTGCTTTTTCATAGCTCTAGAGACACTATATCAACTTTGACTCGAATGTGTCTTCTAAAATTCCTTCAAAAATATAGACAAATTAGCAACACATTCTCACAGAGAAATCATACAGATTCGCTTGTCTCCTTTTAAAACTAGTCAATAACTTTCTTCAGTCATACAAAACACACTCTTTACGTTTCAAATCATCCTTACAGGCTCTAAGGCTATGTTTAGATATGGGGTTTAGGTTAGGGCATAAAATGAATAAAGCATGTACACAACATCTGACATGTGGAACTTTCACTTACTCCTGCTTTACACATTGGGGTATTTGCACATCTAGAATTCGTACAAATTCATTCGAACAAACTTGTATGATTTCATATGATTTCGCCAACTCATACGAATTCATACAACTTCTCATGAGATCGGGTTGCAAATTTGACAATTTTTAACATATAGTAAGAATATAGCTATAAAAGCAATGTGGCTAGTACAGTATAGATTTGATAATCTGTTACTGGAAGAATGTGTTGAGAAAAGTTACATTTGAAATCTCTGACTTTTGATTGCAGACTTTGGTATCATGGCAATTTTGAGCACAATTAGTGAAGAGAGATCTCTTCTGAAACTCTAGAAGAGACAACTGTGAGATTACTGGGGAGATTACTTTTTCAAAGGAGAAAAATCTGAGAGGCAGGAGATTTAGGTAAACATCTCCATTTGCTCTCCATTGATGCCTTGGACAAACAGCTGAGATTTTAAAGAGACATATTTGTGATTTGTCTTTCCTGTGGGGGATTGACCTTTAGTTTTTGTGTGTGTTTAATGGATAAAACACTTCATTTAAATGTTAAATGTCATCCATAAAATCTACAAATGGCAAAAGAAACCATGAATGATATACGCTCACTTAGCACTTTATTAGGAAAACTATGGTCCTAATAAAGTTCCCGACGTGGTCTTCTGCTCTTGTAGCCCACCCGCCTCAAGGTTCGATGTGTTGTGCATTCTGAGATGCTATTCTGCTCACTACATTTGTACAGAGTGCTTATCTCAGTTACAGTAGCCTTTCTGTCAGCTTCAATCAGTCTGGTCATTCTCTGTTGACTTCTCTCATCAACAAGGCTTTTCTGTCTGCAGAACTGCCACTCACTGGATGTTTTTTTTTTTTTTTTGGCACCATTCTGAGTGAACTCTAGAGACTGTTGTACGTGAAAATCCCAGGAGATCAGCAGTTACAGAAATACTCAAACTAGCCCGTCTGCCACTAACAATCATGCCACGGTCACAATCACTGAGATAAAAATTTTTCCCCATTCTGATGGTTGATGTGAACATTATTGAAGCTCCTGACACGTATATGCATAACTTTATGCACTACACTGCTGCCATACAACTGGCTGATTAGATAATTGCATGAATATGTAGGTTTCCATTTTACTTTCCTAATCTGACGTATTTCTAAGCATAACAAGGTTTTCAACAAGAAATAAAGTAGGGCAGGACTTGATACTATCCTTCCAAAATTGATTTGATCATGAAAAGTGGCCGTTTCACTCCAGAATGGAGACAGGTGTTGGAGGGGAGGTGAAGAAAAAGTAGCGATTTGTGACGTCAGTTGGAGCAAGTTGTTACATTTTGAATACAGATTACATAGACAAGCATATTTTAATTTGGAATACCATGAACCGATGCACTGAGCACAATAAGAACATAAATGTGTATTAAGAAAATTAATGTGGCCCATTTTAATTTTTATGTTGACTTTACACAAGATAACATTAGGAAACATGAACTGTTCTAAGAAATTAATTTGTCCTGTCAGGGGTGAATCACCTGAGAGTCAGACACCTCTGTGGGCTTCTCGTTCAGGCTGCTGCTCTCAGCTGGGACCAGGTCATTGTACTTAATACTGACATCTTCATCAGAGTAGTGCAGACTACCGGGACTGGGCCGTGGTGGAGATCTAGTGGAAGAAGAAAGAGAAAGTGGGAAAAAAACAGAGAGGCTTTACTGTGCTGTATGTTGTCAATATAAAAGAGCCTTAAGTTGGTTCCTCTATAGAGAACAACTAACTAGTATTCATTCATCAGCATTCATGGTCAATTTTTAATTTGTGTAATTGACAATTAAGGTATTGTACCCTTAGTGTTGAAACAGAAACTGGTGTGTAATTTGTGATCTTAAAGGAGAAGTTAACCAAAATATGTATTATTGTTTTTCTTCTTTGAAACAGAGTAAAAGAAGATCTTAGGCAGAATTTCTGAGCTTCTGTTTTCCATTTAAGGAGAGTAGATGGTGATTTAATGCTGGAACATGCCAAAGCGGCTGATAATGCATTTGAACATGCTTAAAGGGATAGTTTACCCAAAAATGAAAATTCAGTAATTGTTTACTCACCCCAGTGTTGTTATAACCCCATTTGACTTTCTTTCTTTTTCTTAACACAAAGGGAGAAATTGTGAAAACATTTTGTTCTCAGTGATATCACACAATTGCAGTTTCTGGTGACCACCTCTTCAAGCTTTAAAAGGACACAAAAGTATAATTCAGAAGTCTAATAAATTATTCCATGAGACTCATGATTGTTATGAAAGCATATGATAAGGTTTGGTGCGAAACAAACCAAAATCTAATGTATTATTTAGTCAAAATGTTCACTAACCGATGGTCTTCTGTGCACGTTCATGAGCCAGCACACAAGCTTTGGAGCTCTTTGCACGAGAGCAACAGTAGTAAGGCAGCACGTGCGAGATGGGGCTTTCAAGCGAAAACTTATTTTGTTTCGCTTCAACAGGACCACGAGCAATATTAACAACAGAAAACACAACATAGCTGCACACAAACCAGAGACCAGAACTTACAAACATGTCTTAAAAGTTTGTAGTGGAAGAATAGATGCATTTCCAAGTCCAGCCTTATTTGTTTGAAACGGAATCCTCCATCAAATAGAGATATGGGGCTGAAGGTAGCTGCAGTCACACCGTGTCCTACTCAGATGCCAAATGAAATGTAATAAAAGTTATCATTTATAAGTTAATCAGAGTTTTTTGTCCTAAGCAGCTGCGACGAGTAAAGGGACATTCTGTCTATCACTTAGATAGGTTTCTATATTTGCCATTGCATCCGGTAACCCCGTCCACTATGAACTTGTACCGGTTCAAAATGCGATGCGGGGTGTAAGCGCACCAATCATGAGTCTCATGGAATAATTTATTAGACTTCTGAATGATGCTTTTGTGTCCTTTTGAAGCTTGAAGTGGTGGTCACCATAAACTACCATTATATGACATCACTGAGAACAATTTTTTTTCACAATTTCTCCCTTTGTGTTCTTTTTAAGAAAGAAAGTCATATGCGGTTACAACAACACAGGGGTGAGTAAACAATTACTGAATTTTCATTTTTGGGTGAACTAATCCTTTAACGTGCATTCTTGCGTTACCGTGGCAGTAACAAACCTCAGTCCTCAAGGGGGGTGATAGAGTTACCTTCAAAATGCTTGTGCCATTAAACTGGATGTGTTATTCCTCAGCAATATTCTCTTCAAATTGTTGCTCCGCTATGACAGTAGTGGACTCGAAATAGAAAACTCACCGCAGAAGCGGACAGGTCACACTATTGTCTGTTATAGCACCACTTGTGGCAACACTGAGAATGCAACACGTAGTTACGTTGTGTAATGAATATCTGACACATTTCTGAATGCAACAACACTCGCATTGCAAGATGTGTCTGCATTCACGTAATTGCGTAGAGTTTGTTCCCACCCTTATATTGCCAAACACCAAAAAGGACATATAACCACCAATGTATTACAAAAGGTGTTCATGCTGATCTATATATGCTATATTTCAAATCATCTGAAGCCATACAATAACTTTCACTGAGAAACAAACTAATTGAATGATCACTCATAATCTTCACCTATTGTATGCTGTAGCCCTAAAATCTCATTTGCAGTTTGTATTTGCCTCGTCGTGAACAATCACCAATGGCGTTTGACACCAATGAAGTCAAACCTGACACAATGCATCTAATTTTGGTTTTCATGGGAGAAACATAGAAAATAATTTGGGGTCAGAACAACACTTCATTTTGGGGTGAATTATCCCTTTGAAACAGACAGAAAAGAATCTGTTTGGCATATTTGAAGAACAGCACAGGGGTTTTAAAGTCATCACGAGAAACACATAAAGCTGATTTTGATTGGATGAATACATTTGTAGAAACCGAGGGCTGCATGCTCCAGGAAAAACAACGGATGTTGAGCATTCTCAAGAGAAAGGGATAGCAAATTTGTCCTTTAAAGACAGATTCAGGGGCTATGAGGACATTGCACTGTAATTCTTTGAAACAGTCCGCTTGTTTATTAAAAATGAAGGCAAAGGGGTTGTCGCATGGCAAGACGAGTTTACTTGATTTGCCATAATGAGGCCTGCTAAGCTCAAAGCCAAGGTCACTGGAGACATTAGCTTTTGAACTGAGGCTGCTAAGCTTCCCTGGTTCAGTACTTTACTTCAGTTGGCTTAGAATATGAAACAAGCTGAAATAGCTTACATAGGAAAGAGACTTTAAAGAGTTATGCAGGGAGCTAATAAGTTAATAAATGTTTGATATATGGAGAGCCACCAAGCCCTAATAAGGATGCAAGAGGGTTTCGGAAAACATGGCAACCACCAGCCAAGTACATCAATGGCGAAACGCACAATGCATTGTTCAAACTGAAAATGAACAAGAGGACCATGCATGAGTTGTGTACTTATGGAAAGCCCTGGTGGTGGAGGGGTTGTTCCAGCAAAAATAGGCCCCTTGAGATAAAAGCAAGGAACTGGGGGGAGGGGAGGGTTATGACATTGTATCTGTTTAAAATTCAAAGGAGGCAGAGGTTTGAGGAGGGTTGAAACAGAGGGGTGGAGCAATGTTAAACAGCCACCAACACCCCCACAGCAGCCAGAGAGGGCTTTCAGTTATTCACGAGCACTGTATCCTTCTACTCCTTCTTATCCACCCTAATCTCTTCCCTCTATCTATTCCATCTCATACCCAACCCTTTCCTTTTCTACCTTCATCAAAGATATCTCTTGTGGCTCCATCTAGACCTCAGCTTATTAGCAGGACTGCATCCAAGTGGAAGTTCTCCACTGCCCAGTCCCCTTTGATCCACATCCCAGGCCTCTGCAACTGGGCAGAAAACCAGCACAACCCCCCCCCCCCCCCCCAGCTCATTCCACCATAATAGGCCCAGAGCAGCTTCTCCAATTACCACCAGAGGAAGCTCAGAAAAACAACCCATCCCTTCATTCAATCAAGCTAAGTAGCCCAAAAACTTCTTGACGAAGAAATCTGAGAAGAAACATCTGATCACTGCAATTAGAATAATGAGAATGCCGTAGACCCATTTTGTATACTATTCATGTTTATGCAAGAAATGTCAAAATTCAATGTCTTCTGCAGTTGAAGTCTTGAAGCAGGTGCAAATATAGGGGGGTTTGGTTGAAGGCCAAAGAATACTTTTTCAGTGTATGGCATTTATTTCAGTGATAACTGACACTTAATAATTTTAATGGGAAAGGGCCATTTGTCGGTAATTCGTCTCTCATATTCACATCACCTTTGATGTACAAAGCTCTTTTGGCACCAAGGCAGCAAGTCAGCTGCCTACATTTTCAGATGCAGCCTTTGTTTCTGAATGTTCCTGGCTGTGTGAACGGTACTTTAAACAACTTTTATAAGGTTACTAATATGACAAGTCTTCATCTCATGTGAGTGGTCATGATTTTATACATATGTTTCAAAATTACAATTAATTTGTTAAGGAGTACATATTTTTAAGGAGGAAAAAATGACTGAGTGCACCTTTAAATGTACACACATCGAAAATAAAATATACCCTAGCCTGGAGTCTGAACGAAGAAAATAAGGATTTTGCAAAGGAATTTAAAAACAAAAGGTTGTGGGGGGTTTCGATTGTAGAGGTTTCTAACATTTCATTAGTCACAAAAATATTTGATTACAAGTTAGTCAGAGAGGTCACATATTGTTACCTAAGAAGGTAACTATAGCAACAATAGACTGCTCAAGCACTTTCCAGTACCCCGTGTCTTAACCAGCCTGAAACATGAAAATTGATAGGGCATTTTGTCGGTCGCTTCGGTTTGTATTTTTGAGCCATTGTGCACAGTGAAATCTTGTTGGTCTCACTGACTGTGATTGTGTCGCATCGCAAAGCTTTTTCGCTTTCAGTGTGGACTGTCAAATAACTTATCGCTGAAAACATGTTGGGTCACGCATGGTTAGGATACAGTATTAGATCAGTTTTGAACTGTCATTACTGTTATTTTTTATCACTTTTAATGTACATATACAAATCTCAAGTATTTCACAAGAAAAGAAGAACATTATTCATTTGTTAAAAAAAGTCTAAAAACTGACATTTGGCTAACTGTGCTAGGGCCGACAAAAGACTCTAAAGTCCGTGACAAACCTCAAATGACTACAGCCCAAAACTTTCCTGTAGAAATTTGAATCCCCTGAAATCATAGTACAGTTCACTCACTGTCCTGGTGAACACTCTTTCTTAGTCCTTATCCTACAGGGGACACAGTATGTCCATCATCAATATGGTCTTATCTTATCTGAGTATCTTCATGCATGTTGAGAAAGATGTTTTGTTGAAGGAGCTTACATAAGAGGATACTTTCAACAGCATGCAATTTGAATGCAAATAAGACATGAAGGAAGGGGTTCTTATTGGTCTAACCTCCACAGTCTGCTGTGTTCTTTTCAGTTGACAGATTGCAGTTGGAAATTTGTAAGAAGCGTCTGTCATTAAAATCCATGCCAACTCAATCCATTTAAAGGATGCCTGAAGTAAAATTTAAATCAACAGCCGGGCCAAAGCTCTGTGTGTGGAGAGAATACATTCCACTCTGGCTTTTTGTTTGCAGCCATTTGGGAATGAAATCCATTGTGCAAATAATGTCCTGATCAGCACACAGTAATTTACCACACAAAAAATCTCCCAGAAAAAAAAAACATTATATTAGCTTAAAAAAACTATTCTACTACATATTTATGGTCTAGCTTATATTGAGCTGTGTAAAGTTATATCACTGTACAAGCTTATAACAAATCTCAATCAGAAATCATGCAGATATATACTGACCTGGTGTAGATTCCGTTCTTGCGGCAGAAGGAATTTTTGACAGAAAGTCGACGGTTGTTGAGTTCCAGAGCGGGGAAGCGTCCTTCATCCAGCCGCACCATCTCTCCATGTGAGAGGGGCAGTGATGTACAGTTCGAGTGGGACTCTATATAGAGAGATAAGAAGGTACTCTGAGGATTTGATTTGATCTATCTATCTGTCTGTCTGTCTATCTATCTATCTAGGTCCATCGGTCTGTCTGTCTGTCTGTCTGTCTGTCCATCGGTCTGTCAAACGGTCTGTCAATCTGCCTGCCTGTCTGTCTATCTACCTATGTATTTATATGTCTGGCTGTCTGGCTGTCTATCTATCTGTCTGTCTGTCCATCGGTATGTCTGTCTGTCTGTTTATTCATGGCAGTGCATGTTTATTGGGATAGCGTCGTGGAATAAAACCATTCTGAATGCAAATAATAGAATGCAACTAACCATATAATTGCACATAAATATGATAGCAAAATAGGTAACAGAGATAAGAATAAATTTGTTTACGTTTGTATGATAAATCAATTTAGCAATGTTATGATGTGCTGGGTCGCCACTTGAAGTCCAAAGTAAAATCATGAAGCAAAACCAGTTAAACCCTTAGTATATTTCAGGGTTTGGCATGTGGTTTGTTTGTGTGTGTGTGTGTGTGTGACCACAGCAGCTAAGCCTTTAAGATTTTGCTAGGTCATTCAGCATGCGTCGTTTAAAGTCAGAAAACCTCTGATCTCAAAAGCTAAGATCTCCATTTGCCACCCTCTTGTTTTATTGATACTTTCACAAACACTGAACTCAGAGTTAAAGTGAAGTGTGATTTCAGAGAGGTGAGTAATGCAGTGACCTCTCAGCCTAGATGGATGGTGTTATCAATCACCTTGCTGGACTTTTGGCCTCTCTGGACTTCAGTAAAACAAGCTGGCACTGTTAGATCAGGACCGAACAGAACTGGGTGGGGCCGACCTTGAGAGAAGCCCTTTGTGTCCCATACAAACACTTTCCTTGTACTGCCTCACTCATCCACAGCCCTGTGCACAGACCCTGGCCCTGGCAGAGCACTTACTCTCCCAAACCAAACCCACATGCAGCTATGTGAGAACCCCTCCCACACACACCCACGTTTGCTTTTATATCATAGTGTGGACAATTCTATTGTTTTTATACAGGTAAAACTAACCCTCACACAAGCATTTTTGCATTTTCATTCAGACATTGTTTAGTGTTCAATGTACCTGTGAATTATTAATGTTTTACTATTCTTGTGGGGACAATTAGGGAATGAGACCCACTGAGTTTTGTGTGACACTCAGAAATCAGACTCAAAAATTGCAGTCTATTAGAAAAAAAGGTCTTGATGGTTACTTACTTTCCAAGCTGACACAAGACCTGAGATGATAAGTGATGTAATTTTTGGTTAGGTATCAGACCGCCACCCTCAGAGGCAGCAGAATGAGGCAGCAATCAAGCTAATAGTAATGACCAATACCAACTGAAGCAAAAAGAAGCTGCTATTGATTCCCTGAGCCTCTCGCAAGTGGAAAATCACTTCTTCCCCATAGCTCTATGACAATACCCGCAGAGAAAATTGGAGGTGAAATTGAGTCCATCTCTTTTTAGCCACATTAGTAAGCAGAGCAGGACAGGCAATCAGGGTAACTGACGGACATTATGGATCTACAGTATTTTCTGTGTTTTTGGCTTATTGGCTCACCTGTGTCGGTTTTCTTGGTGTATTTTTTACTCTGGCCACGTATGATAAGGATGAATATGAGCAGAAGGATGAAGATGAGGCCCACGAGAGCGATCACCACCAGAAACCACCATTCCTCGTAAAAGGGGGAGACCTTTTGGGCTGGTAATGGAGAAAGGAAGATTGTGTAAATTACTTTTATTAACATATTAATGCATATTTACATATTATTTGTTTACTCTACACAGCATGTAATAGTAAGGAATTTTTGGCAACTCTTTTCCATATAATAAAAGTGAATGAGGACTGGCTCTGTTAAGCTCCAAAATGACAAAAAAAAAAGCACCATAAAAGTAGTCCATAAACTCATGCACTATTGCAAGTCTTCTGAAGACATACGATAGCTTTGTGTGACAAACAGACACAAATTTAAGTTGTTATTCACAGAAAATCTTCTCTTTCGCTGTAGCTCTCAAATCAAAGTACAGCTTAAGTCAGAAGTTTACATACACCTTAGCCAAATACATTTAAACTCAGTTTTTCACAATTCCTGATATTTAATTGTAAAAAACATTCCCTTTCTTAGGTCAGTTAGGACCACTACTTTACTTTAAGAATGTGAAATGTCAGAATAATAGTAGAGAGAATTATTTATTTCAGCTTTTATTTCTTCATCACATTCCCAGTGGGTAAGAAGTTTACATACACTTTGTTAGTATTTGGTAGCATTGCCTTTAAATTGTTTAACTTGTGTCAAACGTTTTGGGTAGCCTTCCAC
The DNA here is from genome assembly GCF_019703515.2 of Myxocyprinus asiaticus. Taxonomy (NCBI): domain Eukaryota; kingdom Metazoa; phylum Chordata; class Actinopteri; order Cypriniformes; family Catostomidae; genus Myxocyprinus; species Myxocyprinus asiaticus. The sequence continues at coordinate 37,400,457 of NC_059357.1, read as the reverse complement.
AAGCTTCTCACAATAAGTTGCTGGAATTTTGGCCCATTCCTCCAAACAGAACTGGTGTAACTGAGTCAGGTTAGTAGGCCTCCTTGCTCGCACACACTTTTTCAGTCCTGCCCACAAATTTTCTATCGGATTGAGGTCAGGGCTTTGTGATGGCCACTCCAATATCTTGACTTTGTTGTCCTTAAGCCATTTTGCCACAACTTTGGAGGTATGCTTAACTTCCTGGCTGATGTCTTGAGATGTTGCTTCAATATATCCACATAATTATCCACATAACTTTCCTGCAGCAAAGTACCCCCACAACATGATGCTGCCACCCCCATGCTTCACGGTTGGGATGGTGTTCTTTGGCTTGCAAGCTTCACCTTTTTCCTCCAAACATAATGATGGTCATTATGGTAAAACAGTTCAATTTTTGTTTCATCAGACCAGAGGACATTTTTCCAAAAAGTAAGATCTTTGTCCCCATGTGCACTTGCAAACTGTAGTCTGGCTTTTTTATGGCGGTTTTGGAGCAGTGGCTTCTTCCTTGCTGAGTAGCCTTTCAGGTTATGTCGATATAGGACTCATTTTACTGTGGATATAGATACTTGTCTACCTGTTTCCTCCAGAATCTTCACAAGGTCCTTTACTGTTGTTCTGGGATTGATTTGCACTTTTCGCACCAAACTACGTTCATCTCCAGGAGACAGAATGTGTCTCCTTCCTGAGCAGTATGATGGCTGTGTGGTCCCATGGTGTATATACTTGCGTACTATTGTTTGTACAGATGAACGTGGTACCTTCAGGCATTTGGAAATTGCTCCCAAGCATGAACCAGACTTGTGGAGATCCACAATTTTTTTTTCTGAAGTCTTGGCTGATTTCTTTTTATTTTCCCATGATGTCAAGCAAAGAGGCACTGAGATTGAAGGTAGGCCTTAAAATACATCCACAGGTACACCTCCAATTCAGTACACTTCCTATCAGAAGCTAATTGGCTTATTGTCTAAAGGCTTGACATAATTTTCTGGAATTTTCCAAGCTGCTTAATGGCACAGTTAACTTAGTGTATGTAAACTTCTGACCCACTGGAACTGTGATATAGTCAATTGAAAGTGAAACAATCTGTCTGTAAACAATTATTGGAAAAATTACTTGTGTTATGCACAAAGTAGATGTCCTAAATGACTTGCCAAAACTATAGTTTGCTAATATTAAATCTGTGGAGTGGTTAAAAAATGAGTTTTAATGACTTCAACCTAAGTGTATGTAAACTTCTGAATTCAACTGTATAGCGCCATTGACGTTAATGATATTTGGTAATGAAACACATGAGAACCAATGTCTTTTTGAATCAAATAGTATCACTGTGTCATTATTGTAGTCCATTAGACTTTCACTTTCAATTCCAGAGCTTCCGGAGGGTAAGATTATCAGTTAATAATGACTTAAATCGTGAACTGGTCCTCACACAAAACCACATGGCTTCAGAAGACTTGAAATACAGCATACAAGTCATATGGACTACATTTATGATACTTTTAAGGTGCTTTCTTCAAATTTTGCTGCTTAACAGACCTAGTCCCCATTTACTTATTATATAAAACAGAGCAGACAGGATATTATTTCACAAAATAAACTTTCATATTTTAAAATAAATTAAGTTATTTACTGTAGGTTTGGAAAACATGAGTGTAAATAATGTCATAATTTTTGGGGTGTGAACTATTCCTTTAAACTTCCTCAACTTTTTCAAGTTTACTCACCTGATATTGAAGGAGATGGAGCACTTGGAGACCCATAGCCATAATCATTCACTGCAATAACACGAAAGTCATAGGTGACCCCTTCTCTGAGCATATCCAGGTTGAGAGTGTATGATGTCACCTCTTTAGGAATATCTTTGATGAGAATATCCCACAGTCCTTCATCTGTTGGCAATAAACACCTTGATTCCTCAAAATTTTATAAAAACCTTTAACAAAATTGCACAGTTTTTGTTGTTTTTCTTTAACTCACCAGATGGTCTGGCCTCTATGACATAGCGTGTGATGGGGGCACGGCCAGGGTCACCGCTGGACCAGTGGAGGGTGAGGGCAGAGCCATAACGGGAGATAAATGGCTCCCCTGGAGGCCCAGGAGCACCTGTATCACAAATGTAGCAATAAAACAACAGTCTGCAAAATGACACTAACAACACAGCAATAAATTCTGCAAACAGAAACTCAGTAGTAGAGTTTTTAAAGTGACATAATGAATTAAAGATTTGTTGCCTTTGAAAAGCATTAAACATATATTTAAAAGTGCTGTAGTCGATTTCAGCCATTATGCTAACTTCCACCACACCCCTTTCTCCAAAAAAAAAAAAATGTTAGCAAACCCAATCCCTTACGAAAATTGAGAGTTCATGGCAAAATTGCAGCTAATTCGCCTCTGACAATTTTCACATGCAAATGAGCTTTGTGGCAAACTTGTGGCAAATTGCCCATTGTTGCCAAAGGTTTGCAGGCGAAGAGCTGCTAACTTCTGCCAAACATTTGCAGAGAATCAAAAGCTCATTTGCATGTGAAAATAACGAGTGGCAAATTTGCGACAAGTTTGCGGCTAGTTTAGATTTTTTGTAAGGGATGTCAGCAAACCTGGAATGGAAAAATCTTAGAATGTTTGGCTAAAAAAAGCATAGGCCGGTGTCATGAAGAATTTAGAAAATCTTGAAATCCTGCCCCCCTAGAACCCTGACCGATTTCATTGTCTGAAAGAAGTTTTTTTATTGTAAAAAATAGTAAATCCTGATAGTAAATCCTACAATATCACTTGAAGATTTATGTTGTCTTGAAAATACTTCAATTTACATCATGCAAGCTATATATGACATACCATGATATAACCAAAGCAACAGATGTTCAAATTAAAGTTTTCTCATTATGTTTCCAGTCAGCATGCTAACCGATTAGCATGCTATGCTAATATACCTTCTTGCATTCCCTATGGTTCAATTATCCTGCTAAGCTAACATATTCAAGTAATTCAAGTAATTATATCATAATGTTGAATTTAGTGCAATGTGGTAAATGAATATGTTAATAATGTATGTACTGACTGTATTTACATGATCAGCTTTAGCAGGAATTAGTAACAGACATTTTTGTTTAGGCAATACAAACAACTACCCAAGGGGGTCAGGATTTCTTAGAGGGACTTAATTCTTCATGAAACTGTCCCACTGAATGTTTGTTTGTTTGTTTGTTTGTTTGTTTACAGAGCCTAGGGATGTCACAGTAACAGGTGTGATTTCTCAGGACACCTTTTCAGTGAGCTTGTTTACATGGACACCAGAAAGCGGTTTATTGCAAGAAAGCTGCTTAAGACTTTACATGCACTGTGTTATTGGCTTTCTCTTTAATCCTGTATACATGCGGCTAGGTCAATAAGTAGCTTTCTGGAGTAAATAAAAAACTTGGTGTCTTATGGCTATGTTTATTCTCTGTTGCTTCGCTTTATTTCCAGATATTCCAGAGTTCTTGCTGTGTTTGTTTCCTTAACTTTCCATCGCGACCTGCAGCAGAGTTGTGCTGCAATATGGGGTTTCCCTCTTACGTCAAAGTCTGGGATTCCCCCTATGTACTTGAGTGCATATACACGGATGTGAGGGACAGTATTCGATACTTTAAACTGATGTGTAAAATTTACAGTTTATAGTGTGTGTGTGATTTTCTCTTTTCCCATTGTACTCCCAGAAGTTTTGAATTCTTTCCACTGTGTTGACTTGTTGATACATCTTATGATGTTAGTTATCTGGTCTCCACACACATGCGCACTCTTCAAAAACCTTTAAGAATGCCGATTATGCATTTACATGACCACATAAACTGTGTTCTCTGGCAGAAACATAGGTGTGTTAAACAGCTTTCTCTTAATCCCTTAAACGGTGTAAGGAAAACGGCGTTCACGTTTATATCACATTGCAGAATGCCGCTTTCTGCAAAAACCCTGGGAAAAAAACGCTTTCATAATTGTATGTAGTCAGTGATATCTGTCAAGGATGCAATTCTATGTGAGCTTACAGCACTTTAAAATATGTAGCTAAATATGAGCAAAAATCAGGCAAGGAGACCTTCTCCAGGGCCAGTGGTGATGTTGGCCTCAATCTCTGGTCCGTAGGTAAGAGTTTTGGCACGAATGCGGAAGTTGTAGGTAACTCCGTCTGCCAGATCCTTGATTTTCATCCACAATGGGGCATTGCCTTTCACATCCACAGTGACAATCTTACTGACACCTGAAGTGTGAGGAGAGGAGTCTGTAGAGGAAACACTCAAACTCTAGATACCATGTTACAGTGAGATAATTTACCCTAACACTAAAAATTACCTTTGCTAAGCTCCGCTATTCTTGTTTACTGTTACTGTTTTCAGAATGTCCCATTAATATTCAGAAATGTGATTAAAACTATCCACACATGACTTCCATAGACTCACATCAGAAAAGAGCAAAAGCTTATCTGGTAATATGGTGGACAGCAACAGTTGTTAAAGGAATCGTTCAACCCAAAAATGAAAACATGAGGAGATACAATGAAAGTGAATGGTGACTGAAGTTGTCAGTCCTTTGTATTCTGCCTAACATCTCCTTTTGTGTTCCATGGAAGAAAGAATGTCATACGGGTTTGAGGGTGACATTGACATGAGAGTAAATAATGACAAAAATTTCATTTTTGGGTGAACTATCCCATTAAGGTAGGACTGATCAGTAATGTTTATAAAGCAGGGCTAGAAAGGGTCAATGACACATACATAATACATATTATTTTACATTTATATTCATATATGTGTAAACATTACACAAAGTCATGCTCTATGTATGACACTAATAGAAAAGTTGGGTCTTTGCCATTGAGGAGTCTCCTCCAGATTTTGAGAAATGGTCCCTCAGTAAACAGCAGCCCAACACATCTGGTTTCCCCCCAGTTCTGGCCACTCTGGAGTCATTATGAGGATAGCATGGGACCACAGTAATCTTTAAACTCCATTTCCTCTCTGATCCCAATTATGGTGGAATTTGGCCAATGCAGCATACTTTGAAATGTTTTAACCATGCATTGCTCAATGACAGGGCAAAGGTGGGGAAACTCTATAGAGGGATGCCATTCATTACATGCCAAAAGAAGTCTCATCTTTAACATATCTGCAACGCAAATTTGTAAGTTAAAAAGAGCATGAGAGGCCTAAATGGGTGTAAATCAGCTGCTGACTGAATGTTATCTCAATAATTTGCTCTGGGAAAGCTTTTAGTGTGGTGTAGGTTCTCACCATCCACAGGCGAGCAGGGCTCGTACACCGCGCGGTATCCCTCTACGATGCCGTTGGGCTGCTTGGGCTCACCCCAGGACATGTTGACTGAGGTGGTGGTGAGTTCACTGAAGTGGATGAAACTGGGAGCACTGGGAGCTGTGGAGGATGAGAAACTCTAATTAAACATTTAGCACATGAACGTGAATCATGATAGACTGATTTCTATATATACAGCCAAGGTCTAAAATTAATATTAATATAAGGGCCGAATCCAAGTAAAAATGGACTTTGGTGAATAAATACCTTTATTATGTACTTAGTACATGCAGTTACAAATTTAGAGGAATGGAAGTTTCTGTTTCTACACAAACTCCAAGATTTTAACACATACAGTGGCAAGAAAAAGTTATTAATTGCTCATAAAATGTAATCTCATCTTCATTAAAGTCACAAGTATATACAAAGCACAATGTGCTTAAGCTAACAACACACAAACAATTATAATCTTTCATGTTTTTATTGAACACATCCCATTAAACATTTATAGTCGTGGAAAAAAAAGTGAATCCCTAGGCTAAAGATGACAAAAAAAGCTAATTAGAGACAGGAGTTAACAAACCTGGCATTCAATTAATGTAATGAGATGGGAGGTATGGTTTAGAGCTACTTTGACTCATAAAAAGCACTCAAACATTTTGAGAAGGCAATTCACATTTTGCCTCACAGAAAAAGAGATCTCAAAAGACCTACAATCATTAATTGTTGCTTTGCATAAAGTTGGAAAGGTTTACAAAGTTATCTCAAAGAGCTTAGATATTCATCTGTCCACAGTTAGACAAACTGTCTATAAATGGAGATGATTTAGTACTGTGGCTACTCCCTCTAGAAGTGGCCGCACAGCCAATACGTCTCAAAGGCCACACCACAGAATGCGCAATGAGGTAAAAAAGAACCCTACAGTGACAGCTAAAGACTTGAAGGAATCATTGGAACTGGTTAACATTTCTGTTCATGAGTCTACTATACGGAAAACATTAAACAGTCATGGTGTCAATGGCAGGACACCACGAAGGAAGCACGGAGAAGAACACACAGTACTACGTATGGCATAAAAAGGGCACTGCATACCAACATGAAAACATCATCCCAACGGTGAAGTAAGGTGGAGGGAGCATCATGGTTTGGGGCAGCTTTGTTGCTTCGGGACCTGGACTGCTTGCAATCATCGAGGGAAAAATAAATTCCCAAGTTTATCAAGATATCCTACAGAATAATGTCAGGGTGGCTGTGCACAGTTGAAGGTCAGTAGAAGTTGGGTGATGCAGCAGGAAAATGACCCTAAACATCGAAGTAAATCCACTACAGAATGGCTTCAAAAAAAGAAAATCCACCTTTTGAAGTGGCCCAGACAGAGCCCACACCTTAACCCAATATAGATGCTGTGGAATGACCTCAAGGGAGCCGTTTACACCAGACATCCTAAGAATATGGTTGAACTGAAGCAGTTCGGTAAGGAAGAATGGTCCAAAATTCCTTCTGAACGTTGTTCAGGTCTAATCCGCAGCTACCAGAAACACTTGGTTTAAGTTATTGCAGCCAAAGGAGGTTCGGACAGTTATTAAATCCAAGTGTTCACTAAATATATCTACAGCACTGTAAATGCTCAATGGGATGTGTTCAATTAAGACATGAAAGATTATAACTGTTTGTGTGTTGTTATCTTTAGCATATTGTGTTTGTCTATACTTGTGACTTTGATGAAGATGAGATCTCATTTTATGAGCAATTAATGCAGAAAAACAGCTAATTCTAAAGGTTTCACATACTTTTACTTGCCACTGTATGAAGAATAATCTACGCCTTAGTTAAAAAAAAATGAAAATATGAGGAACAAAATTACGACGCATCTTTACATTTTTGTGAAAGGTGCAGTTTCACAGACATGCAGAGAATAGCTAACTGCCTTGTATATGACGTATATGTATATGTACAGTATATGATTTTACTGTCAAAGTGAAAAAAATATAATTTCATTCCAGTAAATTATCTAAATTCACCTGCCATTGGTAGGTGTGGCAAAAATATGTGACTTTAAAATATGATGATATTAAATATATTATTATTAATATTAAAATATATTAAAGATATATGGTTATATTTAATAAAGAATTTATTAAAATATATAAAAAATATTATTATCTTAAATGATATGACATATATGATATAGTGTGTAGGTAGGCTATAATTGTTTTAAGACATCTTTTATACCTACTTTAATTATATATTTTGGGAGAAATTTGTTGAAGGGTTTATATATTAGGTATTTTATGAGTATCATTTTTACTGTTGTTTTTTATTCTTTCTCAGTGTTTTACAATATGTAACTTTTATTCAGTTATAAAGTGAATGGAGCCAGTCTTTAAACATTAAAATACCTACTGTTTCAAAAGTATAGCCACAAGATGTAAATATTATACCTGTACATGTTAACATGTTCTACTTGTTTTCAGTGTGATAAAATGATTACCAGCTTTACCGGTGATGTGTCTTCATGGCAATGAAGTTATAATATTGAAAATAGACCATTAAAGTACCACTTAGTCACCTAGTCATTACTCGAACAGAATACAATAGTAGGCTATTTGTTCCCCACACTGTTGACGTTAGAATGTGGGCTTTCATGCTTGTTAAATGACTATATGCACAAAGCTATGTTAAAATTGCAACTAGATCAGACATTTGAAAAAAAGAAAAAGAAAAAGGAGATTTTGTAATATCTTTAGTATTTTAAAGGAATGTTCCTTGCTCAAAACATTCATGGCAATGAAGTTGTAATGCGGATTTATCACACTGAAATAATCTCGACAAGAATGTTTCTGGTTTGTGTCGATATTTTGTAACAGTGTGTATTTTAATGTTTATGGACTGGCCCCATTTACTTCCATCGTAAGTGCCTCACTGTGACCGCAATTATTATTATTTTTTTAAATAAATGAGGGATGATTCAAAATACTTTTTTTTTGTGGTAATCAACATTATAACACAAATGCTGTTGATTGAGGTTTTTTAACCGGGAACAATTCAAGACCCTGGATATTGCTAGACGCAAAAAATCACATTGCGATACAACATTCAGAGTGTGATAAAACAACTTTTCAGTCCATTCATATTTAAACACTTTTGTGTTATGAGAGGGTAGGTTAATCTTGCAGTAATATAAGATGTTTGCCCTCCGGAAATTTGGCACGGGGGCTTGTGTTGGCTCATCTCCCAGCGCCTTGGTGTAAGCTATGTCAAGATTCTTGCCTTTACTGTTCTCATTGTTACATTCCCTCTATACTGTCACTCTCTTCAAGACAGCGGAAAAAGGCAGAATTAACTTTTTTAAATCACTTGGAACGCAGCTCTCCTCATGCTGACCGGCCAAAAACTTCCGCTACATGTGGCCCATTTTATCAAATCCGGTTCCCAGCTCCCAGTCCTAAACGAACTGTCATGGGCTTCCGTTCCTATGGACAACGCCTGAAAACTCAAAGACATCTCCTTCATAACATAATACCACAGCCTTCATGCAATCTGCATGATGTGATCTCTCTCACTAATTCAAAATTACTAACCTTCTCAGCAGGGAGCTTTGGGAAAACAGTGGGCTCAAAACCCTAGAATATTCAAGCTGTTACAGATTGGACAGTTTATGAATGAAGACCACTTCACTGGTTGTTGATTGATGTAATTTGCATTGACTTTTGTATAACGAATCACCTGCTTGCTGTGTACGCCCTCTGGTGGGCAAAGAGCGCGGGCCGTCGCCTGCAGCGTTGAATGCAGCCACGTTGATCATGTAAGTGGTATAGCCCGTCAGGTTCTTTAACTTCACGCTCAGCTCAGGCAGGAACAGAGTGCGGAGTCTCTCAGTCTCATTCTGTAGCTGAAACTCCCAATAATAAATCTAGAAAGAAACGTCACAAATCACATACCATTTAAGGTCAACGGAGTGATGGTGGCGTAGTGGACTAAAGCACTGAACTGGTAAGCAAAAGGTTGTTGGTTCAATCCCCACAGCCACCACCATTGTGTCCTTGAGCAAGGCACTTAACTCCAGGTTGCTCCAGGGTGATTGTCCCTGTAATAAGGGCACTGTAAGTTGCTTTGGATAAAAGCGTCTGCCAAATGCATAAATGGTCAATGGTTCTTAAACTTGTCAGACCAAACACTATGTCTGGTCAAATCAGATCATTAAAGTACCACTTAGTTATTATTCGAACAGAATAGAATAGTAAACTGTTTGTTCCCCACACTGCTGACGTAAGAATGTGGGCTTTCATTCTTGTCAAATGACTATATGAACAAAGCTATATTAAAAATGTAACTAGATCAGACATTTGTAATATATATATATATATATATATAAAACTTCTTCAACATTAGTTACCTATAAAAATGTACCTTAATGTAAAGTGGACACATATTCAGCATTTATTGAGTTCCCAACATTAGAAACCAATGTACATAAAGTTCAGTATGGTCATTAAAGTTAAAAGTTAAAATGTATCATATCAATGATTTATAATGCATTTATAAATGACTTATTATTCATTTATAAACTAACATTAAAAGGGAACATAAATGTAGTGTTATCGTACAGAGTAAGCCATTTGTATGCTGATTTTCCAAGACTGTGATTCTGTGGCGCTATCAAAACATTGCTCTTGTTTGTTTGAGCGGCCCAACATAGCAACATTGGCTTAACCAATGGCATGAGTTTGGGGTGGGACTATCTGTTTGGACCAGTGGAAGACAGGCAAAGTGTTTTAACAGTCATTATTTGTGCTATTCTGTTTGGTGACGCTGGCGCAAAAATACACACTTAACAATGAACTTGTATTGAACCTGGAGCATTCCTTTTGGTGTACTTGGAATCGTGTGGTGAACCATCATAGGGTGATCAAAGTATCATAGTTGGAGGGCCACTGTTTTAAAGTACAGGTAAGGTATTTTAATTTCTTGATCACGCCAAATGTTTTTACCTTATAGCCTTGAATATCTCCATTCTGGGCCTCCACTGGGGGAGGGTCCCATGTGACATCAAGCTGAGTGGCTGTCGAGGACTGGATAATGACGTTCTGAGGCGGGGCGGTGGGCACTGATGATAACACAGACAAATTATTAAATTCCACCTTAACTACAGCAAAACACCAAGACAGTCTGAGCTACTTTTTTTAGACTTTATTGGTGAATATCAAGAAACCTGTCAAGAACAAGTTTGGGTCATATTTCACCCAAAAATCAAAAGAAAGAAATACAATATTACATTTTGCTTAAAGAATACAAAGCCTCTTTTTAGTACCATTAAAATATTTTGCATTGTGATTTTTTTTCATGACAATTAGCAACATGCCCCCACTCCAAATTCGAATTACCGTAATGCAAAAAAACTAAAACAATTGTAAAGTATCAATACATGCTAGTATTTGTTGTACTGCTTTTAATTGATGCTAATTAAAAAAATCATTCTATTATAGTACTTTAAAAATTTTTTTAAAATAAAACAAAAACTAATATAGTAAAACATGACTGTATAATAGTAATGAGAATCTAATAAGAATAACGATGGAGAATAACTCCGGATTCACACATACTCTTGAGCGGGGCGTGAGCAATGCGTGGCATTTGGGCTTTCACATTGGCCGCGTCTCTTTTCTAAGTTCCTATGGCAATGGCGGGCAGTCACTTGCACTTGTTTATCAGCATGCTTGGTTGTGATTGGTTAATATATCAAAGTCCCTTTCAAGGCAAATCAGTCCACTCTGCGGTCATCTTTGGAAAGCTCTCGGGCAGGCTGGGCAGCTTTTTCTTTGTAAACAATCGGCATAGAAGTACAACTCCTATCTACTTGAATGGGGAAAGACTGAAATTTCCAAAATGGTTGGTCATGATTATGATCAAAGAACATATTTAAAGTCAGCAGTAAAATCTGACAACAATAGTATCATAAACTGTGCTGCTTTACCTCAGATTATGCTAAAAAAAAACATTTTTTCGCTGCTCAAGCCCCGCTCACGAAGAAACCGGCATAATGGACTCTCAGAACACATGGAATGTGCTTAATTGTCATTATAATAATGCCACAATGCAAAACTTCTTAATGTTCCTAAAATTAGACTTCATTTCCATTAAGAGAAATCTACTATTATTGACCTGGACATGTTTTCATGAGATTCAACCTAATACTGACCGACAGTAGTGCTGCACCAACATTTATTAGTGACTGTGAAATTAAAAATACTGAGTTGGAGCATCAAGAAGGAACTTCTGTATCCTTACCCGCCTCTCCCACAAACACTTCCTGGGGTGAGCTGGTGGGCCCCTCCCCAACAGCATTATACACACTCAGTCTGATCTCGTAACGTTTGTGTTTATTCAGATCTGAACAATGGAGAAAATATGCACACACACGCTATTCAATATCACATGAGAAAACTTTAAGTGGTGCTAAAAAAATAATGATCCAAGCCCAATGAAGTGAGATGTAGTAAGGAAAAGTCAATGACAGTTTGGAGAGAAATGAAAGCAGACAGAGCGACGTGCGAGGGGAGATAAATGAGTTGGGCTCTCATGTGGGTGAGTAAACGAAGTGTGAGAAAGAGTTGTTACTAGAGTTCAGAGATTGACTTTGGCAGGATGAGGGAATGGATGAATAAAAAGCAGTGTTGGGGAGAAACTAAACAAAAAGTAGTGACCCTACAAACAACGTAACTACATTTTTCTGTAGCGTGACAGTAGTTCAGCCATTTTCAAAACAGAGTAGCTTTTCTAGCAACAAGCAGTAGGTGTATTACTTCTGAAATGTTATCTGGTACTGATTTCAAATGACACAACTAAAATTGTAATCAGTTATTTTATAGATTGAACTTTTTAGGTAATCTAATCTGATTATTTTTGGATTACTAGATGCATGCCTTTTGTAATATTGTATTTTGCAGTAATCCAAGCGAGTTGAAGTACTAATCAAAAACACTCGCCTAAAACTTCAAATTAAGCATTTTAAGCATTGGGAAGTCTTATTCATTTTAGTGAATTTGTTCATTCGGATGGTTCATTTAACTGAAAAAAATTAAATAATTCCCTGTTAATTCCCAGGACATTCCCCAGATGCCTGTACAGAAATTATCTTCTTTTTTAAAATAAATAAAAATAATAATAATGATAAAAATAAAAATAATAATAATACTGTAATATTAATTCCAAAAATCTTACAAAATTGTAGAAGATTTTAATTTGCTTGTCATCACTATGCTTTCAACTTTAAATAAATTAAGGTGTTTAGTTGTATTGGTGATATTATGTGTAAATAGAGCAGTTCAAATGCTGGCACCTCACTATTTTCGTGGCAAATAAGTACTATTGTGGTTGAAATATATATATACATAAAAAACATCCGGTGAACGGCAGTTCTGCAGACAGAAACGCCTTGTCGATAAGAGAGGTCAACAGAGAATAGCCAGACTGATTGGAGCTGACAGAAAGGCTACGGTAACTCAGATAACCACTCTGTACAATTTGATTTGACTCAATTTCTGTGGACGTACACAGATGGTAGGCCCACTGCAGCCTCAGCTCCTGACCTGTATCTGCTTGATTTTAAGCATTGCACTACTGCCACACTATTGGCTGATTAGATAATCGAATGAATTAGTAGGTGTACAGGTGTTCCTAATAAAGCGGTTGGTGAGATTATATATTTATATACAATATATTTAATATACTAATAAATATATATCTGATAGCTAGGGTTGTCAACCGTCCCATATAATACGGAATCGTCCCATATTTGAGGGAACAAAGTGCGTTCCGTATGAAATCCATATGGGATGCCATCTGTCCCGTATTTTAGTGTCTCACACCCAAACTGCTGAGAATGTTTCACAAATCAGGAAAATGGACCTGAAACACACACCTTTCAAGTGAGTTGTGTGAGATATCAGCTGTTAAACGTTACACGGATGCTACACTTGACAGAAGCAGCCGGGGTAAAGATCAATGAAAATCTGCACACATCTTCTGTCGTGTTTTCTGTCAGACATGTAGCATTTGAGTGCATGATAATAATTTCGTCTTTACTCGCTGAGCTATCCAGGCCCCCTGCAGCTTTATTCTTTTGACGAAATTAGTATTTCTTAAAAGTGAAGATTGATAGAAATGAGTGTTTTCCCGGATGTTGTATTAAAGCGGTTTTTATTTTAAGCGTATTAGGGGCTGTTCAAACCTAAATCATTTTTGCGTCTGTCCGCACTGTTTTCAATTGTTTTCTATGTAAACAAGCTTTGGGTGGACCTCTTTAACCATTGCTCAGCATCTCATGCTGGAGCCCCGCTGGAAAAAACAAGTGTTCTGTACTTAAAGCTGGAAAGTCCCGTATTTGGCTGGTAGAAAGTTGGCAACCCTACTGACAGCATCTGGTAGCTATATTAATGTAATACAGTATATTTAAAAGATAATTATACATTTTCAGTACGTCTGTCCTATAACAGACTTGTTTTGCTCAACGATGCTCAGATTCAGGGAAAATTTTGTGTGAAAATTGCAGTAACTACAAAATCCACACAACAAAAAAGCAACTTTGAAGCCATTTTTTCTTAGTTTCAGTGTTGCCATTATTACTGCGTTTTGCAATTGTAGAGCAGAGTAGTGTATCTAACAACTTTCTCAACAGAGTAGCTTGACTGTAGGTGTACAACAAATTATGAGCAGTTTGACAAGCTACATTTTCAAAGTAGCTTCCCCAACACTGGAGGAAAGGATGATGACAGAAACACAAGAAGAAAGAGCAAGAGTGAATGTGAAGACTTACTATCCAGCTCGTATTGTGTAAGTGAAGATTCAGTCAGGTTCCTCACACTGTAGGGGGCTGAGGAGGGACGGGTGGAGGGGAGAGGAGGAAGAGGACAGGTGTGAGGAAAACCAAAGGCAAATAGGGAGAGAGAAAAAGAGACAGGAAGAGAGAGAAAGAAGAGCTGGATTAGCGCATTTGTTCAATGCTAGCTGAAAGACGGGCTGGACTGGCAGCTCTCCAGACTGTGAGAGGAGAAACTAGCTGCTGAGGAGACAATTAACAGCCCTCGAACATTGTGCAGCTTTCTATATATGCATGTTAATGAGAGAAGCCACTTTGGAATTTGTAGAAACAGAGAAACATGAAACAGCCGAGTTAGCATTTTGGTAAAATTAGGCTAATTTGTGTAACAGAGCTTATCTCTCCATATTTTCATACATATGTCTGTGAAATAAGTACTTGTGCCAATTTCCTCCAATGATTTTGGAGCAAAACTACTTTATATATTCATATTAAAACAAAAATGTAAAAAAAAAAAAAATACCAAAAATAAAAAGTACATTATTTTTAAGAATAAGTGACACATGTGGCTCTTCAGTAAGTGAAATACCTGTATCTAGTTTTTGAGCATTTCAGAAATGTTCATAGTGGTCCAAGCACCAAAGGAGCTGAAGCCCTGTTGTGTTTGTACTGATTTTCTAATTATTCCTTTTCTGCCTTAAAAGTGTCTGTATGTCTGATGTCGCAAATTATAGTGATCCTGAACTCGGTGGGATGGTCCCAAATACCCCCCTGTACTCAGGCGTGTACACAAACATCCATCCGACACTAGGTGGCACTTTGGCTCAAAATCATAATTAAATATTGTCATTTTGACCCCCCTCTACAAAATAATACTTTATTCGATAAATATTTATCCTTTCATTTAATATTTTGGCTTTGATCATCATTTAAGTATTTATTTCACCAGTAAAAAAAAAAAATATCATAAATACAATTTTGAGCTGGGGACCTCTGATTGAGTTGACATGAAATGAGCAAGAATTAACAGTAGCTTTAGTTACTATAATAAATTTGCAGACACTAAGAAAATAAAGTTACAAAAAGTACCATGGTAGTGCTATGGTTTTTTGGACATGGTACTTTAATGACAATGGTGTTTGTTGGCCATGGTATGTGCAATAGTATTCTTAGCAATACCTAGGAGTACCATGTAAATATCATGCTGTATGTGGTAGTTGTTGAACCAAAGCAACATGTTATTACCATATGACACCATGGTACAACCACAGTACTTTTCTCAAGGGTACGGATACCATGGCAAATTAGAAAAGGGTTAAGATAGACGAGTACGTACTAATTGGAATGCTCTTTAATTAGTTGAATTTAGACTCACCTGTGAGCTCGGCCCAGTTGGTAGAGGGGCTGTTGACTGTGCGCACAGTGAAACTACGCAGGCGGTCGTAATGCAGTTCTCTGTAGCGAACTCGAAAACCAAGCAAAATGCCATTGATCTCCTCCTCAGGGGGCGGCTGGATGGGTTTAAACACATTATGTCATTCCTACACTCAACAACAGTTAAACACTTATGTCTCCTCTCAGAAATGCACAATGAATTTGACCTCACCTTCCAACGGACCAGCACAGATGTGGTGGTGTGTGGTGTCACAGACAGTATTGTGGGAGCTTTATCGGGCGCTAAATGAAACAAACAGACAGTTTGCTCAGTTAATGATTGCAAAGCTGAAAAGACCTTGATAAGAGTTGAATAAACTGAGAAACAATCAACCACTTACACAAAACCAACTAAAGCCGAGTGTACACTGTGCTATGTTTTCTGTCCTTTACGATGTTGCTTTTCAGATTTATACAATATGACACCAGCGAGACCTTGGGTCAAGGCAACTTTTCTGTCAGACTGTGCGATACACATCTTAGCTAAGATTCTGGTCATGATGACATATTTTTTGGTGTTTTGGTGTCAATTTGACACACAAAATTTAAATAGTATTGCACAAACCCTAGCATGCAAGCCTTTGTGCTAATGATGGCAATTCTTTTTGCCTGAAAAAAAAAACTAAATCAGTGAGGGAGGTTGTAGCTGGGCAAAACTGGGAATTTGTAGACTGATTACTCAGAGCAAAGAGATGATTTATTGGTATTAATGGGCCCAAAGTGTGCCAAGAAAACATTCCCCACACCATTACACCACCGCCACCAGCCTGGACTGTTAACACAAGGCAGGTTGGGTCCATGGATTCATGCTGTTGGCACCAAATTCTGTCCCTACCATCTGTGTGCCTCAGTAGAAATCAAGATTTGTCAGACCAGACTAAGTTTTTCCAGTCTTCAACTGTCCAGTTTTTGTGAGCCTGTGCTCACTGCTGCCTCAGCTTTCTGTTCTTGGCTGACAGAAATGGAACCTGCGTGGTCTTCTGCTGTTGTAGCCCATCTGCCTCAAAGTTCGATGTGTTGTGCATTCTGAGATGCTGTTCTGCTCACTACAGTTGTACAGAGTGGTTATCTGAGTTACTGTAGCCTTTCTGTCAGCTCCAATCAGTCTGGCAATTTTCTGTTGACCCTTTCTCATCAACAAGGCATTTTCGTCCACAGAACTGCCGCTCACTGGATGTTTTTTTGGTTTTGGCACCATCCTGAGTAAACTCTAGAGACTCTTGTGTGTGAAAATCCCTTGAGATCAGCAGTTACAGTAAACCAGCCTGTCTGGCACCAACAATCTTGCTATGGTCGAAATAACTGAGATCACATTTTGTCCTCATTCTGATGGTTGATGTGAACATTAACTGTGGCTCCTGACCCGTATCTGCATGATTTTATGCATTGCACTGCTGCCACACTGTTGGATGATTAGATAATCCCATGAATAAGAAGGTGTACATAATAATAAAGTAATAAAGTGCTCATTGAGTGTAACAATTAACTTAATAGAAAGTGCACTTGCTACAGTTTTGTATATTTATAGTATCTCAATTGCTTCTGTCTCTTCATGTAATCCCAGACTGTCTCTATGATGTTTATATCAGGGATCTGTGGGGGCCATACCATCTGTTACAGGACCCCGTGTTCTACTTCTATTTTATTCTATTAACAAAATAAATATTTCCTACTGACACACTAAAGTAGAAGATAAAATAACCATCTTAAGACAAATGTTTTTGTGAAACATCTAATATGCCTAAGACTTTTGCACAGTACTATATATACACATATGAGCCAAAACATGACCACCTGCCTTATATGCTGTTGGTCCTCCCCGTGCTGCCAAAACAGCACCATCCCACCAAGGCATGGACTCTACAAGACCCCTGAAGGTGTCCTGTGGTATCTGGCACCAAAACATTAGCAGCAGATCCTTCAAGTCCTGTAAGTTGCGAGGTGGAGCCACCGTGGGTCGGACTTGTTGGTCCAGCACATCCCACAGATGCTCAATCGGATTGAGATCTGGGGTATTTGGAGTCTAGGGCAACACATTGAACTCTTCATCATGTTCCTCAAACCATTCCCAAACAATGTGTGCAGTGTGGCAGGGTGCATTATCCTGCTGAAAGAGGCCACTGCCATCAGGGATTACCATTGCCATGAAGGGGTCTGCAATGATGTCTAGGTAGGTGGTACGTGTCAAATTGACGTCCACATGAATGGACCCAGGGTTTCCCAGCAGAAAACTGCCCAGAGCATCACACTCCTTCCACCGGCTTGTCGTCTTCCCACAGTGCATCCTGGTGCCATCACTTTCCCAGGTACACGGCTGTCCACGTGATGTTCAAGAAAACAGGACTCATTGGACCAGGCGGCCTTCTTTCACTGCTCCAAGGTCCAGTTCAGAGGCTTGCGTGCCCATTGTAGGCACTTTTGACGGTGGACAGGGGTCATCATGGGCACTCTGACCGGTCTGCGGCTACGCAGTCCCATACGCAGCAGGGTGCGATGCACAGTGTTGTGAAACAATCCTCCCGTATCCATCATTAAAATTTTGTTCGCTTACCAAATAATCTACCCAGACCTTGACAGGAGATGATCAACGTTATTTGCTTCACCTGTGATTAGTCATAATATATTTATATAATTCTTTTGATTATTATATACACTGGCGGCCAAAAGTTGTATAGATTTCGCTGTTTTAGAAGGAAATTGGTACTTTAATTCACCAAAGTGGCATTCAACCGATCACAAAGTATAGTCAGGACATTACTGATGTAAAAAACAGCACCATCACTATTTGAAAAAGTCATTTTTGATCAAATCTAGACAGGCCCCATTTCCAGCAGCCATCACTCCAACACCTTATCCTTGAGTAATCATGCTAAATTGCTAATTTGGTATTAGAAAATCACTTGCCATTATATCAAACACAGTTGAAAGCTATTTGGTTCGTTAAATGAAGCTTAACATTGTCTTTGTGTTTGTTTTTGAGTTGCCACAGTATGCAATAGACTGGCATGTCTTAAGGTCAATATTAGGTCAAAAATTGCAAAAAAGAAACAGCTTTCTTTAGAAACTCATCAGTCAATCATTGTTTTGAGGAATGAAGGCTATACAATGCTTGAAATTGCCAAAAAACTGAAGATTTCATACAAAGGTGTACACTACAGTCTTCAAAGACAAAAGACAACTGTCTCTAACAAGGACAGAAAGAGATGTGGAAAGCCAGATGTACAAATAAACAAGAGGATAAGTACATCAGAGTCTCAAGTTTGAGAAGTAGACGCCTCACATGTCCTCAGCTGACAGCTTCATTGAATTCTACCTGCTCAACACCAATTTCATGTACAACAGTAAAGAGAAGACTCAGGGGTGCAGGCCTTATGGGAAGAATTGCAAAGAAATAGCCGCTTTTGAAACAGAAAAACAAAAAGAAAAGGTTAGAGTGGGCAAAGAAACACAGACATTGGACAACAGATAATTGCAAAAGAGTGTTTTGGATCTTAACCCCATTGAGCTTTTCATTCAGCTAGACTGTAAGGTGCATGAGAAGTGCCCGACAAGGCAGCCACATCTATGGCAAGTGCTACAGGAAGTGTGCGGTGAAATGTCACCTGAGTATCTGGACAAACTGACAGCTAGAATGCCAAGGATCTGCAAAGCTGTCATTGCTGCATGTGGAGATTTTTTGATGAGAATTCTTTGAAGTATTTTAAGAAGTTCTGAAATTTTTTTTTCAAATTGTAATAGTAATTTTTCACATTATTAATGACTATACATTGTGATCGGTTGAATGCCACTTTGGTGAACAAAAGTACCAATTTCTTTCCATAAGAGCAAAATCTGTACATTATTCCAAACTTCTGGCCGCCAGTGTATTTAAATGATCTTTATATGGGTTCCTCGTGAAGAAAGCACTAAATAACAAGATTTATGTTACTAGAATCACCATTTTTATTTAAATGTCTCTCTCTCAATTGCTGTGTTCCAAGTGGTTCTTCATCAGATGGCCATCGTGAGAGCAGTCATACTCCAGGACTGCAGCCCAAATTTCGGATACTCTCAAAACTCAATGAGGCAATTAATCGGCCTGTACTGATGTCACACTAAGTGATTCATGACTACCAATTTTTCCCTACGTGGAAAGAAATCTTGTACAATCCCCAAAATTTTACGCTGATGGCAAAATCGTGGAAAAATCATACAATTTGCACCTGGCTTACTAACTTTTGTTGAACACAAAATTAAATGTAAGATGCAATGAAAGTGAAAGTGCCAGACATCTCGTTTTGTATTCCATTGTTGAAAGAAAGGCACGGATTTAGAACAACATGAAGGTGACTAAATGATAACAAAATGTTCATTTTTAGGTGAACTATTCCTTTAATAGTGGTGTGACTGTTAGCAATGTTCCGATTCCAAGCCAAAAGTTAAGGAATGAGGTAACTGAGTTCAACTCTGCAGTTTAACCCTTCACAAGCAGTGTCCTATTTTGGTCACATCATGATCCATCTCAGGTTGTCGTTAGCAACTTGTTCCCCTACAGCTTTAAAGTGTTTGACAGTTGCCCCTACCGTCCTGTAGAGTGGTGATTGCTTCACTCTCCTCACTGTACTCGCTGTCCCCAATATCATTAGTGGCCTTCACTCTAAACTGGTAGGATGTGAATGGCTTGAGCCTGTAAATAAGAGAGAAGCTCAATAAAAGTATTACGATGCTACTGGTGTTAGACCCTCAAAGTTAAAAGAGTTCGCCACAAGTTCACGTTGAACTTACTTGTCTATGACATAGGTGGTGACCTCATGACTCACTGACGCTGAGTGGATGGTCCAGTTACTGTCAGGCAGCTCCCTGTACTGGACGGTGTAGTATCGGATTGGTGACAGACCGTCACTGCCTGGTTCCCATGACAATAGCACACTGCGGGCCTGGACCTCTTCCTGAGGCACAATGGGACGGCTTGTGGGCTGCGGCCGTGCTGAGGGGAGGACAGTTGAGACATTTAAATAAATTAGTTTGAACTAAAATCATCAAATTCTTCCAAAACCAAATTATCTGAGCCATGATGTCCACATTAATATCATATTACTATACTCACTGTATGACAATAATTGTCTCATTTGTGTCTATGTTAATTTATTCTAACAAAACATCTGAAACAAAGTTGATACTTAAAGGAATAGTTCACCCAAAAATGAAAATTCTCTTATCATAATTTTTTACTATAAATCACTTTCATTTTCACATTCTGCTTTTGTTTTTGGCAATTCGTACCTACTGGGCAGGGAGTTGAATTTATAGTAAATAACGACTTAAATATTGATCTGTTTCTCACCTACACTTATATCGCTTCTGAAGACATGGATTAAACCACTGGAGTCATATGGATTACTTTTGCATTGCCTTAATATGCTTTTTGGACCTTCAAAGTTCCTGCCACCATTCACTTGCATTGTATGGGCCTACAGAACTGATATATATTTTAAAAATCTTCGTTTGTGTTCAGCAGAATAAAGAAAGTCATACACATCTGGGATGGCATGAGGGTGAGTAAATGATGAGATAATTTAAGTTTTTGGGTGAACTATCCCTTTAAATTAACTCAATTATGTCTCGTAATCATTGAAAAAGCAACCTCTGAGCAATGTTATTTTCTTCTAGGTTTGTTGGTAAAGCTATACCTCTCTTCTCCGTAGTGACCACCAATGCCTCGGCCGCCTCTCCCCAGCCCTTTCTAGTCTGTGCCGTGAGTCTGAACACATACACACTCTCTGGTTTGAGTCCAGTTGCTGTGTACTGCCGCGCACTGGGGTTCAGCACATCAACAGTGGCCGAGGTAATACTGGAGGAGTTTCTCCGGTGAGCAATCTGATATGCTAGATGAGAGAGACATACATAAACATTACAATCAGTGGATTGCAATTACAATCTGAAATTGATCATATTAAACAACAAAGTACACAAGCTTTAAAAATCAATACATTTAATGCATGTATCCTAGTGGTTAATGCTCTAGATTGCTACGAGAGAAATACTGCGGTGTCAGAATCTAAAATGTGAGCCTGGAACCAACTGAAATAACTGAAATGGCCCATCGTCATTTCGTAATGCACTTCAGCCTAAGGTTGCTGTTTGTGGTCTATCCATGTATACTATATGATGACTACACTTACATGGACAACAGAAAGCATATTATTGCGAGAAAATGGGTTATAGGGAGAAAGCAGCATTCCGGTTTATATGCACTGTATAAGCAGTGTACTCTTTACTCCCGTATACATGCAGCTTGGTCAGTAAGCAGTTTGCGCCACATCAACGTAATTTTCCCGCAATGCTTGTGTAAATAACAAATATGGACTCCGAGGAAGACTTAACTATTTTATTCTCTGTTGCTTCACTTTATTTCTAGATATTCAAGAGTTGTTGCTGTTTTTGTTTTCTTAACTTTCAATCGCGACCTGCAGCGGAATTGCACTGCAATAGTGGGGTTTACCTCTTATGTAAAACTCTGGGATTCCCCCAATGCATGAGCGCATATACTCGAATGTGAGGGACCGTCGATATTTTACATGGGTGTGTACAAATGGGTATAGTTTATAGTGTATGTGCTTTTCCCATTGTACTCCTAGAAATGTTGAATTCTTTCCGCTTTGTTTACTTGTTGTTGGGCTCCATTCTATGACGTTTGTTATCCGGTCTGTTCACGCACATGCGCACTCTTCAAACACCCATCAGAATTCCCCTTATGTGTTTACAAGACCACATTAAACCATATTCTCTGGGAGAGACCCAGGTGCGTTTAACCGTTTTCTCTTAATCCTTTAAGCAGCATAAGGGAATTGGTATTTTTGTTTACATAATGTTTCAGAATGCCGCTTTCTGCAAACACCCTAGATAAACCTTTTTTATAAGTGCATGTCAACATGGTCACTGTTAAGCTTTGCTATGGCAAGCATCACTATTTCTAAAGCCCATACTTAGCAGCCCTACAAAGACACACTGCAGTAACTATGGTGACACTGAAACTGTGAAAAGTGTGATACTACAATTCTCACACTTCATTTTCTCTGAATCTGAGCAAAGTTGAGCCGAACCATCTGTAACAGAACTGTAAGTGACAAAATTTTGACAGGATGGTTACTGTGTTTTTCGTTTACACATACTGTATGTTAGGATTAGGGGTTCTGCAAAAACTTCTTCTTTGTCCCACATCATTTTTCTATGGACATGAATGATACTTCAAAATGTCTTGTTAAGAAAATGTGTGCTAATACGTTTCTAAGCAACCAGACTTACCGCATGATGAACTTTTTTCCCCCCACAAAATTTAAAAATCTAGTTTGGATTTACAAACTTACCAAGGATGATGCCATTTGGCTGGGCAGGGGGCTGCCAGATCAGTCTCACAGAGGACGTCCTGACTTCAGGAAAAAGGATGCTGACTGGTGGACCAGGAACTGTTTTAAGAAAAAAATTAAAAAATCAATGCTGCATGTACCAATACATCAGAAGCAAGACTTGAATAGTTCACCCAAAAATCTAAATACTGTTGTCATTTAATCACCCTTATGTCATTCAAACCTTTTTTCCCCCCGTGGAACACATCATGAGATGTTATGCAGAATCTAAGCCTTAGTCACCATTCACTTTCATTACATCTTTATTGTTTTACAATGAAAGTGACTGATGACTGAGACTATCTTTTGTGTTCCATGAAAGTAAGTCAGTGGCTTGAAACAACACAATAGTGAGTTAATCAAGGAAGAAATTTCATTTTTAGGTGAATTAGCCCTTTAACTAGAGACTGGTAATTGTGGTTTAAACTCTTACCATCATCAAGTGTGCGCTCAAATATAGGCGGAGAGCTATGCATGCCATCTCCTATGCGGGTGAAGGCCAGGACCTGGATCTCATAAAGGACATATTTCCCAAGGCCAGTGAGCTGTACACTGTAAGTGGTGTTGCCCTCTACTGTCCAGAATCGCAGGGCTGAATCTGCATCCTTCTCTTTGTATACCACCTGAAAGTTATGAGAGCAGAAATAGATGTATACTTATTTGGCCAACAGTATGTGCTTGTATTGATGAATGCTTAGCTAACATGAAGTGGTTTCTTTAAATTAATTGATCCAATCAAAGAACTTAAAAGTACACAAATGGGCATGTGCTTTTATATGGTTCTAAAATATATGCCCTCATAAAGGTAAAAATGCCCTTGGAAATCAATTCCAGTGGGCAAATATTGCCCCTTTAATAAAAAGGTTAATCAAGGTCATACAAATCTAGAGGACAACAGGTTTTCAAGGTACCTTATAGCCCAGAATAAGTCCATTGCGATCAGTTTCTGGCACATCGCCCCAACGGACCAGTATACTGCTGGAAGTGGTGGCAAAAGCGGAGACATTTGCAGGGCCACTGGAGGGGACTAACAAATGAAGGAAACAAGAAAATACGGGCAACATTTTATAATAAGGTTCTATTTGTTCACATCAGTTAATGCATAAGGTTTCATTAACTTTTTGTTTGTTTATGTTAGTTTATAATGCATTAAATAATGTTACCACACAATCTTTAAATATAAAACTTAACTGAGATAAAAAAAAACAAAACAAAACTGTACTGTATTTTTCATCGTTAGTTTATGTAAAATGTTGCGCTAACTGATATAATAGTGCGCTAACAAATATAACCTGATTGTAATGTGTTACCAAAACCAAATTAACATTAATGACTGTGATATGAGTTTCAGTGGAAACATATGCATATGACAGTGCAGTCTTGTTGAAATTCTGTACCAATCGGTAAAAAACCTGTTGCCAGCTTTGCTGCCAGCTGTTGATCAAACAGCACATGACAGATGGTTTGATAGATGAGATTTTTTTTTAATCATTAAGTGAACAAAAGGAAATTTTAATGGGCTAAGCAATACCCATAGGAAAGAAAAAA
Source organism: Myxocyprinus asiaticus (assembly GCF_019703515.2). Taxonomy (NCBI): domain Eukaryota; kingdom Metazoa; phylum Chordata; class Actinopteri; order Cypriniformes; family Catostomidae; genus Myxocyprinus; species Myxocyprinus asiaticus. The sequence continues at coordinate 37,375,966 of NC_059357.1, read as the reverse complement.
CACAAAAGTGCATCAATTGCTTTTCCAAAACATCAATTAGATTAAATGGAGATGTCTCCTCTAGAGTTTCTGTGGAGATATCAACAATGTCTAAAACTGTGATCAGATTTGCCAATATACCAAAGTCTGCAATCTAAAGTCAGAGAATACACAGATGAGCCAAAACATTATGACCACCTGCCTAATTTGCAGTTGATCCTCCTTGTGTCACCAAAACAGTGCTGACCCGCCGAGGCATGGACTCTACAAGACCCCTGAAGCTGTCCTGTGGTATCTGGCACCAAAATATTAGCAGCAGATCCTTCAAGTCCTGTAAGTTGTGAGTTGAAGCCACCATTGTTTGGACTTGTTGGTCCAGCACATCCCACAGATGCTCAATCGGACTGGGATCTGGGGAATTTGGAGGCCAGGGCAACACCTTGAACTCTTCATCATGTTCCTCAAACCATTCCCAAACAATGTGTGCAGTGTGGCAGGGTGCATTAACCTGCTGAAAGAGGCCACTGCCATCAGGGAATATCATTGCCATGAAGGGGTGTACCTGGTCTGCAACGATGTTTAGGTAGGTGGTACACATCAAATTGACGTCCACAGGAATGGCCGGACCTAGAGTTGCCCAGAAGAACACTGCCCGGAGCATCACACTCCCTCCACCGGCTTGTCATCTTCCCACAGTGTATCCTGGTGCCATCACTTCCCCAGGTAAATGGCGCACATGTACACGGCCGTCCACGTGATGTAAAAGAAAACGGGACTCATTAGACCAGGCGACTTTCTTCCACTGCTTCAAAGTCCATTTCTTACACTCGCGTGCCCATTGTAGATGCTTTCGAAGGTGGACAGGGGTCATCATAGGCACTCTGACAGGTCTGCGGCTACGCAGCCCCATACGCAGCAGGGTGTAATGCACTGTGTGTTGTGACACATTCCTCCTGTAACCATCATTACATTTTTATGTGACTTGTGCCACAGTAGACCTTCTGTCGGTTCGGACCAGATGAGATAGCCTTCATTGCCCTCACGCATCGATGAGCCTTAGGCACCCCACACCCTGTCGCCGGTTTCTGGTTTGTCCCTCCTCGGACCACTGTCGGTAGTTACTCACCACTGCTGACCGGGAGCACCCCACAAGCCTTGCCGTTTCAGAGATGCTCTGGCCCAGTCGTCGGTCCATGACAATTTGGCCCTTGTCAAAGTCACTCAGGTCTTTACTCCTGCCCATTTCTCCTGCATTCAACACGTTGACTCAGAGAACGGACTGTTTGCTTACCATCTTATCTACCCAGACCTTTATATGTGGCTTTGTTAGGAGATGATCAAAGTTATTCGCTTAACCTGTGAGTGGTCATAATGTTTTGGCTCATCAGTGTATATGAAGTTATTAATTGTATTAATTTATATAAATTATATTTGTTTTATTTTATTCTATTTATCAATATTAATATTATATTAATTTTTATAGTGCTTCTCACGTGACTCTCTGGTTCTCCCATGAACTGGTTGGCTCCATGGTCCGGGTCCAATGCCATTGAAAGCCTGCACTTTGACCTCATACTCCGTCCATTCTTCCAGGTCCTCAATGGTGAACTCTCTCTCCAGCCTATCAGGAATGATGTGGGACAGTACACCACTCTTTGAGCCCAGTCGAGAGTGTTGCACCCTGTAGCCCACCAGCTCTGGATTGCCATTGTATTCCCACTCTGGTAGCGGCTAGAACATAAACACATTTCCACTTAGATTTTAAATCTTACAGTATAAGAATATTTACAATGTCACACAGACTCTGAAAGAGTTGTATTTATTTATTATTTATTTATTTATTTTTATAATTTTAAGCAATTGTATATTTTTGATAATTTCTATAATTTTAAATAGGTCCTATTAATAGCTAGGAACACCAGAAAAACTAAATGGCTACTCCATTTAATACATGTGAAATATGCAAAATATTACAATTCAATAGATGTATTTAAAAAATTTATTTTTTAAACCATCCTGTATTCTCAATTCATTTATTCATGAAAGGGAATGCTAAATTTGTTCATTTGGAAACACTTTACAATAAGGTTGTATTTGTTAACATTAGTTATTACACGGCGGCCTGGAATACTCGATTCTGATTGGTCAATGGCGCCATCTAGCAGTCTGTAATTGCTCTGTAACAACCGCAGCTCCACGTATCAGACCGCTCATTCGGGGTCTGCGAGCTGTCTCACCTGCTTTGCGTAGTTCTCTACGATCTCTACAAGTAAGCTAATAAAATAATTTCAACTCAAATCAATGTTTCATGTGCATTTATTTATTTATTTGGCAAAGATGTCTTGTAATAAGATGCACAGTGGACAGTTAGATGTTCATTAATAACAAAATAACCACCAATTGAACTCCAACGCAAACCGGAAATTGATTTCAGCTGTTCAGCAATTTATTTCTTCTCACATAATTACACAATTTCAATGCAAAACAATGTTTTATGCCCATTTTTTTTGTTTAGTTTTGTTTGGAAAGTAGTCTTGTAATAGGCTGAATAATGAGGAGCCAGATGGTCATTTTCACAAAAAGAAACCACCAACAGAACTCCAACGCACACTGAAGTTTGATTTCAGCTGTTCAGCGATTTCTTTCTTCTCAAATTCCATAATTTCAATGCAAATAAATATTTTATGTCCATGTATTTATTGATTTGGTTAGTAGCCATGTAAAAATTGTGATGTACAGTCAGACGGTGTTATCCGCTATGCGTCGGGTGGCTCCCTGTTAGAGTTTATTGTGCAATAACAACTGGCTGACTGTACATTATCCCTTACTTATTACACGGCAGCCTGGAATACTTGATTCTGATTGGTCAATGGCACCATCTAGCAGTCTGTTATTGCTCAGTAACAACCGCAGCTCCATGTATCAGACCGCATATCCGGGTCCTTACGAGCCATCTCTCCTGCTTCTTTGATCACCTTGCAATCTTTCAAGTAAGGTTTATAAAATATTTTCAACTCAAATCAATGTTTCATGTCCATTTATTTGTTTATTTGGCAAGTAGTCTTGTAATAGGCTGAATAATGAGGAGTCAGATGGCCATTTTCGCAAAATAAATACCAAAAGAAAACTCAGACGCAAACTGGAGCTTGATTTCAGCTGTTCAGTGATTTTTTTCTTCTCACATAATTACACAATTTCAACGTAAATCAATATTTTATGTCCATGTATTTAGTTATTTGGTTAGTAGCCATGTAATAAGCAGGATAATGTACCGTCAGCTGGTTTTCATTGCAAAATAAACCCCTTCAGGGTGATACAAGCCCTGATCACCCTGTTGGGGTTTATTATGTGATAACAACCGGTTGACTGTACATTACCCCTTACTTAAAAATATTGTTCATTGTTAGTTGATGAGACCTAATGCATTAACTCATGTTAACAAACAGAACCTTTTTAAAAGTGTTACAGTTAATATTAATAATAAATATTTGGCATTACTGTTCACATTCATGTACACATTGAAAGATAGCAAGGAAGCACACATTTTGTGAGAAAATGAAAGAAGCAGTCGGTTGCTTCATAAAGTAAAGATAGCTTTGGACATGTTTAACAAATTAATCAAAAATGATTCCCTGATATAAAAACTTTTATTTCTTCAATTTTGTAGTCTTTTTTGTCCCATGCCTCTTGACTTACACAATCAGTTCCACCAACAATAATAAGCATGTAAATGTACTGCACAGAAAAAGAAAAAACAATTCTAGTAAGATAACCTTCATTTGTATTTCTCAAAGTAAATCGTAATGCTTTAAAATGAAGTAAAATCGACTTAACTTCATGACATCATTCTGATTAAAGTGAGTACATTTCAGTTAATACAGTAACTTTTATGTACATGGTACTAAAGTAAACATAAAGTAAAATTCATTTAATATTTTATTTGAACATTTAAGATTTTTTAACTTTCCTTATAAACGCGTTTAATCGTGTACCAAATCACATACGAACACTTTCCACAGGAAAGTTTAATGCATGCTATGTAGTCTAACTTGCATTACTGGCAATAGAAATACGATGTAGGGATACGCTTACAGATCAAAACATGATGACGGTAACAATCAACAGATATTTTTTTTGTATCATGAATGGGCAATTTTGAAAAGAAACTGGACTTCAGACTTCACAAAACAAGAAGAAACCAAACTTAACAACAAAATCAACCAAATAAACTGTATCAATAAACTGGAAAACAGTGAAACCATGCAAGCTCATTAATTATTCAAACCTGTTTGCAGGCTGGGAACACTAGCTTTGAAAAGTAAAATGTACTTGTACAAATTTCACCTGTGAAATTTACTCAAATTAGTGAATAAATATGACAAGGTTTTCTGCTTTAGAATTGCTGCAAGTGACCCATTGTAAAAATAAACAATCCTAAATAATATATACTTATAAGCTAGAGCATTAATTTTGCACACGTTTAAATTGAGTACAAATGTAGAAATTACTAAATATTTTAAAGTTTACGCTTTAACTTATTCAATGTAAAAAGTACTTAATCTTTTCTGCTATATTTACTTATTAAAATATTAAAATATTTTTTTTCAGTCTCTTGAGTCTCTCAACCAAATTCAATGACACATATGGTACTTACCACCCATCGGAGCCACAGGCTGGTCTCACTGGCTGTGCGGAGAGTGATGTTTGCTGGAGCGATATCAGGAGGGGCCTGTAGGGTCTGGATCTTCCTGGATGGCTGGCTGGGTGGGCTTGTGCCCACTATATTCAACTGCCTCATTCGGAACCTGAAATCAAATGCAATGTTATGACACAGCCTAAAAAGACTGTCTATCACACAATCTGAGAAATGAACATGCTCAGCGTAAAGACCTGTAATATGTGTAGGGGTTCAGGCCCTGGACTTCAAGGGATCGTGCATCAGGCTCATTGGCCAACTGATGGACCATGACCCACTCCTCATTTTCTCCAATAACACCGATCTGAATGAGCGAGAAAGATGATAGATCAATGATGCATAATAAAAACAGACACTTGAGGTCATTCCTTGAGCCAAATACTCAGCATATCATTTCTGCACTACCTGAGCCTCTACCAGCCAGCGTGAGATGGATGTTTTGCCATCATAGCCCGGTTTGAACTGCAGGGTGACAGAGCGTGGGCTGATGTTGGAGATGGCGATGTTGGTGGGAGGTCCAGGCATCTCTGTGGGAATGGGAGAGATGACAAAGTGCAAGAATGAATTGTAGAAATGGTCCAGCAGGAAAGTAAAGGTATTGGAACAATATTAATCACATTAACTAACAATATAACCCACTGAATTGATTTCCTGCTGTAGAAAATGGTTTTTAATCAATATTTTTGCCTTGTTTTCCAGTAAAAATATATAAACATCTTTTACTTATCCTGAAGGTACTTACAATTGAAGTGAATGGGGCCAATCCATATACAGAATACATTAAAATACACACTGTTTCATGAGTATGGCCACAAGATGTCAACATTATAAATGTTAACATTATTTTAGTGTTATAAAATTGCTTACTAATCATTTTTGTGTAAAGTTATATCTAATTTTACAATGCCGGTAAAACCCTGTAATCTGCTACACGCCGGTAAATCTCTGATTTTATCACACTAAAATCATGTTAACATGTATAATGTTAATGTCTTGTGGCTATACTTTTGAAAAAGTGTTAATCAACTGGCTCCATTCACTTCTTTTGTAAGCACCTTACCGTGATTTTTGCTCTTTTTCTTTTGCTCTTAGACAAATTGAAATATTTTTTGTGGTGATCAACATCATGTCACAAATGCTGTCGATTGAGCTTTGTACCGGGAACATTCCTTTAAAAAAAGATTTACTATTGGCAAATTGTTTTTTTTTACGCATACCCTTTAAACCCTCACTAAACTTTTAAACTCCCTAGTTAGATTTATACTTAAGACAAAACACTTTGCTAATGGGGTAAGAAAAATATACTTAATTCAAGATATACTCTCTAAAAACAAATCTTAATCTTATAAAATTTAGCTTCTTAAATAAATCTTGTTTTAAGGATGTTTCGAAATTTTACTGGAAAACAAGACAAAAATACAGATTAAGGGAAATTCTTTAAGATTATTATTATTATTTTTATTTTTTTCAGAATCAAAGGGAGGCGCATATTGTCCTTTTTTGCATGAGACACATTCCTGTCTGCCATCAGTTTTTGCATGCACAAGCAGAAACCCGCAAATTAGCATCATGGGGAACAAAAAAAAAACCGTGCGATACATCCAGCATATGGATCCTTCATTATCAGCACCTACAGAGGACAACATCAAAGTATCTTTTCAGAGCGTTTAGTCTCTGCTTGTGTATAAGGGATGGCTGGAGATTATGAATTTTAATGCACAAACACACCGTATTGAGTGTGCCTTCATTAGCTGTGATATCAAGAGCAAGGTTAATAAGGCCACACTGTAGAAAGTTAACATTCAGAGGTACATACAGCACAGTAGTCTCTTCAGATCATCTTACATTTACAGTACATGTATTTATTCGACAGACACGTTTATCCAAAGCAATTTACAATCCATTCAATGAGTGCATTTTATCAGTATGTGTGATCTCTGAGAATAAAACCCATGGCATTGCGAGGTAAGCAACATTCTCTACCAGGTGAGCTACAGTACTTCCCAAGTTTTTTTGCCTTATGTATGACACTTAATAAAAAATATGTTTCTTCTGACTCATATTGTACTGGATATCATTTCTTTTTGACCAATGAATTTCGTTTGTGATTACTGGATAAGGATTATTAATAATAATTTTATAGAGACTGCACTCATAAAAATAACAAATTTAATGATTAATGATAAAATATATTAGAGCTGAGCACAACTAGAGAAAATATATATTTACGATAGAAAGCTCAGTTTTGCAGATAAGCCGGTTTCACTGCAGCATCCTGTGAGAGTTTTTCTCTAAAATTCTCAGGTGGTTGTTGGGGCTTTTTCTTCTATCAGCTTGCGTGGTAAGGTCTGCTTTTGGCCATGACACATAGAAGCGCATCTTAAACAAGGTTAGCCTTAGCCAAATCTGGCCTGGCACACATGGCTCTCTTAGGTCATTAGTTTAAATAAATCCACACATAGCAATACTAAGTCACTTGTTATATAAGCTCTGGGCTTTCCAGGTTCAGGTACACATTATGACTCAGGTCACTAGGCATTTAAGACTTTCGGTAAAGCAGGCCTAGCCAAACATATAAATTTAGTTCATTAGTGTTACGCCATTCGGCCAGTGGCCAAGGCGCACCAAGCTAGCACACAATTGGTGCACATAGCTCTTCAGAGCAGCAACAGTACACAAGTCTTGGCGATAGATCTGCTTGGTTGGGGGGCTGTGTTTCCCGTTTTTGTGTTATACATTTGTGCAGCTTCCTTAATTTGTTGGAGGACTGTATGTATGTCTATTTGTGCAGCAGAGTGCTAATTGTGCAGCAGCAGCAGGATGTCCAAATGCTAACTCAGTAGGTCTGTGTATGTTCTAGCAGTAGCAAGTCTCCGTACTTGTTCTGCAGCAGCAGCATAGCAGATCTAGTATGCCAAGTCCAATATCCTATCAAAATGTCATACCCACATTAACATACTAAATCTTTCGAGAGTTTACATGACTGAAATATATTTAAAGTCACTTTTACACATAAAAAAATAATAATGTGGAAAAAAAGACTCACCAAGTCACCATATATTCTGTTATGAGATTTTTTTTTTTTAAAGGAATTAAAAAAATCATGAGGCTAAAGATTTAACAAAGCAAAACTTAAATAATTCTAAGTACCTGCTGGAACCTACCTAAAGAGATTTTCAGAGTTCACTAAATAAATAAATAAAAATAATTTAATCACTTTAATGTTTTTCCTAAACTCATATGACTTTCTTTGCTCCGTGGAACACAAAAGAATATGTTGCCCCAGACACCATTCACTTTCATTGTATGGAAAAAAAGACAGAATAAAAAGTGAATGGTGACTGAGAAGAACATACTGCCTAACATCTCCTTTTGCTTACCATCAAAGAAAGAAAGTAATTTCAGTCATGTGGGTTTAAAAAATGTTGTGGGTGAATGATGACATTTTTGGGTGAACTATCCCTATAAGTACCCCCCTCCCCCCGGGTACTTAATCACAAAGCAGTAGAAACTGACAAACTAAACTAACCTGGTGGCACACCGGAGGAAATTGTGGAGGACGACAGCTGCCCTTGACCTTTAGAGGTCATACCGGCCACCTGAATGGTGTATGTGGTAAGGGCGGTCAGACCCGTGACACGGTATTCCTGCGTCATGTTTGGCAGGTAGTGTGTGACCCGCGTGTTCGTTCTGTTGAATTCCTCCCAGGAAATGCGATACCCTGCAGGCACAAGACAGGAGGTGGTTGAGCATAAAGTCACTTCAGAAGATCAGACAGGATTGCGACGGGGGGAGAACAGATACCTGTAAGTATGCCATTCTTTTCAGGTGGGTCTTTCCAGCTAACTTTGAGAGATGTATCCAGAATTTCTGTGAAGCTCAGATGGCCGACAGGTCCTGGGGCTGAGAACACAAGACACTCACATTCACATCAAACCAGAGTCTTTGACCCATAAAATGCATTCCTGTGTTGATGTATTTCCTATTGAAACAGAGAGTTTAAATGAGACATTTCAAAGGGCCCATCCCTTTTTTAATAGTAGGCTAATGCCACAGCCATGAACCACAATTTGCTACTAGTTAAATCTAACAGACATGGCTGAAAAGCCACAAAACTACCATACTGATTTCACTGGGTCTTTAAAAAAGAAACCTGCAGGCCTGAACAGAACAAATCATGGGTAAAGATGCACATAGTTCATAAAAAAAAGGACACTCACTGTCTTCATGTGTGCGTATGCGCTGTGGAGCACTGCGAGGGCCATCTCCCGGCGTGGTGAAGCACAGCACGCAGGTGAAGTACACTGTGAACTTCTTCAGTCCGCTGATGTAACCTACATGAACGCTGTCTTGAAAATTGGGTCTCACCGTAACCAAGGTAACATCTTCCTCGTGGCCTGGTTCCCATGCCAACAGCTAGAAAAAGTAGATGAGTTAGAAAATAGAGTAAAAAATTGGACAGGTATGACCAATACCGCTTAGCACAAGCCAATGTAAGACCTGCTGCTGTCTCAGCGTGACATATATTGTAAGTAATGAAACAGTTTCTACACAAGTAGCATTGCAGTCCTGTGCTTAACCACTAGAGGGCAGTGGATGGACATTCACCTTGTATCCCTGGTTGATGCCATTGATGAATTGAGGACTTGGGGCACTCCATGTAAAACGGACTGTGGTGGAGTTGACAGCCTCTGCTTGAACGTTCCCTGGTGGGACTGTGGGCACTTGAAAAGGAGATTTGAACAGAGAGTGAGATGGCGAGGGAAATCAAAAAGCAGATAGAGAGATTGAAAAAGAAAACATTGAAGACACTAGTAGAAAGACCAGTTCAGACTAGCATTTATTTTCATGCTAGTCAAGGCTGGTTGGTGCTAGATTGTAGATTATCTGTTCCACCAGCTCGATTCTGGTTGCTGGTTTAGCTAATTAAGAAGCCTGTTGGGGACACCAGCACACCAGGAGCTTATAATGGGAACCAGCATCCAAAACACAAGGTTGTAAATTGTTAACATTAGTTAAGTACTTTAACATAAATGAATAATGAACAATAATTTTCAGCCCTTATTAATCTTGGTTAATGTTAATTTTAACATATGCTAATACATTTTTAAATTAAAAGTTGCATATTTTAACAAATTAACATTAACCAAGATGAATAAATGCAGTAAGAATATATAGTTCATTGTTAGTTCATGGTACCTAATGCATTAACTAATGTAAACATGTAAATAACCTTATGTTACCAACACAACACAACACATGCTGGTGACCAGCAATGAATGGACTGCAAAAATGAGTTTTTTTTTAACGTGTTTTTGAGTACAAATATCTAAAAATCCTAAGATCAAGATCAGAAGCGACACTGCATAAGACATTTAGACTTCAGTGAATCTATCTTTAAAATAAGCACATTTTATCTTAATGCACTGGCAGAGTTTTCCCACTTGTTTTATATACTAATATTGAAAATAAGACTTAATATCTTACACAGTGGAGTGTTACTTAACATTTTGATTTTTGAAAATCATTCTGATTTTTACATACTTTTACAGGAAAACCAGACAAAAATACTCTTTAAAGGGTCATGTCATGCATTCTGATTTTTTACTTTATTATTTTCCTTGAGATTCACTTATAATGTTAGTAAAGGTTATTGTACAATGTTTTTGACCCTTTTCCATCCCGCTCTGGCTCTCTGACTGAAATGCTCGCTTTCTGTGTACTACCCCTTTAAGACTTCAACATACACGCCATAGTTGTAGTCGAGACCAGCTCATCCGAGTCCAAGTACAGTCCGAGACCAGAAGAGGGACGAGTCCGAGTCAAGACCAAGACCAGTAAAGACTAAATCTAAGACAAATGTTTTTTTTTATCAATTTATTAAATTAATCACTTAAAGGACTATTGACTCTAGGTGCATATCTCAAATAAACCTCATTTATTATTTTCTTAAGCTTATATTGGTTAAACAATATTACCAGTTGAGAATACAAATTTAACAAATGACACAAATTGGTATTACAATTACGACATGTCAGTGTTAACAAAATCTCAGTGAAAAACTCAAATTAAAGGTTCAAATTGCCTGTGTGACTTAGCATGGCACTACATAACTACCAGCTTCTGTATACTATTATATTCCATTCAAGTCAAGTAAACATTAACTGTACAATAAATAAAATGGGCCTAAAAACCAAACAATAATGTTTTAAATATGACAATGTATATGCAGAAAGTGAATATAAACATATACATTCAATTTGTTAACAATTTCCTCATTTGCACTGCTATATTTCATTCATTGAAAGTCAAGTAAGCATTTCTGCTTACTTTTCCCTTCAAGATTTCATCTCGGGGTACGCACAGAAAGGTTTTTTTTTTTTTTTTCAGAAACCATTCGGTTCTGATGAGATTGAGAAAAGTATTTTTACATTTTCTTCAGTATGTGTAGCATTCATGTAACTAATGGCTAAAGCATTTCTAAAAGACCGTTCAGACCAACGCAGTGCAACGGACCCAGATAGCACACATATGTCTTCGAGATGTCTGTTTTAGATCTTTTTATCTGGAAAGCACCAAACATCTACTAAACATCTTAAAAAGATCAGATTTCCAATCATTCTAAATCATAAACATTTCAATGACATTTGTGAAATGTCTTATTGACATCCGAGACATACTTACTGACATGCGTCTTACAGACGTATTGCAGAAGAGCAAATAACATAAAATAGACATCTTCCAGCTGTAAACGCACACATCAAATAGGCATCTGAGTGTTGTACGTGTGCTATCAGGGAAAGGAGTATAACACAGGTGTCTCGAGACACGTTTTTAACAGTTAATGTTCTTTTTAACTTGACAAAAAGAACTTTGGGGTGCTCGAGATGCCAAAAACACAGCAATACGTAATGCAACGGTCAAAGACATAGAAAAACAGCATGGGTGGACGCAATAACGCATTTGGTGTGAACAGCCCCTTATTAACAAGACACAGCACCAATGGAAGTTTCTCAAAGTTACCTCTCAAAATCTCTGTCTTTTGTTGACTGTAGGTAAATATCCACTTTATCCAATGATTAGTTTATTTTCCGTTTTCTAAAATATCCCGATGCTATTTTAATGAGTGAAGCTGCTTCAAATTATTGAGTGAGATAGCAGTCCGAACTAATCGGACTGAATAACCAATCGATTTAGACCTTTTTGCTAACCTGTTTGGCCAATTTGCTGAAAAGAACCGACTCAACAGAATGATTTATTGGTGAATCGGGCATCACTAGTTCCGATTCAACGCTGCAGCCTGAAATGCAGGACAAACATCAAGATCTCTGATACTGTCAGTCAAAAATGTTTGTCAAATTTTCGAAGCTTTTCACTGTATAATTTTTTTTAAAAGAAACTCGACTGGACTCAGGGTTAAGTCCGAGTCCACACTTGCTCGAGTATGAGTCAAGACCGAGTCAAATTGCTCAAGAGTCCATGACAAGACCAAGACCATGAAAATCTGCAACACTGATACACGCCCACTGTGTTATAATCGACTAATGTCTTTGCAGACCAAACACCCCCTGCCAACACTTGTGGAACTGTTTTTTCCAAGAATGAAAGAATGAAAATGTGCAATTAATTTACAAAATCCCCTGAAAGCACTCAGTCCAGGAAATCAATAACAGCTTAATGTCCCATTTTATATGAAGCACACAATCAAACTACTACAGTTGTTCAACTGAAATAACAATCGAAAAGTGAACAAAGTAGTCACAATGTTGCTCCCAAATACTTATATTATAAGGCATACAAGATATGGTGAAATAGTCCAGTATCTTATAGCAGTCGTAGTGCGCATACGCCAACAGCCTGTGAATGCGTGCACAGTCAAATGAAGTATACTTTGAAACGATGAGCATTTGACTGTAAGCAGACGCTAAGCGTTTATGACAAAAAGTATACTTTGGGCTTTATAAGGGACTGTTGGCCAAGGTGTTCGCCTTGGTTGGGTGGCCGCTTCAATATGCATCCAGTGTAAAGATAATTATGGGACATTTGCAGAGTGGGGAGTTGCAGCCTCCCCCCACCCCCAACCCCTCAATCATTTCGCCGATCGACCAGGGGAAGGGATCTGTTTCGCAGCTTATATACCTGACAATGGCGTCCCAAATCCCAGTGCATTCATTTTGGCCAAAATACAGGACGTCCTGGCTTATACGAGACAGTTGAGACAGATAGCAACCTTACTAGGGTACACTGCACAATTGTCTTTCGTTGCAATCAGTGCAGCGCATTCTTCGTACATAATAAAATAATTTAATCTCACATTTTGTGAGCAATCATGTTTTTCTTTGGTAAGTAGCCGTGTAATAAGCACAATCCACTCTGCGTTGGAGTCCTGACCATGGTTTATTTTGCGACAAAAATGGCTGACTATACAATTTCTTACATATCAAACAAACACAGACAGATTAAAAAGTAGTATTAAATTTGTTTAAATATAAGAATTTTGTTTAAATAAATTTAAGCCACTCTTTCCTAATGTTCGGATCCTTCAGAAGGCTATGCAGTTTTTCAATAACACAACAACATCTGGTGACCTTACTCGACATCTTCAACTTTTCGTAGGTTAAAAGCAAACTACAGTAACAATAGTACTGCTTTCAGTGTTTGAGTACCTCAGTCGCCCTGTCTATCAGTTCACCGCAACGATCATGCATGTTGTGGAGGCGGGGTTATTCAAATGAACACCCCTTTCCTACGTCACTATGGGGTCAATTTCAAAACGAGTCGTTTTTGCAGTTTGGAAACAATAAATACTCTTTTCAGCCAGGAGAGGAAGTTTTGAGTATGTTTTTATAGTAAAACAAGGTCTTCTGTCAAAATATCAAGGAAAATTTTATTCCTCATGACATGACCTCTTAAAAGAATAGGATTTGATGAAGTGTGCTGGTCTTTCCAACATGGAAATCATAAAATAGTGTGAATATACAGCAAAAATAATTTTCATTTCTAAGCATCCCTAAAACAAGATAAATTTACATGAGAAGCAAAATGATAGAAGATATTAAGATTTTTTTTCAAAGAAGTATAATAAATGTTTAGTGGTATTCATGCTTTAAAACAAGAAAAACTTGTATGCCAACAGTGTGTAAAAACTTTTGGCCAAAAAAAAAAAAAAAACAATAAAAAAAAAAAAAAAAAAAAAAAAATTTATATATTATATAATTTATTTATTTATTTCATTTTTTATTTTTTTTTAAGCATAAACCTCACAAAATTCTGTTACATTTTTCTGAAAACAAGACTTAATATCGTATCTGTAGGAGAAACAATAATGCAATACAACTTGGTACAGTCACACAACTGTATTGATTTTAAATACTCTCATGGTCCTTACCACCCTGCAGGGTCCATTCTGTGACTTTTGGGCTAAAGACGCCCTGGCCTGCTCCATTGTAAGCGGCCACCTCGATCTCGTAGTTGGTCCAAATGATGAGGTCCTCCAGCAGAAGATTTGTTTGGTCCGGATTGGTGATATTCTTTATCTGACAGTCCACCGGTAATCCAGACAGACAATACCTGGGCAGCATTGTAGGTGAAAAATATGAGAGATGGTTAAAAGCATGTGCAGCATAACTTTTGAGAGGAATTAAGTCCAAATGCTTGCTGAGAGAACACTATGGGTTCCAGTGGGACATAAGGGTCTTCTCTAGAACATTAATTTCTGCTGAGAGCAGTTGGATTGTGTAGACTAAAGAGTCCCAGGGTTCTCTCACCTGATGATGTAGCCTTGAAGGGGCCCATTTTGGTGGCTCTCGGGGGGCGGCTGCCATTGGATCATGATGGACTGGTTGGTTCGTCCACTGGCTATTACTGTCTGAGGAGGGGCGCTGGGAGGCTCTTCGGGTAATGATACTCTAAAAAAGGGAGAATGGGGAGAGAGAGTAAATGAGATTGAAGACCCAATGAAACTGTTTGGAAAGTAAAATTTTTTTGGGACATACTGAAGGGCTGGCCCCTTTTAAAAAAAGAAATAAATAGCCAATAAGCATTAGTTACATTACAGTTATGAATCATGATTTGCTATTTGCTAGTCAGTCACCGCTGAAATTTGGAAAGGAACATTCTCATTCTAGAGAGCATTTGATTAGGCAATAATACACTCACTGAGCACTTTATTAGGAACACCTGTACACCTACTTATTAATGCGATTATCTAATCAGCCAATCGTGTGGCAGCAGTGCAGTGCATAAAATCATTCAGATATGGGTCAGGAGCTTCAGTTAATGTTCACATCAATCATCAGAATGGAGAAAAAAATGTGATCTCAGTGATTTCGACCATGGCATAATTGTTGGTTTGAGTATTTCTGTAACTGCTGATCTCTTGTAATTTTCCTAGAATGGTGCCAAAAACAAAAAACATCCAGTGAGCGGCAGTTCTGCGGACGGAAATGCCTTGTTGATGAGAGAGGTCATAGGAGAATGGCCAGACTGGTTCAAGCTGACAGAAAGTCTATGGTAACTCAGATAACCACTCTGTGCAATTGTATTGAGCGGAATAGCATCTCAGAATGCACGTCGAACCTTGAGGCGGATGGGCTACAACAGCAGCCCTGTCAAGACCATGTCAGGCACTTTAATAGAACTGTAGTGTTCCTAATAATGTGCTCAGTGAGAGTATGTGTGGCATAAAAAGGCAAAAATCACATTTCTCTTTAACTGTAAATATTGAATGCCCTAATAACTGGAAGATTAATATTACGGACGTCTGTATGCATACGTGTCGTTGTAATGCATGAGTTGGAAGTGAATAACGATTACAACCCTGATTCTCAGTCTTATTCGGAAGCTGAACACTGGCCCTCGAGATACGTGCTCTGTCTCAGCGTGGAGATGATCAAAGACGCCACGGCAAAAATTGGCTAATGCCACAGAGTAAAAAAAGATCCAGAATCCTTAATCTATTTGAGTTCACATCTTGATATCTCCTGTGTGAGAACTGCAGTTCTGTGGCTGAGATAAAGCGCAGTGTTTTAGGATCAAATAAAGAGCCGTGGATCGTCAACCCCCACTACCCCCCTCTCCAGGTCCCCCTGTCTGAAAGAACTAAGAGAGAATGTCTTCTGATCTGTGCGTATTTAAGTTGCAAAACTAAGTGGAAGTTGTTAGTTGAGAGACAATATTTGGTATTAGCTTGTGCTCAGAGACTGTGGGAATGGACGGATTGGGATTTTCATATGAGCTAATGGACATGCTAAATTAGGAGTCCGTCTTGTGTTCCAGAAACAATATTCTTAAAACAGGTACATTTACTTTGCATAAGAAATTAATCTTAAATTAAGTTGATTTTCCTTAAAATTTGACATTTTTGCCCTCAGGTATTTTAGCTTTAGACGGGGCATTGCATCAGCAGCACAATTTAAAAAAAAATTATATATATTTTTATATTTCCTCAGTCTGTTTCTTTTAAGTCTAAATAGGACTTTGGTATCCTGGGTGGCTGATTATTGATTTGCCACAGCTGTGCATATGCGGGATGTTGCAGGCTGGCAGAGAATGTTTACTTCCCTCACGCTTTCAGATCTCATCCTCAAACATTGATTTGAGCTTGACTTTTCCATTTTCAATCAGTTTCCCTCCCGCTGTATCGCTGCATACTTACTACACTCTCCGGCTGATCCGAAGAAACTCTAGCATAAATCTAACTGTTCAATCAGATTATGAGGATCAAATATCTGTGAACGGCTGCTTTCCTTATCGCGGGATCCCTTAGACACAAGGAGATTATGAAAATGAATGCGCAAATACATCATATTCATGCAGAAATGTTGTTTGGCATTTTCTCAGTTTTTGGGAAATCTTTGAGACAGTATCTTTCATGTGTGCTTGTGTCTCAGACGACAGAGGCGTTCCCATGGGATCAGAGCACGTTTGAAGACATAAGTCACTTGCCGCTCTTTGTAATGCTGTAGTAGACAGAGTGGGGAGCAGTCTTACAAAAGCTGCTAAAACCTCTGTTCCATTTCTCTACAGCACTGCAGGCTGCAAGCAGAGAATCAGCCGAATAATGCACTGGCTCACTCCTCATGAGGACTGCGGGTTCGCAATACGAAAGTCTTCACACTTTTGCTGGGCCTTTGTGGGCAATCTTCTGTGCTTAAGTGCGATTCTCACAAACATGTCTGCACCAAAAAGGTCTATAAGACCTGGAAAAAACTATCGTTAGCATTCCCATTAATCTCATTGGCAGTTGCTCGGCTGGCACAAAACCCATCCGAAGTATGCGATTTGGAATCTGCCATAGGAACCACAGAAGTTTTTGAGCCAATCACCTGAGCAGTAAATGCCATGTGACTAATCACTCTGGAGCCGCAGGAAATGGATGTCAAGACAATGCTGATTGGCTTATGACACCACAAGTACGCACATAGTCCCTAGGCCTTCACTGTTGACTTTATATCCATTTTTATACAGTATACTATATCTCTGATGATAACTGGAAGCCACTCACTAAATTAATCATGCAAGTGACAAACAGTGAAGTCAAGCGACCAAAATCTAGCATAATACTCTTTTTCGTGGAATAATGCCTGTTTCACTTACTAATTAAAAAAAATAGTAGGCAGTATACAGTACAGTACAGTATTCAGTAAGTAGTAAGCCGGTATTTCATTCTGAACTTCTTCCAGGAATGTGTTCAGGCCCTTGAGCAACAGAGCGTTTTGAAAACAGCTTCAGGCTTAAAGAGAACCAGACTGTGATAATAGAAAATGTGACACAAGGTTTCTCACTTTCTGACTCACTCACTCACCGTGTGGTCTCCCTGCTAAACTGGCCCTTCCCCACGTCATTGACGGCACATAGACGGAACTGGTAAGAGCGTGCTGGGATCAGACCCCCAACGATCACGCTGGCGGCTTCTGGATCGATGTTGGCCAGGAGCACAATCCATGGGGCGTCTGTCACACATAGAGACAGTGAGGGGGGTTCCACAACAGAAAACATATGACAAGAAATACAAAATACAAAAAATACAAAGAGTGACATGAAATACAACGAGGGGACAAAATATACAATGAGTGAATTGAAACACAAGTAACGTAAAATACAGCAAATGATGTAAAACACAAGTGACATAAGATACAACAAATGACATAAAATACAAGTAGTGACATAAAATACGAGTGACGTAAATACAAGTGATGTAAAATATAACAAATGATGTAAAATGCAAGAAGTTACAAAACATTAGTGATGTAAAATATAACAAAAATGTCAAATATAAGTAGTGACATAAAACACGAATGATGAAAATAGGACAAATTACATAAAATACAAGGAGCCACGTAAAATATGAGTGATGTTATATACAAAAAATGACAAAATTCAAGGAGTGACGTAAGATACGAGTGACATAAAATACAACAAAGATGTGAAATACAAGGAGTGACATAAAATACAACAAATTAAGTAAAATGCAAGTAGTGATGTAAAATACGAATGACGTAAAATACAAGTAGTGCTGTAAAATACAAGTAATATACAAGTGAAGTAAAATACGAGTGATGTAAAATAGGACAAATTATGTAAAATACAAGGAGTGATGTAAAATACAACAAAGACGTGAAATACAACAAATTAAGTAAAATACAAGTAGTGATGTAAAATATGAGTAAAGTAAAATACGAGTCACGTAAAATACGAGTGATGTAAAATAGGACAAATTATGTAAAATACAACAAAGACGTGAAATACAACAAATTAAGTAAAATACAAGTAGTGACGTAAAATATGAGTAAAGTAAAATACAAGGAGTCATGTTAAATACGAGTAATGTAAAATACGACAAATGAAGTAAAATACAAGGGGTGACGTCTAATATGACTGACGTAAAATACAACAAAGAAGTGAAATACAAGGAGTGACGTAAAATACAACAAATTAAGTAAAATATAAGTAGCTAAGTAAAATACGAGTGAAGTAAAATACAAGGAGTGATGTAAAATACAACATAGATGTAAAATACAAGGAATGACGTAAAATACAACAAATTAAGTACAAGACAAGTAATGAAGTAAAATACGAGTGACGTAAAATACAACAAAGACATAAAATACAAGGAATGATGTAAAATACAACAAATTAAGTAAAATACAAGTAGTGACGTAAAATACGAGTGAAGTAAAATACAAGGAGTGACAAAATATGAGTGATGTAAAATTCAACAAATGGTGTAAAATACAAGGAGTGACGTAAAATATGAGTGCCATAAAATACACAACAAATTAAGTAAAACACGAGTGCCGTAAAATATGAGTGATGTAAAATACGACAAATTACGTAAAATACAAGGAGTGATGTAAAATACCAGTGACATAAACTAAAAGGAGTGATGTAAAATACAAGTAGTGCTGTAAAATACGAGTGCCGTAAAATACAAGTGATGTAAAATACAAGAACTGATGAAAAACGAGTGATGTAAAATACAACAAATGTTGTAAAATACGATTGACATAAAATACAAGTGCCGTAAAATACACAACAAATAAAGTAAAATACAAGTAATGATGTAAAATATGAGTAAAGTAAAATACATGGAGTCATGTAAAATATGAGTGATGTAAAATAGGACAAATTATGTAAAATACAAGGAGTGATGCAAAATACAACAAAGACGTGAAATACAACAAATTAAGTAAAATACAAGTAGTGCCGTAAAATATGAGTGCCATAAAATACACAACAAATTAAGTAAAATACGAGTGCCATAAAATATGAGTGATGTAAAATAGGACAAATGACATAAAATACAAGGACTGATGAAAAACGAGTAATGTAAAATACAACAAATGTTGTAAAATGCGATTGACATATTGACGTAATACGAGTGCTGTAAAATACACAACAAATAAAGTAAAATACAAGTAGTGACGTAAAATATGACAAATGACATAAAATACAAGGAGTGAAGTAAAATACAACAAAGACGTTAAATAAAGGAGTGACGTAAAATATGAGTGAAGCAAAATACAAGGACTGATGAAAATATGAGTGATGTAAATTACAACAAATGTTGTAAAATACAAGGAGTGACGTAAAATACGAGAGACATAAATACATAACAAATTAAGTAAAATACAAGTAATGACGTAAAATATGAGTGAAGTAAAATACGAGGACTGATGAAAAATGAGTGATGTAAAATACAACAAATGTTGTAAAATACGAGTGCGGTAAAATACACAACAAATAAAGTAAAATACAAGGAGTGATGTAAAATACAAGAAGTGACATAAAATACAAGAAGTGACATAAAATACAACAAATAAAGTAAAATACAAGGAGTGATGTAAAATACAACAAATGAAGTAAAATACAAGGAGTGACGTAAAATACAAGGAGTGACGTAAAATACAAGAAGTGATGTAAAATACAACAAATAAAGTAAAATACAAGGAATGATGTAAAATACAACAAATAAAGTAAAATACAAGGAGTGACGTAAAATACAAGAAGTGACGTAAAATACAACAAATAAAGTAAAATACAACAATACAACAAATAAATTTTTTACAAGGAGTGATGTAAAATACAACAAATGAAGTAAAATACAAGGAGTGACGTAAAATACAACAAATGAAGTAAAATACAAGGAGTGATGTAAAATACAAGAAGTGATGTAAAATACAACAAATAAAGTAAAATACAAGGAATGATGTAAAATACAACAAATAAAGTAAAATACAAGGAGTGACGTAAAATACAAGAAGTGACGTAAAATACAACAAATAAAGTAAAATACAACAATACAACAAATAAAGTAAATTTTTTACAAGGAGTGATGTAAAATACAACAAATGAAGTAAAATACAAGGAGTGACGTAAAATACAACAAATGAAGTAAAATACAAGGAGTGATGTAAATACAAGAAGTGATGTAAAATACAACAAATGAAGTAAAATACAAGGAGTGACGTAAAATACAACAAATGAAGTAAAATACAAGGAGTGATGTAAAATACAAGAAGTGATGTAAAATACAACAAATGAAGTAAAATACAAGGAGTGACGTAAAATACAACAAATAAAGTAAAATACAAGGAGTGACGTAAAAAACAAGAAGTGACGTAAAATACAACAAATAAAGTAAAATACAAGGAGTGACGTAAAATACAAGAAGTGACGTAAAATACAACAAATAAAGTAAAATACAAGGAGTGACGTAAAATACAAGAAGTGACGTAAAATACAACAAATAAAGTAAAATACAAGGAGTGACGTAAAATACAAGAAGTGACGTAAAATACAAGAAGTGACGTAAAATACAACAAGTAAAGTAAAATACAAGGAGTGACGTAAAATACAAGAAGTGACGTAAAATACAACAAGTAAAGTAAAATACAAGGAGTGACGTAAAATACAACAAATAAAGCAAAATACAAGGAATTATGTAAAATACAACAAATGAAGTAAAATACAAGGAGTGACATAAAATACAAGAAGTGACGTAAAATACAACAAATAAAGTAAAATACAAGGAGTGACGTAAAATACAACAAATGAAGTAAAATACAAGAAGTGATGTAAAATACAACAAATGAAGTAAAATACAAGGAGTGACATAAAATACAAGAAGTGACGTAAAATACAACAAATAAAGTAAAATACAACAAATAAAGTAAAATACAAGGAGTGACGTAAAATACAACAAATGAAGTAAAATACAAGAAGTGATGTAAAATACAACAAATGAAGTAAAATACAACAAATAAAGTAAAATACAAGGAGTGACGTAAAATACAAGAAGTGACGTAAAATACAACAAATAAAGTAAAATACAACAAATAAAGTAAAATACAATGAGTGATGTAAAATACAAGGAGTGACGTAAAATACAACAAATGAAGTAAAATACAAGGAGTGACGTAAAATACAACAAATGAAGTAAAATACAAGGAGTGATGTAAAATACAAGAAGTGATGTAAAATACAACAAATAAAGTAAAATACAAGGAATGATGTAAAATACAACAAATAAAGTAAAATACAAGGAGTGACGTAAAATACAACAAATAAAGTAAAATACAACAAATAAAGTAAAATACAACAATACAACAAATAAAGTAAATTTTTTACAAGGAGTGATGTAAAATACAACAAATAAAGTAAAATACAAGGAGTGACGTAAAATACAACAAATGAAGTAAAATACAAGGAGTGATGTAAAATACAAGAAGTGATGTAAAATACAACAAATGAAGTAAAATACAAGGAGTGACATAAAATACAAGAAGTGACGTAAAATACAACAAATAAAGTAAAATACAACAAATAAAGTAAAATACAAGGAGTGACGTAAAATACAACAAATGAAGTAAAATACAAGAAGTGATGTAAAATACAACAAATGAAGTAAAATACAACAAATAAAGTAAAATACAAGGAGTGACGTAAAATACAAGAAGTGACGTAAAATACAACAAATAAAGTAAAATACAACAAATAAAGTAAAATACAATGAGTGATGTAAAATACAAGGAGTGACGTAAAATACAACAAATGAAGTAAAATACAAGGAGTGACGTAAAATACAACAAATGAAGTAAAATACAAGGAGTGATGTAAAATACAAGAAGTGATGTAAAATACAACAAATAAAGTAAAATACAAGGAATGATGTAAAATACAACAAATAAAGTAAAATACAAGGAGTGACGTAAAATACAACAAATAAAGTAAAATACAACAAATAAAGTAAAATACAACAATACAACAAATAAAGTAAATTTTTTACAAGGAGTGATGTAAAATACAACAAATAAAGTAAAATACAAGGAGTGACGTAAAATACAACAAATGAAGTAAAATACAAGGAGTGATGTAAAATACAAGAAGTGATGTAAAATACAACAAATGAAGTAAAATACAAGGAGTGACATAAAATACAAGAAGTGACGTAAAATACAACAAATAAAGTAAAATACAACAAATAAAGTAAAATACAAGGAGTGACGTAAAATACAACAAATGAAGTAAAATACAAGAAGTGATGTAAAATACAACAAATGAAGTAAAATACAACAAATAAAGTAAAATACAAGGAGTGACGTAAAATACAAGAAGTGACGTAAAATACAACAAATAAAGTAAAATACAACAAATAAAGTAAAATACAATGAGTGATGTAAAATACAAGGAGTGACGTAAAATACAACAAATGAAGTAAAATACAAGGAGTGATGTAAAATACAAGGAGTGATGTAAAACTCAAGTGATGTCAAATGAAATGATAGAAGTAAAATACAACAAATGACGTAAAATACAACAAATAACGTAAAATACGAGTCAAGTAAAACACGAGTGACGCAAAATACAAATAAGTGATGTAAAATAGAAGTAGTGATGTAAAATACAACAACTTATGTAATATAATAATTGACGTAAAATACAAGGACATAAATTACAAAGAGTGAAATAAAATACAACCAGTGTTGTAATGCTTGATGTAAAATACAACAACTAATGTCAAATACAATAAATGACATAAACTACAACAGGTCAGCATACTCACTGTTCTCGGACACCTCCAGGATATAACGTATGAGTGGGCTGTTCCCGTCGAAGGCCTGAGCCCAGGTCAGGTTGATAGTTCTTCTCTCAGAGCTGCTGAGGGTGGCAATGAGGTTCTCTGGAGCATGAGGCAACTGCCTACAGAAAGAGAAAGAGAGAGATTAAACAGATAAAATAACAATTAGATTTGCATTTCCAGATGGAAACACAAGCAGATTGGGTGGTTTAATATTTAGGATTAGGGATTTAGATCAAAGGAATATCAATAGGAATAACAATACAGTGCTGCCTTGCAAAAACTGTAATTTACACTTTTTAATTAAATTTATTTATAACAATATTGCTTACAATGTTTATATTTTAAAACTGTATATTTGTTCAAATTTCTTGTTATTGTACTTTACAGTATATTGGTTATTTTTGTGCTATTTTGTATGCAGCCAAGTTGCAAACAATTTGTACAGTTGTTTGCCAGGTGATAAAGCAAACCAAACTGATGTACTTGAAAGAATGAAACATTGATAAAAAGAGAGAAAGGAAGGGAAGTCAATGTTTGTGTTTATTATTCAAATAATCCAAAATGATGTCCAGTGAAAAACAACACAGAATGTCAAGTATAGCACTTTTCACAATACACATAGTTTCAGAACAGCTTTACGGAAAATCATGTTGTAATACAAGTATATATTGAGTAAACTGAGTCGGTTTTTTGGTATGCAATGTTTAAAACAAAAGGATATTAACTGAACTTTAAGATTAACGATTGAGTGTATTTGAAGTCCATCCCGAATCGACTGCGGGGGTGCAAGTACGTGCAGAAGCACCGCTGTTAGGCTGGCAATGACTTAAGTTGGCAGTAATTTTTGTCTATGTACTCCGTTTTGAGAGTGAAGTGATGCTAGCAGTGATCAATGATGTGTTACTCTCTGTTCGATTAGATTGCTGTTCATAGCAATTTATTCTCTGCGGAGTCCATCCTAACACCAAGATTATGCAGGCAGTGGTCAGTGAGTAGAGAATGTAAATATATTAGGCCATGGACACAGAGAGAGGCTAATTGGCTTGGAAAACAGTATGTTTGTCACATACCTGACTCTCAGATGAGCACTGCGTGAATCATTGCCCCCCACAGATGTGACCTTACAGGTGTAGGTCCCTATGTCACCCGACCAGGTCTGGGAGATATGCAGTGTACCGTTGGAGTCTAGACGCAAACGGGGACTTGACTTTACGTCAATAACCGATCCTCCTTTGTCCCAGACGTGCCTGCAAACAACAAAGGTCTATTTACTTATTCTTGCTCACGAAGGGTTAATAGCAACAATACATGGTAAAGCTATTTACTTAATTAATAGACACACACACGGATACACAATAGCAGTTGGCCAATAAACACGTATGCACATTCACATACATACCCACACTTCTTAATTGCAGCAACATCGTTTCCCTATTTAATCTTGTCTGTCTTGTGTTTAATTAAAGTCTCCATCTAAGTTATTGCTCTGTTTACATATTCATCTGTTTTCCCTGAACAAATGAATAACAGCAACACTGCAGGTGACAGTTAAATCAAGTCTTATGAGACTAAATGTAATAAACACACAGGGCAGGAAGTGAGGAAATGAGCTAGTGTTGATCAAAGAAAGAGAGTGAGACCAGGCAGGGAGCGATAGGAAAATAAAAAGACGGAGACATGGACGTCACTTTGTTTTAAAAAGTGGTGGAGACAGTTTTTTAAAGTCGGAGCGACAGTGTTTTTTCTCACTACATGATTTCATTTAACATATCTCGTGCCCAGGCGTTCATGATAACAAAAAAGGGGTCCGGAAAAACAGTAGACATGTAGACATGGAGAGGAGGGCAGAAGTCTTACCTGACTGTAACACTAGGGTCATGGGTCACACCACAGGTCATGGCTGCTTTGGTGCCTTTGATCACACTCTGGTCATGAGGTGGATTAGTGATTCGAGTTCGAGCTGGACACAGACAAATCAGTATAGTACTGTAATCGATTGTTATTGATTTTTTCTCCACAAAAGTTGCTTTCAGACAATTTTAGCCTCAGACAACAAGTACACAGACTGTTCACAGTCTGTCCCATGCATAATGCAAACAAACATTACAGAGCTTTTCCCAAATCGCAAGCTCTAATCCGATTGGCTGGCTTTATGCATTTTCTGGCAGTCAATGTGCACAGGTTTTATCAGTCTGTTGGGACTGATAAAGCTTCCAGGGAGGAAGCTTCTGAGAAAAAGTTGCCAACGTTTGCAGCATTAAACCTCTGAAAGATATTCAGAGTTTTGTTTGTAGCAAGTAAGCAGGATATCCTCGAACTGTATATTTGATAAAAGCCGCAATTTAAAAAAAGCCATCTCTTCCATGTAAATCTGAGTTTTTGTCCGAACCAGCTGGATTGCTTGGTTTCTCAGAGAAAACCAATGTGTGCTGCCATGATGATTGTGATTGCCACTGGACTGTTTTCTACTTCACTAAACTAGTGATCCAGATGGGGAACAACAACAATTTTAAGTGTAATTGGGTAAAAATGAGTTCAGGCTCAGCTTGTGCAGTTGTTGCCTGTCATAACAACTTAAAGGAGTTAATGATATCAAGCTTCATGTCATCGACCCATTTGGGTGAGGCACTGTCAACAGGCGGTCAACGCAACTCCGCAAAGTATTGGCACTATGGAGCCAAATGTTTGTTTGTTTTTTTGGCAATTTAATATGCTTAACATCATATTATCCGCTCAAAACAGGCAGATGTGAGTGAACAATCTAGAGACGGGTAAATGAAAACAGGCTTTCATTATGAATCGTGCAACACGATCAGGAAAAATGTTGTGATGGGAGACAGGTGCATTAGGTTGTTCCTGACAGGATAAGGGTCAGGGCAGGGTTAGGGCATCTGTACTGAGTAGCCCCACCCACTCTGAAATCTCATGGGTCCAAAATCCCTCTATACATACCTGTACATTAAACATCAAATATCTTGTGATCAGTGTTGGGTAAGTTACTCAAAAATAGGGCTGCGCAATATATCTAATGTATCAAAATATCGCAAATGTACATATCATGAAATGCAATTAATACAATAACGTTCAAGGCGACGCAGATAGCAGAGAATAGAGTGGGTGCTCGATTGTCACTTGGTGCATGTACATTCAGTGTACATAGACGCTGATGCCGTGAGTGCTGCTCCGGGGATCTAGATATTCCCTATTCATTTTCTCCATTGTCATTTCAGCATTAACAGACTGGGCGATATCATGAGAGGAGACACATTTCAGTAAGTTGTCCTGTACTCTTTCAACATAACCTCAGATGTCAATTCATGTCAGAGGTCTGCGCTGTTTGAATGGCCAACTACCGTCACGTGCACCATAAAAGAGCATGACTACAACATTTATTATTTGAATTTCGAGATAAACTGACATCATTTGAAAGCTGAGACTAAAATTGTGTTTCTCCAAAAAAAACACTGACTCAAATGATGGAGTGTTACAATTTGTGCATATATAGCTGTAACCTAGAGCACTGTCCTGTGCTTTCACTCTGCAGTGTGTGTAGATAATAATGAGATGAGACAACGGCAAGTGCTTCAGGACAAAATTTTTCTAAATAAAAGTCCCAAATTAAATTAACCTATTTTTAAATTAATACGAACATGAATTACAGTGTAAAAATACAATTTAATATTTTACAACACAGATTATTTTAGTATATCCCCTATATGGTGAAATTAACTTTTTATTTTATGCTTTTTACAAAAATAAAAAATAAAATACTGCAAGCAGCAACTAAAGGGCAAAGCACAAATATGGAAATCACTGCACAACACAAAGAACACCCTGAATACATACAATGCACACACACCATCTTGCCTCAGGACAGGATCAAACCAAGCTCTTCCTGTTTTACATTTAATGGCTCTAACCACTGCTCCACTCAGCTTTTGAGCTAACAGCCACCAAAAGGAACAAACTAAGCAAATACGTTTTTTTACAGACAAGTACAGTATTCACCATTATATATGTCATGCTCATGTGACTTTTCATCAAAGATCAAAATAAAAATTGTATTGGTGAAAAGCCCAGCAACTGTTCAGTAAGCACAACACAAAGACCTCCAGTACAATATAATACCAACTCTACCACTGGTCCAAGTGGGAATCAAACCCACAACCCTTAAAACTATTAACTAATATGTTACCAATCTGAGCCACTCAGTTGACAAGCCCACTGAGTGGCAAAGAGACTTCCTGAGGTTAGAGTCAGCACACAAGTGTAGGTTATCTTTTGAACTATAGCTGGCGCTGTCTCCAAACTGTTCAGGTATCATCAGGACATGATTTCGATGATGCATACCAATTTTCTTTGAAATCCAACAATCTTTTCAAAAGACATATCACTTCAATATATATATCGGAAGAACAATGATAAGACGATGAAGAACAAAAAGTACGCCTGCAAGAAGAAATGATCTGTGATAAGCTCTGCAACTATTCAATAAGCACAATACAAAGACCACAAGAACATCAACTCTAACACTGGTCCAAGTGGGATTTGAACCCAGGACCCTTGGAACTATAAACCAACACTTTAACACACTGAACCACTCAGTTAACAAAGAGACTTCCTGAGGTTAGAGTCACACAAGTTTAGGTTATCTTTTGAACTATTGGTGACACTGTCTCCAAACTTCTCAGTTATCCACAGGACATGATGTCAATGATGCATACCAATTTTTTTAAAGATTTATCACTTTTTTTTTTTTTTTAATAAATTTCAATATTGCAGAGAGACTATATGGCTGATATGGAAAATGTTAACTGATTAGCATGCTAGCTGATTAGCATGCTAAGCTAATGTTGCCTATAGATAGCATTGTGATTAAATAGCCTAACAAATGCACTGGATAGAATGCTAACTGATTAGCATGCAAGCTGATTAGCATGCAAAGCTGATGTTGTCTACAGATAGCATTGTAATCAAATAGCCTTACAAATGCATTGGCTAACATGCTAACTGATTAGCATGATAACTGATTAGCATGCTAACTGATTAGTAGGGTTGGAAACCACAAGGAATTTTATGATTCCGGTTCCAATTCCTCTTAATGATTCCTGTTCCTTATCAGTTCCAATAACAATTCCAGTAATTATTTTAGTACTTTTTTTAAAAGAATTATTTAGAAAGAATTCTTATTGCATTTACTACCCTCTGATGTCTGTTCCCAAATAATGAGGTCATTTGAGATTAGTACAGAGCAGATATAACAAATCAGAAATAAATTTAATACAGTTCTTGTAAAAGGTGTGTTTGCAGACTTTTTGAGACATAAATACAATCCAATAATAGATCCTTACTCTATTTTAAATAAAGAAATCTAAACCAACACGAAATGTGATGGCATATTTCATTAATTAATTTATTATTTTATAAAATTCCATTTATTACAACAAAACTTGTGTATCTTTAATTATACATTGTCATATGAACAACCAGTCAGTAACTGCACTGCTTGATTTAACAGAGATATAGGTCATCATTAAGTAAACAGTAACAGTTCCAGAGACAGTTTAGACTATGTTTTATAGCCTAATGTTGTACTTCAGGCTTGTGAGACTTCAACAGTTCTTATTTAGTTTCGAGTTGGACATTCATAACTTGCTCATCAGTATGAGATTATTTGTATACTGGAAGCGCTGTATGTTTCGCACTGTAGAATAAAAAAAAAGGCTCATTAGAATGGTTCTTTTGGAATCGGACTATACCGGAAGTTCCATATGTTTTGCGTTGTTGATTCAAAAGAACCGGCTCCTTTGAATAATTACCTCAGGAATCAAACTGTACCGGAAGCACATATGTTTCGCGCTGTAAAAAGAGCTTGCTCGAGACTTGTTCAATTGGGAATTAAATACACTGATAGAACTGTGTGTTTTTACGCTGTAGTAGAGTCAGTAGAGGGCAGCGCTGCTGCAGAGATGCGCTGCTGGAAGCACTGTCAGAGTATTTGTGGACGGTGTTCCAGCCACATCGGTAGAAAATTGCACACTGGAGAACCGTTAACGGAACCGAAAGTCACAAAGATCATACGATTCCGTTATTTTAAAATACGGTTCCCAACCCTACCGATTAGCATGCTAAGCTAATGTTGCCCTACAGATAGCATTGTGATCAAATAGATAAGACAGAAAACCCAACAGTTAGCATGCTAACAGATTATCATGCTAAGCTATCATAGCATGTAGCATGATAACCATGTTAAACAGACTATGTTCTTTTGAACTACATCTGATGCTGTCTCCAAACTTCTCAATACTTTCAAAAGATATCACTCCCTTATATATTAGAAGAACAACACTAAGACAAAGAAGAACAAGAAGACGATCTGTGATAAGGCCTGCAACTATTGAGTAAACAAATACAAAGACCTCCAATATAACATTGACTCTAACACAGGTCTAAGTGGGATTCAAACACAGGACCCTTAAAACTATAAACCAGTGCTATAATGCACTGAGCCACTCAGTGTGCTCAGCTGTCATGCCACTGGGTGGCAAAGAGACTTCCTGAGGTTAGAGTCTGCACATAAGTGTGGGTTATCTTTTGAACTATAGGTGGCGCTGTCTCGAAACTGCTTAAGTATCATCAGGGCATGATGTCGATGATGCATACCAATTTTTTTGAAATCCGACAATCTATTTAAAAGATATATCACTATTTTATAAAATTCAATATGGCGGAGAGACTATATAGTTAACATGGTGAAAGTTGGTATTGTTGAAATCATCATGATCCACAGAATCCACAGACATAAACCCCAAGATTTTAGGACATACGGTTCAAAAGTTACAGACAAAAATAATTTTTTTCACACATCTTTTGTGCCCTCAGATAATGGTGCGGATGAAGCATACCAAGTTTTGTTTAGATAGGACAAGTGGTCGACCGATATATCGCAGAGGCCAATAAATCTTCCCGTTTGGCCGATTTGTTTCTTGAGGGCACCGAGAATCACCTGCTTGCATGTGAAGGGACTGAGACATGGTTCATTTTCTTGTTACGTGCCATCATGTTACTACAATAATAGACTGTGTGCAACACAGCATATCATATCAGAGCCATGGCAGACGCGATTGAGCTCATAATGTTAAAGTGCTCGCCTGTTTCATTATCCCTCTCTATCCTCAACAGTTCCCTGTAACTTTTATCTGTCTTGTCTAATGATAAAAAGGCAAATATCAATAAACTAATATCATATACCCTCTGCAAATATGTGCATATCTCGTTTAAATAGATGTAATAACCCAAACTTGCACAACTTCAGCAGATCCAGCATCCTGTGGAGCACTCATTTATTTACCCCTAAAGCAGGTATTCTAACTCAGAACAGTTCCCTGTCACCTTTAACTTTCTTTTCTAATGATAACAGGCAAATATCAATAAAACTTCTGTTATTTACCATTTGCAAATATGTAGATATCTCATTTTAACAGATATAATTCACAAACCTCACAAAAAACCAGCATTTTCTTCCTGTCGAGCTCTCATCTAATATCTTCCTCTGAAGTGCATAATCTATCAGCCAGAATCAAAACTTCAGGATCAGGATCAAAAGTTCCTCTGATTCACAAATCATGACGGTCACTCCATGTTACTCCAAGCAGGCAATCCAGGCCATTTAAACTGTCAAGAGATTTAGGCTCATGCTGGATCCACACGAGCATATGAGTGCAACTTCAAGGCTGCATCCGAATCCAGGTAAATGCTGCCTTCGGAGGCTGTATACGGATGTAGGATGAAAATAAGTTGCTTTTCAAACTGTTCGGAGACCAGTTTCCTTAAGAGTTCCATTCATTCAAAACAGCTGTCAGTTAAGCCATTAACTGATTAGGCAGCAAGGTAGCAAGTCAGCTGCTTACGTTTTCGAATGCAGCCCAAAGTAAAAGCGTTTCGCATGTGCAATAAGTAAATGTCTTATTCACTATGCACTGTATGTACAATTGATTTGATTTGGCATTTTTTGCTAAAATCCAGTACAATATAACATAAACTCTAACTCATAAAATCCTGGGGATTAAACCCATGACTTTTTGAACTATAAATCAGCGCTTTAACACACTGAGCCATTCAGTTGACATGCCCATTAATTGGCAAAGAGACTTCATGAGGTTAGAGTCAGTGTGGGTTATCTTTTGAGCTATAGGTGGCGCAGTCTCCAAACTGTTCAAGTATCATCAGGACATGACGTCCATGATGCATACCAATTTTATTTGAAATCTGACAATGTATTTAAAAGATATATAATTTTTTAATAAAAGTCAACATGGTTGAGAGGCAGTATGGCCGATATGGGAAAAACTGGTATCGTTGAAATCTGCATGACCTAAGGAATCCATAGACACCAACCCTATTTTAGGACATGCGGTTAAAAATTACGGGCAAAAAAAGCTATTTTTCACAATTCTAGACTCATAGGTAGTGCTGTTGCGAAACTCTGCATGTGCCCTCAGACCATGGTCCTCATACCTCAAGTCCTCAAGTTTCGTTTCGATAGGACACAGCGTTGCTGAGATACAGCCTCAAATCCTTTTTCACAGCCACCTCAATAACTGTGTTTGCATAACTTTTCAACAAAGTCAAATATAAAAATTCTGTATTATTCATTCTGTGCGACTCGGTCTGAAAATTATTTTGAGCCATTTTGTGTGCAAATCAGGAAAAGTTAGAAGGAGCAGAAGTGAAAAAACAACAAATGACATAATCCAAGATGGCGGCCACTGTAATAGGCGAAGATTTAATTTAAGGGGTCCTTTGGAATCATCTGAAAATCAAAATTCTGTATTATTCAATCTGTGTGGTGTGGTCTGGAGATTATTTTGAGCCATTGTTTGGGCAAATCAGACGAAATGTCAAGGAAGAGTAGCAAAAAAATTATAAACAACAGAATTCAAAATGGTGGCTGAAATGGGTTCACTGGAATTGAGGAGGAGTGTAATCAGATGCAAAAATAATTGTATTTCTAGGACAAATGGTTCACAAGATATGCACTAAAGAAAAGTGCATTTTTGACATGGTGGTGGTGCTTCATAGGGCTGCCATTGACTCCCAGCCAGAATAATAATAATAATAATACTAACGGATACAATATGTGCCATAGCACCTTCGGTGCTTGGCCCTTAATAATAATAATTGAAGTTGAATTTTAATATCTGCTACATAGCTAATGTTAAAAACTCTACATTTTGTACGCAGTGTATATTCAATTTGGAACAAAAGACAACTATGTTTGTAATATCTGGGAATCATGGTCCTTTTTATTTCAATAAACTTCAGTATGTTTAGACGGTCAGGGTTCTGATGTTCCGCACACTCCGATGACATCATAGGAATATCGTATTGCATATCGCATTTTTCCTCCATTTTCTGCAACCCTACTCAAAAATGTAATACACTACAAATTACAACTTACGTCTCTAAAATTGTAATCCAGTTACTGGCTTTACTGATTACATAATTGAAAAAAGTAATCACATTACTAATTACTTTACAAACAGACATACATAGCTTTAAAAGGGTCATGATATGAGGAATCAAATTTTCCTTGATCTTTTAACATATATAATTATAATTTTCTTTATTTATCACACATTATGCATTTGCACATATACAGTGAAATTCTTTTTTTTTTTCACATATCCCAGCTAAGCTGGTGTCAGAGTGCAGGGTCAGCCATGATACAGCACCCCTGGAGCAGATAGGGTCAAGGGCCTTGCTCAAGGGCCCAACAGTGGCATCTTGGCAGTGCTGGGGCTTGAACCCCTGACCTTCTGATCAGTAACCCAGAGCCTTAACTGCTGAGCTACCACTGCCCAAGATAAGAGATCATTGTACTATAAAAAAAATACTGTAAGTTTCAGAACTGAAAACTTCCTCTTTAATAGAAAAAGGGCATTTATTTAAACCAAGCAGCAAAAACGGCTAGTTTGGAATTCATGGAACTTGTGATGTCACAAGGACTAAATACATCTGCATATGCAACGCCTATTTTTCCGTCATTGCACCCTTGGCCCCGTCCACTGGTTCTCAGTCAGTCACACAGTTGAAGAGGAGAGAGATGGGGCCTGTAATGGGAGATTCATCCTAAATGGACTTACACAGGACACCTTAATGTGCCTGTCTGGATTAAAATGTTTTTCTACTTAAATATACACAGACAGATGTCTTTGACTGCTTGATATATATATCTCGGGCCACTTTTAAAAGATGCAGTGTCAAGTTACATCTCTGAAGAGGAGAAGCTCTCTGTCATTCAGCTGAGCAAAAATGCGTCATGGACGAATTCTTTCGCCCACCTGCACTATTTTTAGTTGTTGGTGTATGAATACATGATGGAATGATACTGGAAACTGGATGTGGAAGTGTCTTCAGAGTATTGTATGTTCAGCTCATACCAATATGATTCAAACTTTGCCAAGGAACTTTTATTGAAGGATGGGGCAG
Organism: Myxocyprinus asiaticus; assembly: GCF_019703515.2. Taxonomy (NCBI): domain Eukaryota; kingdom Metazoa; phylum Chordata; class Actinopteri; order Cypriniformes; family Catostomidae; genus Myxocyprinus; species Myxocyprinus asiaticus. The sequence continues at coordinate 37,342,217 of NC_059357.1, read as the reverse complement.
TTACACTTGTAACACTTGGACGTGATTGTAAAAACAGTTTAAACAGTTTAATTCATGAATATTTCATATGTCATGACTGGAGTCGTGAGTTCGAATCCAGGGCATAGAGTCACATGGAGTAACCTCCTCGTGGTCGCTATAATGTGTGGTTCTCACTCTCGGTGGGGTGTGTCGTGAGTTGTGCATGGATGCCGCGGAGAATAGCGTGGGCCTCCACACGCGCTACGTCTCCACGATAACGTGCTCAACAAGCCACATGATAAGATGCGCGGATTGACGGTCTCAGACGCGGAGGCAACTAATTCGTCCTCCGCCACCCGGATTGAGGCGAGACACTACGCTACCACGAGGACTTAGAGCATATTGGGAATTGGGCATTCCAAATTGGGGAGAAAAGGGGAGAAAAAAAACAGTTGTGCTTGAGATAAACAGTTTAATACATTCAGATGCAATATGTTGTTATGTGTAAGCCCTGACATTCATTTCTATAATGTTGTTGAGCTGGTTCATTCTCTTCCGACTGAGTTTCAAAAATGGCTGTGTTCGAGGGGCTGTATGATCTTAGCCAATCAAAACAGTGGCCGTTTACATAGGGCATTTATATAGGCCAAAACCGAGCCTTTCAGATAGAGGGCCAAAAACAGGGTGGAAAATGATCATATATTACTAACATTATCAGTGGACATCAGGGAAGATAATAAAACTATAAAAAAATAGCATTTTATGACCCATTTAATAGAACAAAGAACCACAGAACATAGTTTTAAATGCAAACATAAATTCTACATAATATTATTATAGAAATATGTGTAACCCAAGTAATGTACTTTAAAGTCATTAACTGTAATCTGATTACAATAATTTCAAATGTATTGCATTACACTACTTTTTGCACTAAAAAAGTAATTTGATTACAGTAACTAAGTACTTTATAATAAGATTACACCCAACTCTGCTCCTGATTGGCGGTGATTGTTTCTCATCATAAGGCAATTTTGCGTTCAGTTTGAACAAACAAATTGCTTGTTTGTGCCTGGAAAATTGTGGCTGTGCCTTAAAACGTGTCACACTGCCACTAGTTAGGACATGGTGTAAATGTCACACAGAAATCAAACTGTGGTCGGTCACTTTAAATGTCGATCAGATGGCCTCTTCCTGTCTAAGCGGGTGGCCAAAAAGTCTAGTTACACAAGACTAGCCATGCACTTACCCCACACCACCAGATCAGCCGACGCCTCGTCGATCCCACGGGAGTTGCTTGCCATGCAGGTGTATGATCCAGCGTCAGACAGGTGAGAAGGGCTGATCAGAAGACTACCCGACTCCAGCAATGTGAAACGCGGCAACTGCACAGAGCCGCTGGCCAGAACCCGCTCAGCTGGAGAAAGATGGAGAGATGGCAAGAGACAAAACACAAGGGAGGGAGAGAAAAATGAAAATGAAGATCAAATAGACACGATGACCCCCCTGCTCATCAGAAGACTGGTGATTTTCCCAGCATCCCTAAGCTTCCATAGTTACTTTAATGTTTGTAAGTCCATGAGACACTTTGATAAATATCTTTCGCTTCAGAGATGACTGATTTTAGACTGACCTTTCTGCCATGTGATTGCAGGGCGCGGGGCCCCGGAGGTCTCACAATGTAAAAGGATGGACATGCCATCAATCACAGCGCTGTCAGATGGGCCGGCTGTGATGTTTGGGGCGATACCTGCGGAAGAGAGGGAGGGTGGTCAGACAGGCCTATGCACATATGGACAAGATTTTCAGTGTCTCGCACCATAAACGCTACATTTTTAAGACGTTGTGTCAAGTTAAACAGTTTGAAACTTTGAAAAAATGTGTCTCAATCCATCCAGCTGTTCCATCCAGCTGTGTTTGAATGAAAGAACACCTCCTGCTGTACAATGGCTCATTTTGTGCTCCTGCTCTCTGTTAGTGATGTTTTGTTCATGAAGGAATCAGTTAAGTGAATGAATCATTCTTGTTCACTTCCATACACTGACTCATATTGCTCGTTCACTAAAGTATCTCCCTTTCGAAGCCAATGAGCTCTAATTTGAAGCCTTTGGTGGCTTTTCTTGCCTGTAAAGACTGACTATAGTGTAAGCCAATAGCATTCCAGTGCAGGATGTGAAAGAGCATATCATTGGTTTGACACACTGAATGGACGTGCCCTTCACTGAACCAGTCAGCCATTTGAGACTGAAAGAACTGAATCTACTGGTAAACTCGTTCACGAACAAAATGAATGAATCAGTCATCTCATTAATAAACGAGGATCTGCTGACTGACTGAACAAGAGGAAGCAAGTCATTTGCTCAGTTCAGCATGCGATGAATATGTAAAAATGACTGAAGTCCATTCAGTTAAAATTACATGAATTACAAATGGAAATGTGTTGTTTGGTGCACAGTGTAAGATATTCAGGCTTTTCTCAAACTTCTTCTACGTCTTGGTAAAAGTCAAGCCTAGCATTTGATAAAATATTTAAAAAATAAGATCTGCTTTTTATTTATTTTTTATTTTTTCTCCCCAATTTGGAACACCCAATTCACAATGCGCTCTAAGTCCTCGTGGTGGCGTAGTGACTCACCTCAATCCGGGTGGCGGAGGACGAACCTCAGTTGCCTCCGCATCTGAGACTGTCAGTCCACACATCTAATCACGTGGCTTGTTGAGCGCATTACGACGGAGACATTGCGTGTGTGGAGGCTTCATGCTATTCTCCGCGGCATCCACGCACAACTCACCACGCACCCCACCGAGAGTGAGAACCACATTATAGCAACCATGAGGATGTTACCCTATGTAACTCTACCCTCCCTAGCAACTGGGCCAATTTGGTTGCTTAGGAGACCTGGCTAGAGTCACTCAGCACACCCTGGATTCAAACTCACGACCCTAGGGGTGGTAGTCAGCGTCTTTACTCGCTGAGCTACCCAGGCCCCAAAACCTGTTTTCTTGTAATTTGTGGCAAAAATGGATATGGAGGTTAAACTATTATTAAGTGTCTTTGTACATTTGTAGATGTGCAAATTCCATATTACGTTGCTTTTTCCAGCCTCAAAAGACTGATTATTTGACTGGCTGCAAAGGAGCATATCATTGGTTTGACCAACTGAACGGATACACCCCTTCATTGAATCATTTGGTCATTTGAGTCTGAATGAAACAAGACATCTCGATTGTGAACAAACTAAATGTACTAATACACTAGTTTGTGGACAAAATGAATGAATGAATCATCTCATTCGTGAGCGAGGATCATCTGCTGACTGGCTGAACGAGAGGAGGAGGCAAGTCGTTCGTTCAGTTTGGCAATCTCATTAAACAAGAAAAGGGTCCGGATTAATTATGAATAAAAGTGACTGATGACCACACATTACAATGACACATTACAATGATAATTATTTTTAGGCTAGCATTGTTGTATTTTTTGTATAGCTTGATAAAAGTCATGCTCAGCATTTCACAATATAATAGATATGCTTTGTTGTCATTTGTGGAGAAATGCTTAAACAATCTGCTAAAGTTTCTTAGTAGAATTGTAGACACGTATATTTCAGTAAAGGATAATTACATTTGTATCGTTCGATGATTTGGTTCAATGCAATGACTCGTTCAAAACGGAAAAGACGATTATTTGTCGGCATCTACTGGCGCAATAGTGTAATTTGCAGAAATAGTCAATGAACAAAGCAATGAACAAATCTGAGCAAATGTTTTTGGTGAATGGATTCAAAAAGAGTCACTGGGATAAATCAAAATTGGCACCACTACTCTCTGTAAGTGTGTTTTTTGCCTATTCGGCTGGAGATGGGCAGACTGCACCCTGCTGACTGTGACTCGCAAAAAAATATGCATATTAGTTGATATATATATATATATATATATATATATATATATATTTACTCTTTGTATTGTTTAATCAATGCTTTGCTCGTCTGCCACAATAAATGTAATGTATTTGAATTATCTGAATATATATATTTTTTAAATATATTCAAAATTATATATATATATATATATATATATATATATATATATATATATATATATATATATATATATATATAATTGTTTTATCCATTTTAAGGCATTCCCAAATGTCCTGTAAAGTTTACTGTAAAGTGTACTGTAACTCAGTACCCCTTCTACAGACTATAGAAGTCGCAATCATCACACTAGACTTTAAGCTTGCAAAATTACTTTGGACCCTGAAATGAAGAAAATGATGTCACACTTTAAGTGTGGCTTCCTTTTTAAACAAATAATGCATCATAAATAACAATTAATATTATATTCAAAATCTTAAAATATTCCATCTACTCCACTTTCCTGCACCAATAAAACATGCAGCTTTAAAAAATGTAGTCTTTGTATTTGCAGGTCAGAGTTCTGCAAACGTAATTTACCATGTTCAGTTGTGTCTATTGTGACTGAACCTTAACCATAGATCATATTGTCCTATAGCTGTAGCTAAGTACATGTGTGTGCGCACACATACACACACACACACACACACACATGCGCAATCAGAAACAGCACAGAAGAACCATTTCACCTTAACTCAACCAAATCATCAAAGATGTCTTTTGTTAAGATGTCTGTTATGGCTACTAAAAAAAATAGATTATATAAATGGTGGACAGTTAAAAGACCTGTTCAATGCTGAAAAAATTGTATTATTCTTTCAATCACTCACTCTTAAACTTTTAATAATCTCTCTTTTTAATCTTTCGCTCTGTCTCTCTTAAAGAAAGCTGCTGATATGTCACACGTTTATAAAATTATTATCTGACAGGAGATAAAAGGGAGATGAATAGAGGGTAGCATGGGAATAAATAAAGACAGAGTTATTGACAGGCCCAGATGGTGGCTTGACGTACTGGTCACAGCAAGGTACGTGTTTGTCTGGATCTCTCCCGCTAAGTTGCGAGCGAAACATTGGAACATTCCGGTGTCGTCCGGGAGAAGTCCATTTATCTGCAGGCTGCCGCCCACTAGGACTCGGTAACGAGGTGTCTTCACAGGGCTTATGTGAACTGCATCCTTATACCACACTATATCAGGCTGAGGAACACCTGCAGGGGGACAGGAGGAGGAGGAGTGTTATCTAACACACACTCTCTCACACACACACACACACACACACACACACTGTGTGGTCACACAAACTCACCACGTGCTTGGCATGGGATGTCTACCACCTTCTCCATCTCAGCAGTAATGTGTCTGTCGGGCTCCTTCACAAACTGTGGATGTTCTGCACAGAGTGGAGTTCAGTGGAGTCAGTCATGAGAGTACTTCTAAACCCAGAACAGTTATGTGTGTGAAATGTACAATACAGGTCCTCCAGAAAGCATTTATCTGCTTCATCAATTATTACTTACTGGTGCAAAGTCATTAAAGCATGTAATTTTTTTAACAAGGCTATTGAATAATTCTCTAAAACACTAAAATGAAATGAAATGTGAATAGAATATTTAAGATGCGGTGTGTAATTTGTACACCACTAGCAGGACCAAACAGAATTGCTAAGATACTGTAACTTGGGCCACATCCACACTAATCTGTTTAAGTTTGAAAACTTATTTTAATTGCTAGATGGTTTCTAGGGTGTTCTGGCTGGTTTCTAGGTGGTTGCTTATCAGTGCAGCTCCTGTCTACTTGAATGGGGAAAGACTGAAATCACAAAAATGGTTGATCATGATTGCAATCAAAGAACATATTTCAAATCAGCAATAAAATCTGACAACACTGGTATCATAAATTGTGCTTCTTTACCTCAGATTATGCTAAAAAACGTAATTTCCTGGCTTGTATAGCTAATGCGCATGCACGTTCTCAAGCTGATTGACAGGTGATGTCTGTATCTAAAAGGTGATTGGCTCTTTTACCTGTACGGAGGGACTTCCTTTCTACATCCACTGACCATTGGCCATTCCAATTTCTCCCGTTCATTTTAATAGAAGAGGCCCGTCTCTGCTAAATGGTCTCTGGTTGTTTGACTGTATAATAAATAGCACTGACTTTCTGAAGTCTCCCACAAATAAAATATTAGATCAGATCAATCCTGCTGTCATGAAGACCAAGGAGCAAGTTATTAGGTGGAAAGCACCTGGACGAGTTTATAAAAAGACTGGTTAAATTAGAATCTTCCTTGGAACACTGTGCCATCTATCATATATAAAAAAAATGGAATAAGCATGGAACAATCCAGACAGTACTAAGATCAAGCTGTCCTAACAAACGGAGTAACTGTCAGAGAAGTAATCAAAAAAGTCCAGCTGCATTACTGTGCTGCAGAGCTGTTCAGACATCAACAAGCTCTTCTGCGTTTCACAGACTCGCCTCTGGAAGAATGGCTGGAAGGAAACCATTTCTGAGGAAAGCCAATGTTAAGATACACCCAGAGTTTGCTAAAAGCCATGTGATAAAACCTGAAACAATTCTGAGGAACATCTTGTGGTCTGATGAGTCTAAACCTGAGCTCTTTGAGGCCTGAAGGCAAATCACTGAGTTTGGCGCAAACCAAATAGAGCTCAACACCCAGGTAATACCATCCCTACCATCACACATAATAATCATTATATTCTTGAGTTTCTTTTCAGTAGGAGAAGCTGGAAAGACTGTTGGCATCATGGGCAACATGGATCTACCCAAATACAGGGCAAATCCTAAACATAGCCTGTTTTAGACAGCCAGATATCTACTGTAGATTTAGTTCAAAGACTCATTTTCTAGCAGGACAACAATGACCCAATATAGCAGCAACGAACGACTGTCTTGTAGAAAGAAGATTAATATTCCAGAATGGCCCAGTCAGAGCCCAGGCTTCCTGTAAATCCAATTGAAAATCTTCTTACGCCCTGAAAATTGCATTCTAATTTAGTAAAGTTGAAGCATATTTGCATTGAAAAATGGGCAAAAATGCCATAATTTGAATTTGCAAATTGTCAAGTCTGCAATTGCTGCAAAACAATTATGTACAGAGTATTGACTCTCTGAAGTGAATATTTTATAAGGACACCTTCGTTCTGGTGAAATGAAGGTTCATAAATGAAAGAAAAAAAATCAGTGGGCTATTAGTAGGCCTGTATTTATTCTTCGTAAAAAAACGTTTACCTCTACAGAAATATAGTACTTTTAAAAATATCTTAAACATCATATATTTTTAAATCACTCCAGTCAAAGTGGTTGTATTTTACATGGATCTTGGCTGTCTCAAAGGGGCAGCCATGTTAAGATCACATGACCATTCAAATTACTACTGGTGTTAACTTGGTAACACCCCTATTATCAGACACTTTTAATCACAGAATAAATTAATCATGGCTGTCTGGGACAGTTCTAAATATTATATTTTTACTGGAAAACAAGACAAAGATACTATTAGGAATATGTTTTTGTTTCTGGATTTGAAAAGAGGCATGCTTGGCGCAGTAGAGCATATTCTTTATTTTGCAGGAATATAAGATTACCCAGCACGTGCAGATATGCTCCAGCTCTGACAGAGGGGGCACTGCTGCTCCGGAGGGAGGCTTCACATTCATAGTAACCGCTATCACTGACCAATGGACCACTGATAGTCAGACGGCGGCCGAAGTCCCTGAGGCCTCGGTTAACGGGCGCTCCATTTTTCCACCATGTAATGCTGAGTTTAATGAGAGGCCTGGAGGAAGAGGGAGATAAATGCAGATAAACACATGCAGGGAATGAGAGATAGCAGTGTCCTGAAGGAAACAAATAAACAGAATTGAGTTTTAATAGTTTGATAGAGGTAATTTTGAGTGCTTACATACACACAGACAAACACACACCTTGCATTGGCCACACACTCCAGTGTGACCTCAAACGTGCCCACCATCACACTGGTATTCCTCGGTGGGATAATAATAGCGGGAGCAATGGGGTCTGCTGGACCACCAACATCTAAAGAGAAACAGACACCCATAGGAAAGACAAATCACAAATTAGATATATTTAATATCCCAATACCTTTCATAGACAGCAATGAGATTAATGGAGAGCAAATGGAGACTTTTGCTCTAGTCTCCTACTTCTCAGATTTTTCTCCAGATAAAAAGATCCCAGTAATCTCACAGTAATCTCACTCTACTAGAGTTTCATTAGAGATAAAAGTAAAAATATCTAAACATCCTTAAAACAACTGCAAAAAAAGAAGAAGATATATTTACTTGAGAAGCAAAACAAGAAAACTTAAAACAAGAAAAAACTATTTGCCAACGGGCAAAGAAAAATATATTTTCCTATAGGTTTTTTTAATGGCAGTTTTGAATTGGTGAGTAAAATAAAGGCTGTAGTAAACACTACTTAAAGATACATTAAATTATACACAGTAATACTCCAAACATTAATTTTGAAGCTGCTGTTTTTTAATTTTTATTTTAAGTATGTTGCTAACATGTTGCTACATAAGGACTACAATGGTTTTCTGTTTTGTCAGGGACGTACACTGAAATGCTTATATTTAGCACCTTAATAGTAACATACATTTTTCAATGCTGGCTTTAAAATTCCGTTTGAGGTATAACTGTGTATAACTTATGTTGTAAAACAAAACATCCATGTATCTTCATGTAACGTTTACCACAGGCTTTATTTAACTAATAAACTGAAAAAACTTATAGGAAATTCTCAAGGAATCTCATGGTGAATTAGCTTTACAAGTTTGTCTACAAATTAACATCATGGATAAACAGCTGTATTTTGTGAGCTAGGAAATCTGTATTCATTTTTTAGCTCTATACTCTTACTGTAAATCAACTATTGTCTCATTTATGTCTATTTTATTTCTGCTAAAGAGAAACATCTGAGGCAAAATGTATACTCCAATGAACAATAAGTGAGGACTCCATTAATCAATTGAGCAATACAATTTTCCACTGAGAAGAAGAAAAAGTAAAGAAAAAAAAGGAAAAGTTGAAAAGAAGGAAGGAGAAAGAAAGAAAGAAAGAAAGAAAGAAAGAAAGAAAAAATTAGAACATTATGCAAGCTGGTGAATACTTTCTGTGTAGGCACATATACAACACTAAAGGTGCTATCAGTGGGCCTGTATTTTTTCCTCAAGGAAGGAAAACAGAAAGTATGGAAGGCTGGAAAACAGAAAGTATGGAAGGCTGGAAAACAGGAAGTAAGGAAGGAAAACTGGAAAGTAAGGAAGGCTGAAAGACAGGAAAAAAGAAGGAAGGTAGGAAGACAGGAAAAGAAAGAAGGAAAAAAGATAGAAGGGAGGAAGGGATGAAAAAAGAAGAAAGACTGGAAGACAGGAAAGAAAGAATGAAGGAAGGAAGGCTGGAAGACAGGAAAGTAAGGAAGGAAAAAGGAAGGAAGAAGAAAAGAAAGAAAGAATACAGGAAGGAAGAAAGAAAGAAAAAAGAAGGAAGAAAAGGAAGAAAGGAAGGATGAGGGAAGGAAGGGAAGGAAGGAAAGAAAGTGGAAAAGAGAGAAGGGAGGAAGGGAAGAAAAAAGAAGCAAGACTGGAAGTCAGGAAAGAAAGAGGGAATGAAGGAAGGAAGGAAGGCTGGAAGACAGGAAAGTAAGGAAGAAAATAAAGAAGGGAGAAAGTTAGGAAGGTAGAAAGACAGTAAAGGAAGGAAGGCAGGTAAGAAAAAAGTGAAAAAGGAAGGAAGGAAGAAAGAAAAAAGGAAGAAAAGGAAGGAGGAAGGAAGGCTGTTAGACAGAATAGACAAAAGGAAGGAAGGTAGGAAGACAGGGAAGGAAGACATGGAAGGAAAGAAGAAAGGAAGAAAGGAAGGAATGAAGGAAGGATGAAAAGAAGGCTGGAAGACAGGAAAGAAGGAAGGTAGGAAACAGGAATGGAAGGAAGCCTGAAAAACAGCAAAGAAAGAAGAAAGGAAGACAGGAACGGAATGAAGTAAGGAAGACAGAAATGGAAGGAAGGAAGGAATGAAAGAGAAAAGGAAGGAAGGCAAGAAAGAAAAAAGAAAGAAGGAAGACAGGAAAGGAAAAAGGAAGGAAGGTCGGAAGGAAGGAAGGAAGGGCTGGAAGAAGGGCTGGAAGAAAGGAGAAAGAAAGACCAAAAAGAAAGTAAGAAAGAACAAAAAGAAAGAAAGAAAGCAGACATAGAACTATTCTTTACTGTATGTCTAGCACACTTGTTCTACTCCTTCAGACAGCCCTCACCATTACGTGCTTTGTATTATATATGTAATTGTCTGCAGCCTCTTCTGCTGTAAGTGCACTGTAATACCTCCACTAATGTGCTGCGCTGCAGAATAAGGCCTGACTGAGAGACACCACCGACATGATTAAATGCCAAACAATCATTTGCTGGCTCCTGGAAACCTTTTGCTGCCCATTAATTCTCTACCCTCAATCAGTGATCTCTCTTTCCCTCCATCCTGATCTGATTCCACCTTTATTTGCTTCTCTTTCTCTACATGGACCCCTGGATAAGAGTTACAGTGGGGTCTTTATGTTCTCTCTCTTTTTCATATATCTGTTTTTGTGGGGTCTATTAAAGTCAGGGGCTGTTTTTTTGAGGGTAATTATTCACCCTGTCATTGTGGCACTGTAGGACCAGCACTATCATACAAAGCTCCTCAAAGCCTCGCCACATACTCACAGTCCACTGCACAGTGAGTTGAATATTGATTGATTCTTGAAAAACTTAGGTCTGCCCCAGTCTGTGCAGTATAATAAGTAACATGGACAACCACTAGGGGGTGATGGAGATGTTTATTTTAGTAGAGGTCATTTTATCTGTTGGACAGTGTGGCTACAGATTAGTGGCCAATCGATATGGCAGGGTGGCCATAGGGGAATTGAACTTATAAACCTTTAAAGACAGACACACCATGAGCTCCAAGGTTGTTAATTGATGGTATATGCTCCTGTTGAAGCCATCAGTCATTTCATGAATTTATTTCAACTTAATTAAAAAAATAATAATTGCATTTAAAAGTGGAATTCCTGGTGAAGAACTACACCACCCCTGATTTTGAAGGGAAAGGATCCTATATTCCTCCATTGTTTTAAAATCAATTATGTCATTCGTAATGCTTCACAATGGGATTGTAGTTCATTTCCTCATGAAAGATGAAAAATACACAGTCTTATACGGGCACAAAATTATAACCTCTAGGAGCCACGGCCTAGCAGTTAATGCAAATGCTCAGATACATTGAGCAGTGGTGCTTATCTGGGTGATGCAGAATAGAGTCCTGTTCCCGCCTCTTCTACCCATTGTTTTCTGTCGTTTCTCCACCATTCATATTAATAAAAGTGGCAAAAAATGTCCAATAATGTCTAAAGACCACAGTAAACAGTAGTTAAAATGTTTTATTCAGAACTCACTTTCTACATTGAGGATGACAGGCTGGCTGGTCTTGTTCTCTCCGTTCTTGTCATTGACGGCCTGGGCATAGTAACGGCCCGCATCGGGGGCCACGGCGGAGAGAATAACCAGAGTGTTGTCCAGAGTGAGGGCTCTGAGAAATTAGAGAGAGAACACAATTTAAACAACTAGGGAAAAAAAAAAAAAGCGACTGGTAAACATGTCAGCAAAGAACTCAAACACACCAAAGCACCGAGGAAAACTGCACATCCAATAGTCTGGGATGGTAATGTTATTTGCATTGAGGGCTCGAGAGGATAAGTGATTTAAGATTGCTGGTGCTGAAATGCAAGCCATGTGTGAGTGTGTGGTTAAATGAGAGTTGACACTTGGAGTGCAGCGAGATTACAGCCTGTGTATCTGTCAGCACAGGCCTGATCAGCCCAGATTAAACCGACTCCAGCACAATTAGAGTTAAGGCTCTCACCAAGTCCAAACCAAACGCGCCGCGGAATATCAATGCAGTAAAGGAGCAACAAACAAGCGGCAAACAAATCATATGCTGTCAGGCCCTCTCAATGTCATACATGACCATTACTGCAGCCCAAGAGACACAGAGAGTAAGAGAAAGACAGAGAGAGAGAGAGAGAGAGAGAGAGAGAGAGAGAGAGAGAGAGAATTGAGGACTGAGAAGCACCGCTGGAATCTCAGATGTTTATATAACCCCTGCCTTACTTTAACTGAAAAACAATGTCTGAATGTTCTCCAGTCAGTTTCAGAGTATGTAAGTGGAGTGGTGCGACAGCAGTTTCCCCTCCCTGCTCAAAGCCTTTTGTAAGCACTCCGCTCAAAGTCCATTTCAGGTTTTCCATTTCTCATTCCTCGCATCGCTTTCTGCTTACAGGTGTGAAAAACCCCGCTCTGGGTTCTGCTCCATAAATTTGCGTATTACCGCTCCACTCTAAAGTTCTTTTTTGATAGTTTTTTTAATGTTTTGGCACAAGATACTGAGAATTTTACTCAATTAAAAGTCCAAGTTTCTAGCCAAAAACATACTTGAGTGAAAGCAAAAAAGCATTCACATTAAAATGTACTTAAGTATTAAAAAAGTAACTATTTTCCTAGCTAGAATGAAATCAAGAGAGGAGACTGTGTGAGTGAGGATGTTGCTAAATTCGATTGGTTTGTTAAGTCACCTTTTTACTGTCTCTGACGACTATCATATTTCTCCCCCAGTGGCATTTGCAACCCAGTCAAAGAATCATGTTACAATAACTACATTTTTGCAAAATGATTTTATGTGGCCTGTTGTACATACAGTTTAAGTCAGATGTTTACATACACTTAGGTTGAAGTCATTAAAACTCATTTTTTAACCATGCCACAGATTTCATATTAGCAAACTATAGTTTTGGCAAGTCGTTTAGGACTTTGTGCATGACACAAGTAATTTTTCCAACAATAGTTTACAGACAGATTGTTTCACTTTTAATTGACTATATCACAATTCCAGTGGGTCAGAAGTTTACATACACTAAGTTAACTGTGCCGTTAAGCAGCTTGAAAAATTCCATAAAATTATGTCAAGCCTTTAGACAATAAGCCAATTAGCTTCTGATAGGAGGTGTACCTGTGGATGTATTTTAAGGCCTACCTTCAAACTCAGTGCATCTTTGCTTGACATCATGGGAAAATCAAAAGAAATCAGCCAAGACCTCAGAAAAAAAAAAAAAAAGAAAATGGACCTCCACAAGTCTGGTTCATCCTTGGGAGCAATTTCCAAATGCCTGAAGGTACCATGTTCATCTGTACAAACAATAGTGCGCAAGTATATACACCATGGGACCACGCAGCCATCATACCACTCAGGAAGGACACGCATTCTGTCTCCTAGAGATTAACATATTTTGGTGCGAAAAGTGCAAATCAATCCCAGAACAACAGCAATGGACCTTGTGAAGATGCTGGAGGAAACAGGTAGACAAGTATCTATATCCACAGTAAAACGAGTCCTATATCAATATTACCTGAAAGGCTGCACAGCAAGGAAAAAGCCACTGCTCCAAAATCTCCATAAAAAAGCCAGACTACAGTTTGCAAGTGCACATGGGGACAAAGATCTTACTTTTTGGAGAAATGTCCTCTGGTCTGATGAAACAAAAATTGAACTGTTTGGCCATAATGACCATCATTATGTTTGGAGGAAAAAGGGTGAGGCTTGCAAGCTGAAGAACACCATCCCATCCGTGAAGCATGGGGGTGCCAGCATCATGTTGTGGGGGTGCTTTGCTTCAGGAGGGACTGGTGCACTTCACAAAATAGATGGCATCATGAGGAAGGAAAATAATGTGGATATATTGACGCAACATCTCAAGACATTAGCCAGGAAGTTAAAGCTCGGTCACAAATGGGTCTTCCAAATGGACAATGACCCCAAGCATACCTCCAAAATGGCTTAAGGACAACAAAAGTCAAGGTATTGGAGTGACCATCACAAAGCCGAAAATTTGTGGGCAGAACTGAAAAAGTGTGTGCGAGCAAGGAGGCCTACAAACCTGACTCAGTTACACCAGTTCTGTTTGGAGGAATGGGCCAAAATTCCAGCAACTTATTGTGAGAAGCTTGTTGAAGGCAACCCAAACATTTGACACAAGTTAAACAATTTAAAGGCAATGCTACTAAATACTAACAAAGTGTATGTAAACTTCTGACCCACTGGGAATGTGATGAAAGAAATAAAAGTTGAAATAAATAATTCTCTCTACTATTATTCTGACATTTCACATTCTTAAAATAATATAGTGATCCTAACTGATCGAAGACAGGGAATGCTTTCTACGATTAAATGTCAGGAATTGTGAAAAACTTTAAATGTATTTGGCTAAGGTGTATGTAAACTTCTGACTTCAACTGTAACATGGAAATTACCTTGTAGAATGGACACTAGAGACGCTAAAAAAATAATATAATCTCTTATGACATATAAACGCTTTTACTATAGCGCATGACTCATTTTAACGTTTGCATTACATAAGCAACTACATTTACAAGCTTGTTTACACACGAGTTGACACGTGAGCCGAAAGTGAAATAGAAGCCCCACAAAATGATGTGGTTGCTTCAGACGTTGTGTTTTTTCATGTCACATTTGCTTTTTATGACACTACAGGTTTAGTTTAGGTTTAAGGTTTAGGGAAGGGAGGTAGGTTTTGTTGATTTAAATCTCGATAGAACATTAATCTTAAAAACCTCATCTCTTCGGGAGAACATTTCACTTGCTTTTAGCGGCACATTGTGGACATTTCCCTTCGGAACTGCCCTGAGATGTGTAGTGAACCACATAATTTTATTTTTTGCGAAAACACAATGCCACACAATATTCATTGCATTGAAGAAGGCACGCACAAATTGCTATGTCAGAGCACCCAACCCCTTGAAACATAGAGAAAGATAAAAAAAAAAAATCAAAATAAGCTTTGAAGAAAGTTAGTAATGTTTTCGATTTTGTGAATTGTTTTCTGAGGTTTGCTACCAAACTTTGCTGTTTAGCAGATAAAATTAATATTTACTCAGATTCCATTATTTATTATTTTATTCATTATTGTCATTATCATTGCTGGTTTTATAGACATTATTATAATTAATAGTTGCCAAACAACAACAATAATAACAATCAGCATATAGGGAGAAGAAAATTCATAGATATGATTTAAATGTGAAGGCAAGTGTAGAAGTAAATGACATACATTTAATTACAAAAGCCTTTTGTTTATATATATATATACATATATATATATTATATATATATATATATATTTGCAACGTGAATGATCATTTTTGACTTCAGAACTGTCCAATCTGTAGAAGTAGCAGGCATAGAATAAAGTTTAGGTATTTCTCACTTCGTGCTCAAGAGTTTTGAATGAATACGTCACATTCATTCGGGTGGTCACATACGGTCTAGTCGCAGAAAATTTTCAACGTATCCGAAGCTCAAATCAGATCCAAAATTCCGCCTCTGGAGAGCCGCCGTGCGACACTTCATTTGAAATGACTGACCTCTGGTCTGTCATCTGTCGTTTTTGGAAGCAGTGAAAAGACGGCTTAAGTCCAGTAAGACGAAAGAAAATTATCTTTTTAAGATTAATTAAAATTGTAAGGAGTAATAAGTACTATTTATTAATTTTTTTATTTTTATTTTTTTGAGAAATGTAATTAAAGTACAAGTATTCCATTTAAATTGCACTTGAGCAAAGTACAAATCCCAAAAAATTATACTTAAGTATAATACTAACACACACATACATACAGAACTTAGGTGCGGAAGCCACACCATCCAGACAAAACATGTACAGTTTTTCTAAATTACTAAAACACATTTCTTGAAAACGTCACCCATTTTCTCACAACTTTAAACACAAAACCAAATCTTCAAACTACATTCACAAAACCCCTGATTCTTGACAATAAAAATATTTATTGTAAATAGTAAGCACATTTTGAAATTACTGTCAAAAAAAGTATAGTAATCACAACTTATACTAGTACAGTGAATATATTGTTAACTGTAATTACTGCAAGTAAGACAGTATTAAATATCTGTATATTCAGCACTTGCAGACTGTAAAAATAAAGTAGTCCAACTGCAAAAGCCCAAAGAATAAAGAAAACTCTAAATGCAAAACACATTACAGTATACTCACACAAAAATGTTGTGCAACCACAAAATCAAAGTCAATGAGAGATTCATTCTGCATTGGCGTCACATTTTCACATCATTAGAAACAAGTGTGAACAATTTTGAGTTGCTGTGTGTAAACAATGACAACTGTGTTGTAGTTGTGTTTTGCTGCCCATGTTTACCGTTTTGCAACACAAGTGCATCATAATGCGAAATGTGTTTTAGTGAGTGAGAATGTGTTTAGAGTTTTGATAAAAAGAGTGACTGATTCGACAAATGGGTTTAGGCCACTGAGCATTTGGTTCAGAGAATAGGGTTTAGTGTTTTAGCAATCCAGAAAAACTGTAATCTATTATGAAAACAAAATGTAATGTAAAGTAATACATGTTAACATTATTACAGGTGCACAATGATGAAATAGTGTTCCTTACATTAGTGTTTGGTCATTTTTTTTTACCAATTTGACTTTTGCTTTTGTAATACAAATGGTTTCCTTCATCTAAATGGTATAAGGATTGATTACTTTTTCTACACTAGGCATGTTTTCTATTTGTAACACCATGGTCAAGTTTGACTGCAAACATACAAAAATGCTAAACTTGAACAAATAATAGTCTGTGATATCTAGAACTTAATACCTAGAAATTAACTTTGTTACAACATTGGTCTACTGTGACCAGGCAGCATGTGTGGATCGCTGCAGCCTTCTACTGGTTATAATTGTCATTTCATGTAAGTGTTTTTTTTTCCAGTAGATGACACATTTTGAAATTTTTTTTTTTTCTTCAGTTAAATGAAGTGTATGTGTTTAATTAAATGAAAGTAATAAAAATGTTGTTTATTTTATATGAAAATAAATGGTGTAATTTAGTCATTAGAGTTAAATTAGGACTAAATACCATACAATTCCAAAATTAATACATAAGTTTAGTGTCATTATTTTAGTGAAATTAGTTTTATTACAACCCCAGTTCTCAAAAAGTTGGGACAGTATGAAAAATGCTACACTACAACTACACATTATATGACGTTTTTCCTTGTGAATTTCATTGTTGTTTGAAAATGTACAGTAATTTCAAATCAGATGATTGCAACACACTCCAAAAAAGTTGAGACAGGGGCAATTTAAGACTAATAACAATTTGACGAGTTGAAATAACAAGGCGATGTGAAACAGATGTTAAACAGGTGAGGCAATCGTGTCAAAGTATACAAACAGCCTAATCCTTCAAGAGCAAGGGTCATTCGAGACTTGATAATTTGCCAACAGATGCTTCAGCAGATAATCCAGCATTTTGAGAACAATGTTCCCCAAAGACAAATGGGAAGGATTTTGGGCATTTCACCCTCTGCAGTGCACAATTTAGTTAAAAGATTCAAGGAATCTGGTCAAATTTCGGTGCGTAAAGGGCAAGACGAAAACCACTTCTAAATGCGCGTGATCTCTGATCCCTCAGACATCACTGTCTTAAAAAAAGTCATTCATCTGTAATGGTTATAATGAACATGGGCTTGGGATAACTTTAATAAACCTTTGTTAGTCAACACCATTCGCCGCTGCATACACAGATGCAAGTAAAGACTTTACTATGCAAAGCAGAAGCCATACATCAACACTGTCCAGAAGCTCTGCTGACTTATCTCGGCTCGGTCTCATCTTAGATGGAAAGTAGAACAGTGGAACCGTGTTTTTTGGTCCGATGAGTCCACATTTCAAATAGTTTTTGAAAAACACAGCCGTCGTGTTATCTGGGCCAAAGAGGAAAAGGACCATCCAAGCTGTTATTAGTGTCAGGTCCACAAACCAGTGTCTGTATGGGCCAGGGGTGTGTCAGTGCCCATGGCATGGGTAACTCGCACATGTGTGAGGGCATCATTAATGCAGACAGATATGTAAAAATTTTGGAGCAGCATATACTGCCATCCAGCACCGTCTTTTCCAGGTATGTCCTGGCATTTTCAGCAGGACAACTTCAAACAACATACTGGCCGAATAAGCAGAGAGTGCAGGTGCTAGATTGGCCTGCCTGCAGTCCTGACCACCTCCAATTGAGAATGTGTGGTGGATTATGAAACTCACAATACGGCAACGAAGACCCCGTACAATTGTACAGCTGAAGACCTGCATAATGGATGAATGGGGGAAAATTCCACTTTCTAAACTTAACAAACTTGTGTCTTCAGTGCCTAAATACTTAATAAGTGTTATTAGAAGAAATGGTGATGTTTCACAGTGGTAAACACTCGACTGTCCCAACTTTTTTGGAGTGTGTTGCAATCATCTGATTTGAAATTACTGTACATTTTCAAAAAAAAAAAAAATTTGTTTTTTAAATTAAATGAAATTCACAAGGTAAAACATCATATAATGTGTAGTTGTAGTGCTTTCAATATAGCAAAGGGTGCACATAATTTACAAATCACTACCTTTTGTTTTTATTAGCATTTTTCATACTGTCCAAACTTTTTCGGAATTGGGGTTGTACATTTCATTAAAAAAATAAAAAATAAAAAATAAAATGTATTACTGTATCCGGTCAAATTTGACCGGGAATGCTAAGAGTGTCGGCCTTTAACGAAGACGGTAGAAGAGTTAAAGAATCATGGCGGAAGCAAACTGGCATTGGTCATAATTTAGTTTTACTTGTGGATTTTGACTGTATTATATATTTTGTTTCCATTTTTGTACTGTTTATTAAGAATAACAATAAAGCCTGCCAGAAAAGTAGACTTGAACCTAGTATAACACATTGTGAATTCTATGAATTGTGAGCAATCTTGGAGAGAGACAGAACACAGACATTACAAGCAAAGGAAAAATCATGCAACTTCGTTCCCGCTCCGTTTTCTCTCTGCACCGTTCTTATACTACACCCCCCCCCCCCCAAAACAAATCAGCTGTCACATGCCGGACGATCAGCATGAATTATAGATCATCACACACGCTGGCTGTTTTTGTGAACCCTCCTGCTGGTGGAAGAGGTAAATTGATCTCAGGTGATTACCAAAACCTACACGCACCAATGTAGTGTGCACTCAGGCGTAAAGTCTGCCAATCATCCAAGGTCATCAATACAGGCCTTTTTTCCACTTTGTCTAATTGGCTCCCATGTTGCCGGCTTCCTCTCTGGCTTCCAATAACATTTAGTCTAAAGTCAACAGGGGTTCTTATTGTAACTGACTTTATCAATGAGAGTCACTGTTTTCCATTCTCCTGGAGTGCTTCCGAGAGCCTACATTCACTCAGGTCTGGCAGGAACTTCTAGAGTAATAATACAACATCACTGTAGACTCTTTCTGCAAGGTATAATGGCCCTACTGTTAAAAGGGGAGTCATTAAAGGAATAGTTCACCTAAAAATACGGGTCGTTCCAACTGTAAGCAGTTTTTTTTTTTTTTTTTTTTTTTATAAAAAATTTGAAGATTCTTCTCGCAGCTATTTTCCATACAATGACAGTTCATAGTGACCGAATATAATCAATAAAAAAGTGTCCATATGACTTCTGCACTGTATTTCAAGTCTTCTGAATGCAAATGATAGCTTTATGTGAGGAACAAAATTTCTGAACTTTTGCAGAGGGGAAGATAACCAGTGAATAAAGACTTACATTTTGTTCTGTTCCTCACTCAAATTTATCGTATGGCTTGAGGAGACTTGGAATATAGTGCATGAGTCATATGGGCTACTTTTATGGTGTTTTGGGGAGCTTTCTTTCTTTAACATTGAAAAATAACATTGTACAGATTTAGAATGACATGAGGTTGAGTAAATAATACATTATTTTAATTTTTTGAGTGAATTATTTCTCCACACATGAAGCAAAGATTACATGCGGCTGCTGGGGGGAATCTTGCGTCCGTCTCTGAACCATGTGATACCGGGCCGGGGGAAGCTGTGGATTTGTGGGGGGAAGATTAACGCCGCCTCCCCTTGGGACACCACCTGAGACCGTTCAGCCTCCACAAAGCCTTCCATGTCTGAGAATGAGAGGCCAAAACATAAGAGAAAGAAAGTGAGAAGACAAAACAAGAGCACGGACAGTGTGACTCATCTGGCAGAAAGCACAATGCTCCATACTCATTACTTTCTTGGTAGCTTTTTAACTAACACGGTGTCCTAACTAGGTGCAATGCTATGTTATGTTTCCAGCATACATTTTTCTGTATGTTAATTTGTCTGTACTAAATAAACCAAAATGATGCTGGATGCGGTATGACACTTACAGGCAACCTGGACTTGTGTACTCCTCTGCATAAGAGCTCCAACCCGGTTCCTGACGATGCATCTGTAGAAGCCCGCGTGGGACCGGTCCAGCGATGGAATTACGTACCTGGTGAAAGAAAATCGTAGTGCCATCAAACATCCCCCATTTTTCCTACTTGTCGTTTTCACAGTGCAAGAGCTTACAGCGACTGTAGCCCATAGCACAGATTAAAACAAATGGCTTTTCATTCCAAAAAGCTATTTATCACTGGTCTATAATTAATCATACAGTGCTAGCTTCTGCTTGAGTGCAGATCGGGCCACAACACTCAGCCAGCTCAGAGTCCATGGCTAACCTGTTGAGGTACGAACATTCATCAACAATATATAGGGTTCCTCAGGCAGACGTGATCTTGTGATGTCAACAAAACAAGGTAGATGACAGTAATAATAGTGAAAGAGAGAGAACACAAAATATGTATGGAGAGAGAGAACACATACCTACAGTATGTATGGGGATATTGATAGGGATGGTGCTCCAGGGCCTCAGATTGGTTACCAGGGCCCTCCAAAGCCTCAGGCCAGAGACTGCCTGAGGAAGCTTAAACACCAGGGGTGCACAGCACATAGAGTGCAGACCACTAGACCCCCACGTGGCAAAGTAGGACTGGGATTCATAAGGAATTTAACGATACCAGTTCCTTTACAGTTCCATAAATGATACTTTTAGTATTTTAGAAGTGCACATTCTTATTGTTATTACCCTACCTATATTTTAACAGACTAGATTCTTGCAAATTATTTTTAATTAAGATATTTTATTCATTCATTGATTTTTATAAAATAACTCTACTTACAACAGAACTCATAATGTGTATCTTTGACTACACATTTTCATTTCAACAATCATCCAGTAATTACTCTGATTTAATTTTCACGAGCTTTAAGAATACATAACACAGTAACAATTCTTGGATCATTTTGAGACGGACATGACAAAATGAATGACTTGCGGTTCAGTAATTGTTTTATTACTAAAGAGAATCGGCTGATGAGAGTCATTTGTTCGGGAGGAAGCAGTGTATGTTTTGCACTGTAGGTTCAAAAGAACCTACTCACAAGAGTCATATATTGCGGAATCAGGCTACACTGCTCGCGCAGTATGTTTCACGCTGTAGATAAAAAAAAAGACTCATAAGAGTCATTTGTTTGGGAATCAGATTACACGGCTCGTGCAGTACGTTTCATGCTGTAGATAAAAAAAGACTCACAAGAGTCATTTGTTTGGGAATCAAGCTGCACTGCTTGCGCAGTATGTTTCATGCTGTAGATTAAAAAAGCTACTCATAAGAGTCATTCGTTTGGGAATCAGTCTACACTGCTCGCGCAGTATGTTTCATGCTGTAGATTAAAAAAAAAAAACGACTCACAAGAGTCATTTGTTTGGGAATCAGGCTACACTGCTCACGCAGTATGTTTCATGCTGTAGCTAAAAAAACGATGCATAAGAGTCATTTGTTTGGGAATCAGGCTACACTTCTCATGCTGTATGTTTTGCAGGGAAATGGAAATCCCCTGCCAAGTTTCATCAATGCTACATTAACACCACAAAAAGAATTCATGTAGTACCAACTCAAATAAATTAAGTAAAGTTTCATTTGACAAATTTAAATAGATAGAACGCAGTGAAATCAAGTTGTGACTAAATGATCTAGAATCATGTTGCATTAGTTCATTTTAATTAAGTAAATTGAACAAGCAGCAAAAATCTTATTTTGAGTCATTGGCAGAAGAATGCACCTTTGAGAACCGTTGACAGAACTGAAAGTTATAAAAATACTTTGGTTCCAGTATTTTTTTTAAATGGAATATGTTCTGAATAAGAAGCAGTTCTTGGTTCCTCAACCCAAGTAAGGCTGGGAGGTCAAACTGTTATTATTCAAATACTACTTGAATTTTCTAAATATAACCAAAAATCCTTACATCTGAATGCTTAAGGTATTATTTTTAGTCGTCTAACGTCATTACATAATGCGTATCATAACGTATGTTTTTTTGCCAGATCGCTCTTTTCGCTGAAAGTAGGATAAGTGGTCTGCCAGTTGGAGTCGTGGCAGTGTTAGGGGTACTCCAAATATGTGTTCCAAGGGGAAGGATGGACGCTAAAATTCACAGGTCCCCTATACCCCTGACCCAAGAAGACCTTAGTGGACACCCCTCGCCACCGGGCCTGTGACAATGTTCCCAGTTGTACCCCACTGATGATGACCCTGCCCAGTGGCCTCACGGGGGCATGATCTGGCCCCTGGATATGCATTGTGTATGTGCATGTGAAGGTCTCTGTGAAAGCCTGTGATCGTGGCGACGTATTATTTTGAAATAAAACATATCAACCGGGACTGGCCATCATAAAAGGTATGCAAGCGTGTTTTCATACGCCTACGCACACTGCTTCAGTCGCGAGCCCAGTGGCAAGACCTATTAGTTAAATGGAGTGATAAATAAAGAGCAGAGCATGTAGGCAGTGGCGCTTTTAACTCAACTAGTCAAAAATGCCTCATATTTACACTGCCGGCTCCTTCGTTGCATACATTACCAGTTACAGGTTTGTATGACCTGCTGAAGTGGATTCAGGCTTTTTCTTTGATAAGAGGATGTGATGAAACAAAGAAGTGTGCTGGTCCCCACTCACAAGCAAAAGAAAACACATAGACACACACACAGCTACACAATTCAGTGTCTGAGAGGCAGGAGACTGCTGGGAAGTTTTAGTCACTAGGGATCTTTTGGAAATGCTCTGTGGACTGTTGTTGTTCTCTTGAGTGACAGGCAAAAAAGCCATAGTGAACAAGAGACCAGAATATGTCTAACTTGACCCTTACATTGAGTAAGCACCAGGGCCCAGTTGCAAGAAACCCCCTAAGTTAAGAAGACCCTTTTTAAAAATGGTAAGTGTACGGTTATAAGGGTTTTCTTAAGAGGTTTCTTGCAGGGTTAAGCAACATTCTGTTTGAAGAACTGGCTCCCTTTCAATTTATGAGTTGAAATTTAAATTGAATTGGCCACACCCCACAGCTGCATATGCTGAATATGCAACAGTCTGGTTCTGGTAGTCAAAAATCCCATTTATTTTGTCCACTGGTGAATTGATTTTTAACAATGACTTCTAAACATTTAAAGACAGACCTACCACAAGCTCTGAGGTTGTTAATCGACGGTATATACTTCTGTTAAAGCTATCAGTCTAAATTATTTCAACTTCATTTTTTAAAAACTGTGTTTAATAATGCAGTTTCTGGTGAAGATCTACACTACCCATGATCCAAAAGAGAAATGATCCACCAATCAGAGATTGGCTGCCAAGAAACCACACCAAAGTAGCTCTTCAACGACCACCTAGTCTCACGACAAACTTCAAATGACGCAGTCAGGTCAGTCTCCTTACACTCTCTACTTAAATCATTAGTTTTATATTTTTCATCTGCACTGCTTCATGATCATCCGCTCTGCTTCATGGGATTGTAGTTCATTTCCTCATTAAAGATGTTAAGTACTTGTACCTTTGTCCAATATCCAAATACATTTTTGCTTAAAATCAAAGTTTTTAACGTTTTGATAAGTAATGGGCATTTAGGGTAATTTTGTAGTCGAGTACTCTTACACATACAAAAATGAGTAATCGATTACTTGAAATTGAAAATTTAAGTTTAACCTTCAACTTTTTAATATTTTTTTCTTATGAAGAAATTAGCACTTGCATTAACAACAAGATCTAGATAAAAAAAAAATGAAAACCAAAAAAGAAAAAAACAAACACACGCAGAAATACACACACTTTTCAAACTTTGTGAAGCGATACAATCACTTTAAAGAGGGGCTGAAAAACCCCTTCTTCATCTCGACTGGAGGGACAGGTTCTATCGCGTCCTTCCGTAGGAGGGTAGCGATCTCCGCGCAAGGTAGCAGCGTTTTCGTCCTTCACCAAGTTGAAGTGGACACCGCTGAACCTGGGCGGACGCCCGGCGAAGTGAATCGCGTAGTCGAGTCAGACGGTCCGGACCAGCCCTCGTGACGGATTGGAAAGCTCAAGCCATGTGTCCAAGTTCCACGCAAGGGGGACCAAAGGGACAACGTCATCGGACATACCGGCAGGTGGGGCCTCACGGCGGGGCGGAGCTCGAGGTGCCACACCACGTCGTGGCCGTGCTGAGTCTAAGGACATCGAAGCATTTACCTGGCTCCTTGTGACCACCCCCAGAACAGCCTGGGACGGGGGAGGAAGAGGCCTGTCCTCATGACCCGTGGAGACTGTCACATCGGTGGAGGATTTGTGCCACAGCTGGGTGCTCAGGGGTGGGAGACCACCGCTGGAGCGCCAAACCTGCTAAATAGAGTGGTGGACGGTGGTCGTGATGACAGCCGTGCACACCGGATACGTGACCAGGGAACAAGGAAACCGCTCTTGCTGAGCTCTTGAGTACTGCAGCCACTTGGGCATGCAGCGCAATTAAATGCAAAAGGTAACAAAAAGATGGAGAGATCTGCTTACCAGCTCCAGAGCAGCGGGTTTCGTTGTCCCTGGGTCGCCCGTCTCAAGGGCGCTTTGAAGCCTTTCATGGGTTCTGGGCGGCCGCGAGACAGGTGGCATCTGCTTCCTGCGGTGGGCTCCACGCCGGGGCTGGGCCAAAGAGTTGGGCTGTGGAGGAGCCGGTGCAGTCACCGCAGGGGGACGCCCTTGGCGATGAGTAGACGGGGTGCGGGATCTTGAGCCGTGCCGGGGCAGGATATGCCGGCTAGCATCCGTCTACTGCTCCACCACCGAAAACTGCTGGGCAAAGTCCTCGACGGTGTCGCCGAACAGGCCCGCCTGGGAAATGGGGTCAGCAAAGAATCGTGTCTTGTCGGCCTCGCCCATCTCGATCAGGTTGAGCCAAAGGTGGCGCTCCTGGAACACTAGTGTGGCCATCGTCCACCCGAGAGACCGCGCCGTGACCTCCGTCGCTCAGAGAGCGAGGTCGGTCACCGAGCGCAGTTCCTGCATCAATCCAGGGGCAGAACTACCCTCGTGCAGTTCCTTTAGCGCCTTGGCGAACTTGTAGGAGAGCCATGGCGTGCAGGGCGGAGGTGGCTTGTCCAGCGGCACCGTAGGCCTTGGCCGTCAGAGACGACGTAAACCTACAGGTCTTGGACGGGGGCTTTGGGCACCCACACCAGGTGGCGGCGCTCTGCGGGCATAGGTGCACCGCGAGCACCTTTATCCACTGGGGGATTGCCGAATAGCCCTTGGCCGCCCCACCATTGAGGGTAGTGAGGGCGGGGAAGCTGAAAAGATCGGGACCGGGCAGTAAAAAGTGCCTCCCGCGACCTTGTCAGCTATTCATGCACTTACGGGAAGAAAGGAATGGGGGCGGGGCGTGGCTTTGAGCGGCGCCGCGAGCCCAGGAACCAATCACCGAGCCGCGAGGGTTCAGGGAAGAGCAGAGGGTTCCCCTCTAGCCGACGCTCACGGCTGCCCGGGAAAGCATGTCGTCATCTCCACGTCAGCCTGTGACTGGGCAAGGCTTCTGACTGGACGAGCCCGCTCTCCGATGCTGCGCTCGAGAGCTCATCACTTTCGCGGGCTCCGAATAAGAGGACGAGCCGGCGGACTCATCCAGAAGCCCGATCGGGGCAGACGAGCATGTTGGGGAATGGGAGGTCCGCGGGGGGATACCCGACGGAGGCGGTCCCATTGGGATCCCCAAATCAGCCCCAGTGCTAGCCACGCTGGCCTCATACCCGTGGGTAAAAGGACCGAGGCGGGGAGCCTCTGGGGTGGCTTGCTTTATTATGAAGGCGAGCCGCGACCGCAACGTTGCCATGGACATATCCCCGCAATGAGAACATGACCATCCACGAACGCTGTCTCCGCGTGAGCAGTACCCAGACACGAAAGACAGTGATCGTGACCGTCAGAAGGCGAGAGATAACGAGCGCAACAAGGAATAACACACAATTGGAAAAGCATCTTTAGAAAGAAGCGTCTTTAAAAAGACGTTCCGTGTGTGCCGCTCTTTTAGAGAAATATACTCTTATATTTCTGCCGAAGCACCCAGGAGCATTCTCTGCAGTGCACCAGTGCAGAGGGGGGAGAAGCCACTGAAATGCGCCGTCAGATCCAGCAGAGGTGAATGAACAGTAGTATTCAGCTCAGTGAGCATAACCGTTCGGCTCCGAAGAGAAAATCTGAATGAGTGGTTGCATACCAGCTCCTTTTATACCCGTATGTCCAGGGGAGTGGCATGCAAATACCACTCATCAATTTTCATTGGCCTTTTATCAAAGACCAGAGGTGTCTCGGGCTCCCAAGAGTGACCCATAGCGTCACTACATCGACACAACGTCGAGTGAGTGACAGATGGGGAACACTGAGACATCAAGTTCATTTTAAGTGCATAAAACAATAGCAGCATTACGAACATTAATGACCATAAAATCAACATAAAACAATCATAAAATTAACAAAAATGAATGACCATAAAATCAACAGCAACAACATTGCCTAGGTCAAAGCTTTCATCTAAAAACCCTTACTGCTTACTGATAGTCCATCAACTATTCCAAAGCTGAGGTGCATATCTTAATGCTGAAACCTAAAAGGAGCACATGTGAGAGAATGTGAGAATATTGTGCTTCCTGGTATGAATATGATGATATTGATATGAAAATTATCTACAAATTATTAACAATTTACTACCGTTGCCTTGTTTATATGTGTGACAAGGTCTCTGACTTTCTTTTCAAGGAGGAAGTGAGGGCCAGGTAAATATTCAACACAAGTCTTTGTTTTCACACACTTTTCAGTGTAACATAAACAAGTTTGCTTTTCAGCTTAATAAATGCATGCACACACAAGAACTCAGCTGCATGCATCTCTCTCCCCACTCCGGCGGTTTGGACTGCCCTTTTAAACCCCTCCAGCTATCACTGCAACACAAAACAGCTGTTACAGGTGATTTCCCACAGGTGTCAATCCTTACCACTCTTCCTCTCCCAGCCTCGCTCTCCACAGATGTTGCTCAGCCATGCCCACATCACCACAATATGTAATCATGTAATCTATAAAAAGTAACTGTAGTCTGATTATTAGTATTTTAACATTTAATTTAATCCAATTACAAGTACTTGATTTTTGTAATTTTACTACATAATCCAGATTACATGTAATCCGTTACTTCCCAGCACTGGTAGCCTCTGGGCAGAAGTCAATGCAGTGTCACGGCTCCGCTGAGTTTGTCGGTTTGTTTTGTATATTTTGTCATTTTCTCTCCCTCATGTCTCGCAGGCACGGCCGGCATGTATCCATGGGAACACTGATTGTTCCCGAGGGAATGCTGCTCATACCATTGATTAGTATGCCGAGCAACACCTGTTCTCCCCTAATTCACTCCATTCTTTGGAAATCAGTCTACACTGCTCGCGCAGTATGTTTCATGCTGTAGATTAAAAAAAAAAATGACTCACAAGAGTCATTTGTTTGGGAATCAGGCTACACTGCTCATGCAGTATGTTTCACACTGTAGAATCCGTTACTTAGCAACACCTGTTCTCCCCTAATTCACTCCATTCTTTAGCCCGTTGTGTTCTCAGTGTTTTGCTAGATTGTTGTTTGATGTTGAGAACTAACTTCACTTTCTCTGCCTAGTCTCGTGTATCTGTTGGTTGCCCGCGTGTCGGGTGTGTGGTTGCCTTCCAGTATTGCTGTGTGTTAGTTGGTCTTTCACGGAGGATACCTCGTCTCTGCCCGTGTGTCGGGAGTTAAGTTCACTCATCTCTGCTGGACGTTGTTCTGCACCTCACTAGCTTCAACGTAAGATTCTATGTATCTGTTCCTGACTTCCACAATGCATACACTCATCCTATGAACACACTTTTCATGGATTGCCCCTTGCGCAACTACGACGTGCACAACATTGGAGATCGCTTCCTGCTGCTGCAACCGGTGTCGGGATTTTCTACATTCCTCAACCCAGTGACTGCTCATTATTATTGTTAATAAATCATTTGAACTGTTCCTCTGCTCTTGGGTCTGTTTGTCTCACTATTGTTCGTTACAGGCGGAGCTGAAATATTACATCACTGGAGTAAGTTTCCGACCAAGAGCATTTAAGGATGGATGTTTTTGTGGCAGAAGTTATCTGTTTCTTTGGTGAAGTTGTTTACTAGCTAACTGCTTGGATATGTTTTCTATTAATGTTGTGTATGCTTATGTTTGTTGTCATGCTTTAATGAGTCGAACATTCCCCAGGGAAATCGTGTTTACCGTTCGGATTGTTGAAGGTTTTAGTACAGATGTTTGCCAGTAAATCTGTAACAAGTTTACAAATTAAATTCTGTGTATTTCTTCCTTTTAAAATTTCCTAGAAATAATGATTCAGAACAACAATTAATTACCCAAGTCACAGCAATGCACACGATTTTGCTCAGATCAAGGATACTGTACATATTAAAATAGTTCTCCATGAATTTATGCTAATTTCAAGCTGTTTGTAAGTACCAATCTGTTTTCATACCACAGTGTTTCACTAATACACAGATTTACTCGTTTAGCCTGCTATTTAACCTCCTGAGACCCACGTCCACATGTGTGGACATTACGTTTTGGCTTTGCTGGGTTCAACCTGGGTTCGACCTGGGTTCAACTTCAACCTGCCCAGAGACTGCTTCAAGATTAAAATGAGGTGGATAAAGCACTTAAATAATAATCAAGTTGCTAGATATAAAAAAAGGGCTGATGATAAACAAAGCACACACTATCTTAGTAAAATATGTTTTATATTGCAAGTGAATAACATTCTAACATGAAAATAGCATGTCATAGCTACAGACTGCTGCCCTGGAGCTTCTGCCCTGAAACTGCTGGTGCTGAAAGGCTACAGCTGGATATATCTCGGCTGGTTTGGTTAATGGCTTAAAACTCTTTACAAAGAATTTTAGGAAATCCCTATAGAAAACAAATAATAGAAAAAATACTTCCGGAACCAAGGCGGCTTAAAAATTAGTGGGCACTGTTGTGCTCTACTGGAATTTGAACTGAAATGACAGGAAGAGAAATTTACTGACTCAATGAACACAAAAGTTATGCAACAAAACAGAATTATTTCAACAAATTTGACTAATTATTTCCTGATATGTAGAATATACTTTAATATATTTAATATATTTAATAAAATATATTTTAATCAAATTAATTGCATGGTATGTCGATTAATTAATCTAATTAATCGCAATTATCGCATACATACCATTAATATTTGCTGAGAAAGCCCCTAAAATAACAATAATTTAATATATAATAATTAAATAATTATTAATAGTTATATAAAAAATATATAAATAAAATATATACTGTATATTATAAAAAATAATAATACAGATAATTAAAATGCATTACATTATTTTGTCACAGAAGTAAAGCATTAAAAAGACATCCAAAAAGTGGATTTAGAATGCAATATACTGTTTATTTTCATATTATTGAACATAAGCCAATTATTGGCCTACAGTTCACAGCAATCCATTTTGCAATTGAATTTGTCAACAGTTTTATTATAAGAGATTTATTATAAGGGCTTGTTTAAGGACACGTCAATGTACACCTGCATCAGATGGACACTTTTGGAGCATCTCGGTTGCGTTGCATCATAGACGTACCATTTTTAGTTCGCTGTGTCAAGTTAAACGAAGTTTGAAACTTAGAAAAACACGTCTTGAGATCCCTGTGTTCGGATTTGCACTCCATCAAGCTGTGTTTGAATGCAAGAATGTGTTCTCATCTTGTGTTGTCTGCTGTCGGTAAGTGTGGTTTGTTCTCTGTACACTGCGCGTTGCCATATCCATCACGTTGTTTTCGGATAACTTTAAAAATACATATTGACATTAAAATTTTATATTCTTTCATAGTGGTCCATAAAATTAATGTTTATTTATTAAATATAATTAAATAAATATATCTCACATTTTGTGAATATGAAAACATGTTTATAGGTAATTAATACTGAAAAATAAATTTATTTTTAAAAATAAGGCAATTTTAAAAGCAATCTAAATCCAGTTTTGAATGGTGCACAACTGTGGTGAGCACTGCGGGTAGGTTAGTCTTTTTCAGGTTTTTAAAGCTATTAGAATGCCTTTAAATGCAAATGCAGTTATGAAAGACTCCATCTGCAGTCCTGTGGTCAGCAGCTACACAGAGTGAAGGCAAAAAGTACAGCCCACCCACCTCACCATGAGCTAAGAGAAAAAAAATCACTTTGCCTTTTCAAATATAAATATTACATAGCTCTTGCAGCTATTGGAAATAATTCACAAGCTACCTGCTCTTTCTTGATGGATAATTCTGCACTCGCCTCACTAGGGATACAACATTTATGTAGAATACAAAACATGGATGGAAGGCGATTGTTCATAAAATACATCTCATGCTCATTTAATGTGAGCTGAGAGGCAATGAGTGTGATTTCATGGCTGCACAGGGAATGATGTGACACATCTCAAGAGGATAACAGTCCTCTAATACCCCTGACTCACTAAAAAGAAATGAGACATCACTTAAATAAATACCAGAAAATGATACATTTGTTAAAAAATTGTGGTTAAAGTTGTATTTGTGATGGTGATTAAGCTGTCTAATGAGAAAATGGGAACTCCGAACAAGTGTTACTGTTGTTAAAAAAAACTGGATTTTCACGAACTGAGAAAAATAAAACAATTAACGTAAAAACTGAAACTAAAATAACATAAATTTTTATGACTCCACAACTAATAAAAATAAACATTTAGCAATAATTCATAAAAATGTAGTTTTTCATATCCAGTATGTTCTCAAATTTGAAACCTTTAAAAAATCACATTCATTTTACATGAAAATGCCGCTAGATAGCAATAACACTAGGTAGCAATGAGAAATATAACGCTGTTAACATATTAAAATTATATCAGTTACGAAACGCATTAACTTCTAAAACTAAAAGTAAAAAAGTAAAACTAACAGTGAAAACTAATGACAGCTATACTAAATTAAGAGTTAAAAATACATAACTATAATAATAACCCTGCTCCCACCTGTACTCCAGGGAGAAACGCGTCAGCTCGGTACCATTGTAAAGCCATTTGAACTCCAGGGGCCAACTGCCCTCAGCCATACAGGTGAGAACCAACCGATTCCCTTCCAGGTGGACTTGGGTTGCCACCGGCTCCATCTTGAAGTAAGGTGGAACGTCATCTGGAAAAGGGGTGGAGAGAGAGAAAAAGAAAGAGGCTCAGTGTGGTTCACCCAAGTAGGACATGTTCCTTGACCAACATCCTTGTTAGTCCTGGAACAACATCATTGTCAACCAGTCAGATTAAGGGTTAGATTTAGAATTTGTTTTATATTTTTTCAAAAATGTAAATGAACATTCAAAATCCATTTGATGTTTAAACAGTATCTAGGTTAGAAACATACAGTATGGAACATCATTTACCATACAACTGGGACTATAAAATGAGAAATTATCAAAAACATTTTCTGGTATAAATGAGAAATCTTTTACAAATATCATGAAATTTTAAGTAACAAATATCAAGATTCTTGATGACTGATCTGATGATCTGATGATTTCCTGAACAAAATGTGCCTTTTAATAATTTTAAAATATATAATAAAAATAAAAAAAACTAACTGCTTATTAAAAAATACATAAATAAAAAAATAATAAAAAAAGATTATTCCAAACTAATACTTATGCCATCAGCTTTAAAAGAGACTGTTTTTTTTTTTTTTTCTCCAGACCCTTTAAGCTCACATGGACCCATGGGGGGGAAAAAATCGTACAAAATATTAGTAACTACAGTCTTGACCAACATAAAATAGATATCGTTTTAAAGCTCAAAAGCTGTACTTTACAATGAATGCAGGCCAAATTATGATAAAAACTGAACAAGTGCTTTGAAATTTGCAGACAAATCAGAAGTGTTCCATTTTGATCATTTATGAATAATTTTGCACTGTACATATTAATGTAATCGGTAAAAACATCAATCTCATTAAATAGCCATGTGTCATATGTTGTTGGAAAGCCCTCAAAGAGTGGAATACAACTAGCAGATTTGTTTTATTGTTTTAAAAAAATATAGTGAATAATAGCTACTGTAATTATATGTCTTTGACATCCATGTTTCATGTGAACAGGTGTTGCTTAATTGCTTATAACTTCACGAAAAATAAACAGAACATAAATATCACATACCATTAATTAGAGGAGGCAATTATCTTTCTAATGAGCCCACACACAAGGTAATCAGATCATAAGTCATTTGATAATTGACACGAAGCACAATGTGCACAATATGGCATCTCGCAATCTGGCCAAAAACATGTTAGCTTTCCTGGATCAGATGCCGTCATTGGCAATTATGTAGCCTCATGGAATGCTAAACCAGTTGGATGTTTAATTGAGTTCAGATCAGTGCAAAAATCATCCATATTTGGGCAGAAAGACATGTGATTAGTGACTGTTACTATGGCCAACAAGAGATGGCACCAAGAACATGACACAGACTCAATGATGACTCAAATGGCACAGAATGAAACACATTCTGTGAAATCTAATTTCTAAAATCATGTCTGCATGCTGTGCATACATTTAGTCAGTGTTGTGTTTGCATGTGTAATTAGTTCTTATGTACAATTATAAGTTTACAGTTACAGTTGACATGATTGGGAACAAAACAAAAGCAGTTTTCGGAGTCACCGTATTTATACAAAGTGATATATAATGTGATATCAGAAAAATAAGATAAAAAGTACATTTTTGGCTCACTTTTGTTGTGATTTTTTCAGCAGTTTCATAGGCTAAGAGTCACAAAATTTATCATAAACTAAATCATTCAAAAGTTTGAAAAGTTTTCTTTACAATGATACCAAACACTTGACCCTCCTTGTTTTTTGTTATAAGCCTTTAAATTTGGGTTTGCCACTGAAACAGGAAATATTTAAAACACTTTCAGAGCCTAAAGGCTTAATCCACTTTTGACTTTGTCACATAAAAAATATCAAAATGACTTTGAATTGAAAACATGTTCATCACAGTAGACATGTATTCAATTAATTGTTTTGTGTGAATTGCCTTTTTAATATGTTTATGAATCACTTCAAAAATGAGCATCACATCACTGACCCTCTTGCATTTGAAATAACAACAATAAAAATACAATAACAGCAAATGTCATGTATCGTTTGTGTTTATACATGCTGTTGCTGAGCTATTATTATTAATAACAATGAGATTCTTTTCAGACAATCAGTCATCAAACCCTTGAAAAACACAACAAGTTTAATGAAGGTTGCAGCACAGAGATGAACTTTTAATTTAATCAACCTCACTAAGTGTTCACTTAAATGACTCACTCACATATAATTTTGTCTTTTAAGTTTATTGCAAGCTCATTTAGATTCGGACATGGCTATAAGTGGTGATGTCCGAGTGGCTGACTTGTTTACTTTGGACCCATTTAGGTTGATTGTGTAGAAATCCGCTTATTGCCGCTCACAACACTAGGGAACAGCTTGCTCTGCGCTGCTGCTAATCCCACAATCCACCTCGCAAGCGTGGCGCTTGGCCTCCATAGGAATGCACTGAAAACGCTTGCTCACTTTTGCTCACAACGCGCCAGTGGAAACGTACGGTAAGGAGGACAACAGGAAACAACAAAAAAGTGCCACCACACAATGTGTCAGAACACACGCACTACTTGCCAAGCCATGTCTCAGTCCAGCTTTGATTGCTTCATTGGAATGTTCTTTCACTACAAAGGACTTTTATCCAAAATCATGTCTTATTTTATAAATCGTACTGAGAGATTGAGCGAGACAGAGACAAAGAAGGAGTCAATAAGGCAGAAGAGCTGAACACAATGTGACAAATCGAATTTGGCCTCTTAAAATATAACATAAAATCTGAGAAACGATTTTGTTTCTTTGTTGTTGTTCTCTGTTGTGATCTTGAGAAGGTATGGAGTTGAAACAGGAAGCGTCTGAAGTTATGATAGACGTTCAAGTGTCTGACGGGGTGAGTGAGGGAAGGTTTTGAAGATGCAGACGATTCCTCAGCAAACCTGACAGAATGAGCCATAGTGTGCTGAGGAATCCATTCATCCTCAGTTCTTTCTAAAACAGCTAGATTATACAGACTCTCAGACAAACACAAAGCCCTGCATGTGGGTGCCTTCAGCCAGCAGACAAAGTGCTTTCATTTTCCTCACAAGGAGAAGATGATGTGATGTATATCGATCATGCTTACTGATTCTCTGTAGGTGACATAGACAATTGTCACTGTGTTTGTGAAAGACTAATTAAAGTTTGTATTAACTGAGGCAATAAGGCAGTGAGCCCTGGAGCCCTGTTGCAGGGTTGTTGGTAGATGTTGCCCCTTGAGTTAAATATTGCACTGATTTTTCTGGCCTAGGAGGTGCACTGTGAGGCATATAATGGGGTCTCTCCACTAGGGGGTGCCACTGAACCCATATTGAGTGACATAAACCAGTGGCTTTCAACAAGTTGGTCTGTTCTAATAGGGCCACGGACAGGCAAAAACAGTGCTAAATGCAAATAATGACATGCAACTAACAATATAACCAAGCATAGTTGGGATAGCTATATAAATCGACTTTTAAATAGACTCCCCGACTTATAAAGGGAAGAGAAAAGGCTTCCCATGTCTTTTGTTGTTGATGTCAAAGGCTGTGAGTCCAGTCAAACTCTGCGATATTGTTAGCGCAAATTCCTCTGTCACTTGGTAGAAGCAAAGTGCCTTTAAGGCAAGTCAGGTCACTTGGCAGCCATGTTTGCAACACCTTCGGGATTATAGCTCCTGTCAACTTGGACAGCTGGTCAAGATTATGATAAAATAACATATTTAAATCAGAAATAAAAAGCTGACAGGAACCGTACCAAAATTGTGCTTCTTCAGCTCAGATAACTCTAAAACAAATTTTTTTTTCAGGCTGGTTTAGCTAATACACATGCACCTTCTTGATGTAAACTGACAGGTGATGTCTCTATCAAAAAGATGATTGGCTCTTTTGACTGTAAGGCAGGACTTTCATGGCTGTTTATGACTTAATAAACACTTATTTTTAGCACTATTACTCACTGTCTGATATCGAAGTTTTACTTGCATCATTTAAAAAAAACGATACATTTGAAAGATTTTATTACATTTTCACACTTAATCCAATGTGATTTGCTTCCGCTGTAGCTCACCTGATAAAGCATTGGACTTTGGACCCGGAAAACCATGGTTTGAGACAAGTCAAACATGCAAACTGACGTGAGGTGAGAGCGTCAGTGTCATAGAAGTGACAAAATATGACATAGTTGCTTCAGAAAACGTGCTTTTCATTTCTCATTTTGTTTTTGGACACTATCGGTTAGGTTTAGGTGTTGGTTTAGTGTAAGGATGTCTGTTTTTGTCTACCTCTCATTTTATTTTAGATCACTAATGGTTGGGTTAATGTTAAAGTTTTAGGTAAGGGAGGTACGTTTTACTCATTAAAACCTATATCTAATATTCACCTTAAAAACCTCGTCTGATTACAATACAATTTCACTTGCTTTTGGCGCCCCCGCTGGGCATTTCACTGGGAATCTGCAGCCAAACCTGTAATAAGGCACGTAATTTAGTTTTGCAAAAATGTTGCCACAATCACATAATGAAACCAGTCTGGACATTTCATATGGGTTCACCCGCAACAAGGATAAATGTTTTGCGCCAGGAAATATTGCTCTCTGAGTGATGATACCATTGAAATTCAAGAGACTTTTAGAAACCTAAAATTGTCAATTGTTCTATTCCACCAGTGTCATGTTAATAATTGTTAGGGGTGCAATGATTCACTCAGCTCATGATTCAGTTCTATTCACCAATTTTGAACAAAATTAAAATGAAACTCAAATGAAAACAATGCATTTATTTCAGAAACATTAACAATGTTCAAACATTCAACAATCAACTATTTATTTTTTATTTTTTGTACATTGCAATTAGGCCTGTCGCGATTATTAATAATCATCTGACTGTGGTTATTTGATCTAACCGTGGTTATTTCAGATAACCACGATTATTGTGCACTTTAAATTCCAATCACATTTTAATCGCACAATCAAGGAAATTTTAAGCAAATATATTAATTCCATGAACGGCACGTTTGTGTATCATTCAGTTAAACTCCAAGCATCACTGAGCCGGACCGCGGATGTCAAATAGAGCAGGTCCTGTCTGGAAGAGCTCGTGAAGCGCTTCTCAAGCCCTCTGATGCGTGCATCATCAGCTGAGGTTCGTGCCAAACTCAAGCGAAAATATAAATGAACAAAGATAAACTTTAATAGTGAACGCAAAGCGCTCCGGTTTCACTATAATTTAACGATTGTGTAATGGCAAATGTTCCTGGTCAAAGCGGGTTCATACACAGTGTTAATGACACAGAGGAGGAAACGAATGCTTACTCTATTTCTGTGATAAAATGATGAAATGAAACATCAAAGGTTTTGCTTCAAGAGAAATAAGGGCTCGTGGGTTTAATCAAAGAGCATTAAAATGATGTGTGAAAGTGAAGAAATTAGGACAGAAATATTTGACCATTGCTTAATATAATATTATATATTATAATATGAATACAATATAATAATAAAAAAGTATATTATTTTTTAATAACAATAATATATATATATATATATATATATATATATATATATATATATATATATATACAGTACATACACTGGTGGCCAAATGTTTGGAATAATGTACAGATTTTGCTCTTATGGAAAGAAATTGGTACTTTTATTCACCAAAGTGGCATTCACAATGTATACTATTACAAATTTTCACAACTTCTTAAACTACTTCAAAGAGTTGAGCATCAAGATCAGTAACGTATTCTAAATACTTTGGATTACTTCTTCAGCACTGGTAGATTTTTTTCACTTGTTTTGACTATAAAAACTCTGCCAGTGCAGTAAGACAAAATACACATGTTAAAAATACATTCTCTGAAAAACCTAAATATCTTATGCAGTGTTGTTTCTAAAACAAATTGATCTTGTTTTAAGGATTTATTGATATTTTTACAGGAAAACAATACAAAAATTATCATCAAGAATAAGATTTTCACACTAATATCAAAGGTCTTACTAGAAAAAAGAAATTATGATCTAAGTGAATTTTCTTGATAAAAAAAATCTGATCGTGCCTGATAACATGTGCATGTAAAATGGCTAGAAATAGCATTTTAGCTTAGCGTAAAGCTGACAATTTACACAAGGTTTATTTCTATTTCTTCTGCTCCAAACTTACTTCAAACTTACTTCTCTTTCTGCTCGTATGAATGTAACATCATAAGAAAGTGTTTCACCGCTGTTCAAATGCACTTTGGATCACATCATTTATATGTATAAATGTTTTCCATCTGAAAGGACTAAATATTAAATGAAACAAATGACAATAAAATGCAAAGTAATCTCTTCAGTAATCAAAATACTTTTTGAATGTAACTGTATTCTAAATACCAATGATTTAAATTGAAACTGTAGTGGAATACAGTTACTAATATTTTGTATTTTAAATACGTAATCCCGTTACATGTATTTCATTACTCCCCAACCCTGTCTATTGCATACTGTGGCAACTCAAAAACAAACACAAAGACAATGTTAAGCTTCATTTAATGAACCAGATAGCTTTCAGCTGTGTTTGATGTAATGGCAAGTGATTTTCTAGTACCAAATTAGCAGTTTAGAATGATTACTCAAGGATAAGGTGTTGGAGTGATGGCTGCTGGAAATGGGGCCTGTCTAGATTTGATCAAAAATGACTTTTTCAAATAGTGATGGTGCTGTTTTTTACATCAGTAATGTCCTGACTATACTTTGTGATCAGCTGAATGCCACTTTGGTAAATAAAAGTACCAACTTCCTTCCGAAACAGCAAAATCTGTACAACTTTTGGCTGCCAGTGTATATATATATATATATATATATATATATATATATATATATATATATATATATTATGACATATTTTAGTATTTAGTAATATTTTGATATTTAAAATATTATTTTGCATGTCTTTCAAGTTTTTAAGGCCTTAAAATGAAATCATATACAGTATCCCTATTTTATTATTTGATTTATATATTTGAAGTTAAATATGTAAAAATGACATCTTAAGGTATACAAAGCACACATGCACCTTAAGAAATTAATCGTGAAAGCCCTAAAACAGACAATTGATCATCATAATCGCAATTATTTGTTTGATAATTAATTGTCAGCCAAATTTCATAATCGTGACAGCCCTAACTGCAATGAAAATGTGCATGTTTTTTGGCCTATGCAGTTCATGGTAACATTACTGCATTTCATTGTTTAATTTTTTATGATAAACCATTTTTAATACTGTTTTGGGTCGCCTCTTAAATCTAGGTCCAATCTGGGTCTAGAGGACAAAACAGTTGAGAACCACTGAAGAAGGCTATTAAAAGTTGACATTGCAGTTCGACACAAGCAAAAAATATACACAAATACAAGGGACACATAAACTTATCCTCTCATGCATAACATACAAACAAGTACACATTAAAACGATCATTCACACTCCCGCACAAACTTATGCATCAAGAATGGGTAATTGTAGTCATCTACTGGAGTTGGACTATTATTATTAGACTAATCAAGCCTGGTACAACCCTCCAAATCACTGCCACTGAATAACACAGGCTCTTGAAAGCAATCCCCATGTGAGCCAGTCTTCCTAACCCCCCACTCCTCGCCACCCCCCAAACACTGAGTGCAGCACGCTCACCAGCAGTATCACAGCAGTCATTTTATCCTGCAGTAAATGCACTGCCATTCAGCACAGCCAGCGGAGGGGCACATCCACTTAGCAATGCCACATAATAAACATACAACCATTAGAGACCTCAGGTGCCAAATCAGGCTCCACATCGATTGGTTGAAAGCAACATTCCCCCCCACGACGACATGATGGAAGGTTGTGCATATCTGTGCTAAAGTGTGTGTGTGGCTTGGCTTTACGATTGTTTGCTCCATCTTATAATGTCTCGTCTTGATTAAAAAGAAAAATCTCTCTTTGAGCTCTCAGTTCTTTCTCCTATACAGCAATGAGATTAAAGGAATATTCCAGGTTCAATACAAGTTGAGCTCAGTCGACAGCATTTGTGGCATAATGTTGATTACCACAAAAACATTTTTAGACTCATCCCTCCTTTTCTTTAAAAAAAAATACAGTTACAGTGAGGTACTTACAATGGAAGTGAATCCATATACATTAAAATACTCAGTTTTAAAAGTATAGCCACAAGATGTAAACAATATGTGTATAAACATGATTTTAGTGTGATAAAATCACTTACTAACCTTTTCTGTGTAAAGTTATATTCCAATTTTAAACTTAATTGCCATGACGATGTAATGCCATAAACCCTAAAACATTTAAATGACCGTAAAAATGACAATTTAAACAACTTTACAGCTCAAATAATACACAAGTTTTAACAGAAGAATTAATGTAAGTGCTTTTATAAAATTATATGTTTCACATTTCTGCCTTTAAACTCGATATTTGCTTCTTCTATTTTGATGAAAAGGAGGATCAAGTCAAAATTAGTTTTTGTTGTAATCAACATTTTGACACAAATGCTGTCGATTTTGAGCTTAACTTGTATTGAACCCTGAAATTTCCTTTAAATGGATAGCAAATGGAGACTTTGGCTTCAGTGTTCATAAGTCTGCTTCTGAGATCTTCTCACATGTATCTTCTCTAGAGTTTCAGAAGAGATCTCAGTAAAAACTGTGCTCAGATTAGTCAAGATAACCAAAGTCTGCAAAAGTCAGAGATTTCAATATAAACCTAAACATTTCTCATCAATTATCAAGTTGATACTTGAACTTCATTATGTGTCCTGAGCTCTGAAGGTGAAACCTCTGAGCAATGTTTTTTTGCTCTGGTTGAGGCAGAACTGCTCTTAAGTCAGATCTTAAACTCCCTTTGAAAGTTATGTTGCTTATCTAAACCTTTAACTTCTGTGCTCTGAGAGACCTCTACATGGTAGAATCAGCTGTATTGCTTTATTTACAAAACAATGAATGGGGCTTTCTGGCTGACTTTGTGGAAATCTCACTAATGGGTTTCTATTATGTCAGACGAAAGGTTATGTTAGCATGAAATGGAGGCAGAGCAGGGACTAGTTTGCGGAGGTCTTACATTGTCCTCGCACAGGAAGCTTCTTGGTGCTGAGAGCGATCTCCACATTGTAATGAGATTGTCAGTCGGTGTCTGTGGCCCCTTCAGTGTCTGAGTGCCAGGCTTTGATCTGCTGGGGCTCAAGCAGGGTTAAGCAGATCTGTTTCTTACTCGCTAAACTCCCGCTTTGAGTGGGCGGGCAAGGTGCGCAGGAGAGCATACCCACAGAGTGCAAGAAACCTCAGGTTAAGATGATGCTAAACTCAGCCTTAATGAGCCATAGCGCAGGTGCCATATCTCATCAGAATCCCCGTGGTTTGGAAGTGTAAGAGAGAGAAAAATATCAACCCAAAGGAAAAGGGCTTTTTGTGTTGATCTTCATGGGGGACGTCAGGAGACATGAGGCATGGCAGCCTACACCTGGTGAGTCAGGCAAGGTTCGGCAAAATTCAGAATTTCACAACTGTCCCCCTTTTAATTCATGAGTTTGAATTAAATGTACCATGCCATGTAGGAAATTAAATTGGAATTTTAATCGGAATGATAAGAAGCTGAATTAACTGAATTGCAATTTTTAAAAATGTAACACTGTCACACAAGTGGAATTTCAATGACAAATTAAATAATGTTTGATCACAAGTGTTTTGACCAAAAATTATAATTACATAATACATTTTCACAAATTATGTCTGTTTATTCAATTATAGGTAGAATTTTTTTTTCTATAAAATCAAAAGAAATGTGAAAAAAAAAATAAAAAATAAAAAATAAGATAAATAAATAAAACGTTTTTGGCATTGCAAACATTTGTTATTTCTCACATGTTATAAATATCAACTAATGTTTATAGAAAAAACCCATATGTTATGTATGATGAAATGTTACATGTTATATTGAAAATGAAATGTATTTTAAACTAAAATAAACTTATGCTGCCTTCACATGCTATCGGAATTATCCTACATCCCACTTCTTAGTCGTAATTACGAGTATGTCACATTCAAGTGCCAGAAAAATAGGAAACATGGAGGATGCCACATTTATTCTTGCATATTTCTTGGGGAACTCTTATTTTGACAACATAATGTAAGCTTGCTGACAATAATGGAAATTTGGTCCAGTACATGCCATTTTATTTGTGTAAAAATGTACATGATATACGTAAATGTGCAGTATATGACCGAAACGGCAAGTGATAACAAGGTAGCTACATTTGGAAAAATGAATAAAACCTTTCATTCACTACAGAAACCGTACTCTCCTCCGACATGTCGAAAGATTACGTCTCCTCAAAAACATGGAAATTATCTCTGAGTCTCCCAATTTTAATTAAGGTGAAGAGGGTGTTCATGTGCAACTTCCAAATTGGAAACTTGTAGCAAGTGAAGGCAGAATTGCAAAGGTATGTGAGTTACTCTGAATTTCATTCAGTTTTGGGGCTGTCGAATCAACGTGTTTATTTAGAATCAGAATCAGCTTTATTGCCAAGTATGCTTACACATACGAGGAATTTGACTTGGTGACAGGAGCTTCCAGTGTACAGCAATACAAAAACAATACAAAAACAGCAGCAAGACATAGATAATAATAAAAAAATAGTTATACACATACATACATACACACACAGACACACACATACATACATACATACATACATACATACACACATACACATATGTAGTGCAATCTAATACAAATCTGTTATGTACAGTGCAAATACAAATATGTTATGTACAGTGCAAATGTTTTTTTTTGTTTTTTGTTTTTTTTCCAGAGGAATGAAATGGCAGAAGAGGTTGGATGTGTTGGATAAATATAAAAAAAGACTAAACTGTGTATTGCACATAGTTATTGCTCAATGGGGCAATTTAAATGTTCATGAGATGGATAGCCTGAGGGAAAAAACTGTTCCTGTGCCTGACGGTTCTGGTGCTCAGACCTCTGAATCGTCGGCCAGAAGGCAACAGTTCAAAAAGGTAGTGGGCAGGGTGAGTGGGGTCCAGAGTGTTTTTTCCAGCCTTTTTCCTCACTCTGGAAGTGTATAGTTCTTGAAGGGGGGCAGGGGGCAACCAATAATACTCTCAGCAGTCCGAATTGTCCTTTGTAGTCTTCTGATGTCTGATTTCGTAGCTGAACCAAACCAAACAGTTATTGAAGTGCAGAGGACAAACTCAATGACCACTGAGTTGAACTGTATCAGCAGCACCTGTGGCAGGTTGAACTTCCTCAACAATCTCTGCTGGGCCTTTTTCACAATCAATGTGGGTCTCCCACTTCAGGTCCTGTGAGATGGTAGTGCCCAGGAACCCGAATGACTCCACTGCTGCCACAGTGCTGTTTAGAATGGTGAGGGGGGTCAGTGTTGGGGTGTTCCTCCTAAAGTCCACAATCATCTCCACCGTTTTGAGCGTGTTCAGCTCAAGGTTGTTTTGACTGCACCAGATAGCCAGCTGTTCAACCTCCCTTCTGTATGCAGACTCATCGTCATCTTGGATGAGGCTGATGACAGTGGTGTCATCTGCAAACTTCAGGAGCTTGACAGAGGGGTCCTTGGCAATGCAGTCATTGGTGTAGAGGGAGAAGAGTAGTGGGGAGAGCACACATCCCTGGGGGGGGCACCAGTGCTGATTGTA
Organism: Myxocyprinus asiaticus; assembly: GCF_019703515.2. Taxonomy (NCBI): domain Eukaryota; kingdom Metazoa; phylum Chordata; class Actinopteri; order Cypriniformes; family Catostomidae; genus Myxocyprinus; species Myxocyprinus asiaticus. The sequence continues at coordinate 37,299,091 of NC_059357.1, read as the reverse complement.
CAGGTGCTGGAAGTGAGTTTCCCCTGTCTCACAAGCTGCTGCCTGTCCGTCAGAAAGCTGGTAATCCACTGACAGATAGACATGGGAACAGAGAGTTGGTGTAATTTATTCTGGAGTATAGCTGGGATGATGGTGTTGAAAGCTGAACTGAAGTCCACAAAAAGGATCCTTGCATTTGTTCCTGGTCTGTCCAGATGTTGCAGGATATGATGCAATCCCATGTTGACTGCATCATCCACAGACCTGTTTGCTCGATAAGCAAATTGAAGGGGATCTAGAAAGGGTCCAGTGATGTTCTTCAGGTGGGCCAACACCAGTCTCTCAAATGATTTCATGACCACAGATGTCAGGGCGACAGGTCTGTAGTCATTAAGTCCTGTGAATTTTGGTTTCTTTGGGACAGGAATAATGATTGAGCGTTTGAAGCAGCATTGGACTTCACATTGCTCCAGTGATCTATTGAAGATCTGTGTGAAGATGGGGGCCAGCTGGTTAGCACAGGATCAAAGACACGCTGGTGAGATGCCATCTGGGCCTGAAGCTTTCCTCGTCTTTTGTTTCCGAAAGACGCGGCTCACATCATCTTCACAGATCTTAAGTGCAGGTTGAGTAGCAGGAGGGGGGAGGAGGGGGGTTGCAGGAGGTGTTGGTGTTTGTGTGAAGTGAAGGTCAGAGTGGGTGTGGGGTGTGAGATTGGGCCTTTCAAATCTGCAGTAGAACACATTCAGGTCGTCAGCCAGTTGTTGGTCCACCACAGGGTTGGGGGTAGGAGTCCTGTAATTTGTGAGTTGTTTCATGCCACTCCACACTGATGCAGGGTCGTTAGCTGAAAACTTGCTTCTCAGAGTATCTTCTTTTAGCCACTCTGATTTCCTTGTTCAGTGTGTTCCTGGCCTGATTGTACAAGACTTTATCCCCACCTCTGTAAGCATCCTCTTTGGCCTGACGAAGCTGCCTAAGCTCTGCTGTAAACCACGGTTTGTTGTTGTTGAACTTTAAATAAGTCCTAGTAGGAATGCACATATCCTCACAGAAACTGATATATGATGTAACAGTATCTGTGAGTCCGTCCAGGTCTGTGGCTGCAGCCTCAAAAACACTCCAATCCATGCAATCGAAGCAGGCTTGTAGTTCCTGCTCTGCTTCATTGGTCCATCTCTTTACAGTCCTTACTACTGGCTTGGTTGATTTTAATTTCTGCCTGTAGGTTGGAAGAAGATGAAACAGACAGTGATCGGAGAGTCCGAAAGCTGCTCTAGGGACAGAGTGATATGCATCCTTTATTGTTTTGTAGCAATGATCCAGTATGTTCCTGTCTCTGGTGGGGCATGTAATGTGCTGTTTGTATTTGGGCAGTTCACATGTGAGATTTGCTTTGTTAAAATCCCCAAGAATAATAATAACTGAGTCTGGGTATTGTTGTTCCGTGTCTGTGATTTGATCAGCCAACTGTTGCAGTGCCGCATTCAAACACACGTTTGGCGCGATATACACACTCACCAGAATAAACGAGGAAAATACCGCAGCGAGTAGAAAGGCTTACAGTTAATAAAGAGCGCTTCCAAATTAGGACAGCACATCCTCTTTAATGTTGTTACATCTGTACACCAACTTTCATTGATGTAAAAGCATGTTCCACCGCCTCTCGTTTCCCCCGTTAGCTCCACGATGCGATCCGCTCTGAACAGCTGGAAGCCCGGCAGATGTAATGCGCTGTCTGGAATGGCTTCTCTCAGCCAGGTTTCTGTGAAGCACAAGGCAGCAGAGGTTGAAAAGTCCTTGTTTGTGCGGGTGAGGAGATGTAGTTCGTCCGTTTTGTTAGGAAGAGAGCGGAGATTCGCAAGATGAATACTCGGCAGCGTTGTTCGAAAGCCCCGCCGACATGGTTTGACCAGAGCACTGGCTCGTCTTCCTCACCTGCGTCTCCTGAACAACAAAGCCATGCCTCCAACATTAAATGTCTAGCAAAATGTCTCAATATTCAAAAACCGGGAAAAGACTGTCTGGTATAAGCTGTCGAATATTAAGCAGTTCGTCTCTGGTAAAACTGACTGGAAAAAGATTACTAAACACAGGACAAACAAACAAAAACAACAAAACAATAGGAGCGCTCCACACCGAGGCGGCCATCCGCGGCGCCATCATGATGTATAATCTTATTCTGATTTAGTCTGATTAATTATATAAAAAAATAATACGTAAAAAAAAAAATGAACACAATTAATCAAGCCCCCTGACGCATATGTAAATTCCGTAATAAAATTAAGGATTTTCCTACCATACGAGCCACAAGTGGGTGGAGAGATCTCCCAATGTTCATTTCGTACATGAGATGGTTGTATAGGCGAGCAAAATCACAGACTTTTTCAAGCTTGAAGTACATCTGTTTTTATGAGCCGCGTCAATAGGTGGCAGCGCACCTCAACAAATCTCACACACAGCGCAGCCACAGAATGAGAAGCTCACTGAGGAAGCACAACCAGTGGGCATAACACAACAGAATACAGGAATCTTGAGATGTGATTTTCAAAGTTTACACTACTTTTAACTTGACAAAGCATCCTAAAAATGCCACGTTTATGATGCTGAAAACCAGTGAGATGCTCCAAACACGTCTGTCTGAGGCATGCGCATGTACATAGGGCGACAATTAAAATTAGCGCAGAGGGAACGCGTACTGTGAGAACTGGACACACTGACAAACAGATTGCTGTCAACAGTAGGCTTGTTCAATGATATGAGACTAAAACAAACACTATATTGAGTTCTTAAGCCACTTTTTGTATTGTCTAATCAATGCTTTATTCATCTGCCAAAATAATGCAATTTATTTTAAACGGAATTTCAATCCGTAATATATATTTATTATAGGCCCTATATATTATATTTATAAATATTTGAATTATTATGAAATATGCATTATTTATATGTATTATCTTTATTTGGGGGCCTTTCTCAACAAATAATGATGTATGCGATTAATTGATGTGTAATTCTATTAATCGGCATGATAAAAAAAATGTATCGTTTGACAACACTAATTTTAACTCTATTTCCTTAAATTCAAATTCGAATTACAATTCTACCTCCGGTTTGCTACCTGACTTCAAATTCAGAAACTGAACTAAAATCGAATTGGTATTCTCAATTCAATTCTGAATGGTGCACAACACTGGAGTGAAGTGTGCTGTGTTGAGGTTCTTTCTACATATTGTTGGTGTGTGTGGGTGTTGGGTGGCACTGAATGCTTGTCCAGATGGAGAACCTAGGGGAGGTTCCTCTGCAGTGGAGGAGCCCTGCAGCAGACAAGCTGAGCTGGCTGGAGTCAGGGGGCATTTAGTTTTCACTTTATGCTTGGTTTGGCTGGGACTATCTCTTCACAATTCCCTCATCTTTCTTGCCACCACTGGCTGTTTTAAAAACAAAAAGAAGCACTTTCTTGAACCTGACAGCCAACCTCGCGTGGCAACCTTCCACTCAGGCTGCTGCTACTGCAGCACACACAGAATTTCAATAGCTTTGAGACAAAGGCCACAGGCACCAGACAGGATCCGTAAAGCAAGCCCATCTGAGCTTTCACTGCATACAGTCATACTCTTGGGGCGCGGACTGAACACTTGTTCTGCCTTTCCTCCCCTTATTCCAACACAGTTAGGACATGTCCCCTAACCCTTAATCCTCTGGCACCTGTGAATGAGCAAGCTAGCCAGTCCTTCTACTCTCATCACAGAGGCTTAGACAAGTGGACACAAGGCCTAGGCAACCTCTGGCTCCTAAAGGTGTGTGCATTTAAGTTATATATATGACATTTCTTTTTTCTATATGAAAATGTAAAGGGAGTCAGGAAACGACAGGTTGGAAGAAGGGGAACAGGATCGGCAAAGGACCTTGAACCCAAAATATACTATTCTCTTTAGCTGTGTCTCAAATGACGCACTATACACTTTGCACTAGTGTATGAATTTTCAAAGTGTAGTATCGGCTTGAATAGAACATAATGTCTACTACACAGAAGCTATACATTTGATGTTTCAAACGTATGTGATGTGCTGCTGCTAGCTTTTGTGAGTCAGCCAACCTCATTTCAACACTTGTATCTCAAATAACATACATACTCACACGCTTTCAGCTCACATTTGCAAGGTGCTCTCTTCACAGAATTTTCTCTAGTTGCCACATTCACCTTTAATTTCTATTGTTTTGTCAGGCCAGCATCGCAGCCAGTTAAACCTGCCTCTTCCACTACATCAGGCAAGTCGCAACCATTCAGTGCATGAAGTGTTCACATTCCACACTCCACTTTTCAGTTGAAGTACATCATCCAGTTACTTGTAGTATTTTTCATTGCAAAACAGTGTGAACACATTAATTACATTGCAAAATTGTGTAGAATAACGCAGAAGTATGCAATTTGGAATGCAGCTTTTGTGTATCCAGTTAGCATGCTAACCGATTAGCCTGCTATGCTAATATCCTGTAATTCGTTCACTACGGTTCAAGTATCCTACTAAGCTAACATATTTAGCACAAGTACTTCACAAAATTATATCAAAACATGCATTTAATGCTACAGTATATAGTAAATGATTATGGTAATACTCCCCTTACAAAAAATTGAGTTCTCGCAAACTAGCTGCAAACTTTACACAATTTGCAGCAGATTTGCTACTCACTATTTTCACATGCAAATGAGCTTGTGATTCGTTGCAAATGTTTGCCAGAAGTTTCAGCTCTTCACTGGAAGTGGTAAACCTGAAGCAAACCTTTGGCAACAATGGACAATTTGCCGCAAGTTTGCCACAAAGCACATTTGCATGTGAATATGATCAGTGGTGAGTTTGCGGCAAGTTTGCAATGAACTCTCTATGTTTTTAAGGGTCTATTTACGTGATCAGCTGCAACATGAATTAGTAACAGAAATTTCTGCTCAGACATTACAAACGACTTCCCAAGGTGGTCAGGATTTCAGAGGGGGACTCAACTCTTCATGACACCGAGACTCAAAGTCGGGTCGCCACAAGGCTACGGCTCCAACAATGAAAGTGTGTTTTTAAAAGATACCCTTTCTCATATCAGTACAGAACATTGGGGCAATGGTTACTTCTGTTTTTTCCAGCCAAAAAGAGAGAAGCTATTGTTGCACTTGCAATACTGCCCTGAGGTGGAGTGGTGGCAGTGCTGCTAGCCCTCGAGCAAGTTTGGACAAGCCCATGCATGTGTGTAAGTGTTTCTGCCTGTCTACTTTTCCAGGAGAGTGCACAAGGCTGGCACAGGAACAATCCCGCTTGCACTCCTGGTCCATGCTGAAGGTCAGCCTGATCTGTCACTCTGTCACTGTGACAACCGGCACCCTGCCGATTTACACTTCAACTCTCAAAGCGTGCAAAGTGCCCTCCACCCCGGCAGCAAGGTGAAGAGCCCCATTACCCTCCAGGCCAAACAAGCACGCCACCGCATTAAGACAAACACAGATGCAACAGCAGTGTGGCCGCAATGCTATCTTGAGCCATTGTATTCAGTGTTCCAGTCAACATGTTACTGCGTATATGCACTTAATGTGCTGGGGAAATGGATGCTGTTCTTTCAAAATGTATTTATGGCAAATCACATTTGTGAGGATGGGCTCATCAGAAGCTTCAGTGGTTCTTTTGTTTAGGTAATGCTAGCCAGATTGTGCTAGCGCCAAAAAGGACACAAAAAGCTTTTATTTTATTGTTGTTTTTGTTTTTCTTTCTACAGCACCACAGGTCTGTTGAATGAGGCATAGAATAATAAAGAAACTCAGAATTACTTTGTTTGAATTGTGTTGCAATTCAGTCGGTGGGGTAATTTGCAGTCACTCATAGCTCTGAATTACATTAGCTCCTCAGGTTTTCTCGGCACATCTGTCTATGACTGCAGTATGAGTAGGTTGCCGCAGGTTAATGGATGTGTAATTGATGCGATTAATTGAGGTGTAATGTAGCACAGCATTGCGATTTTGATCCAAGAGGCTGCGGGCAGCCAGTGACGTAACTCGAACACAATTAGAGGTGGCATTGAGCTATCAAATAGAGATTTAATTAGGAGTGAAGACAGAATGGGGGGCAGTCAGTGGTCGGCAGATAGAATTACCCAAACACAGCCTCCTGAAGATGGCATCGACACAATGCCGGCACTCGCGTTGCTTTCTCCCTCCCCCTCTTTCTTTCAACACCTATCTATTTTCTTATCTTTTGTCACATCATCTTTCTCCTTCACTTTGTCACAGTCTCTGGCTTTGTGCATATTGTCTCTCGCTGTCTTCACGCATCTTCCTCTCGGACTTCTCTTTCTTTCTTTCTTTCTTTCTTTCTTTCTTTCTTTCTCTACTTACCTCTGCTTGGCTCCCACCACTCTCCCTCCCCCTGTTTCATCTCACTTTCTTCTCTGGTTTTCAGTATCTTTCTAACTCAACACCAGGGGATGCATGTGCCCTGGGACATGTTTCTGATGTCCTGGAGATTAATTAGGCACCAGAATGCTTGGCAAAACACGGGAAAGCAACAGTGCATGCCAAGCATCAATTAACGAGATGCCGTGTGCCCTCATACTTCATCCACATCTATTATTCACCCTTCTCCCAGTGCCTCTGAGAATCGCAATCAGATGCCCCGACTCCACGTTACTCTCTCCATCCAGTGGACTCCTGTGAAGTAAGTTACTTTTGATGGACCCAACTTGTGAGACGGGTAGAGTTTTGAAGTCAAAGAGAGAGAGTTTTAATGGGTTGTGTGCTGTAATTATGTGCCGCTCCTCACAAAAGTGCATCTTAGAACTCGTCTTCCAGTCTAATTTAATGTAAGTCGGTGGAAAACAAAACCAGAAAACAAGAGCGAGGGCTTCGAATTCACTTGATCTTAGCGAAAAGATAAATGGCATCAGGTGAGCTAAAGAAATTCCAAATGTGCATACATTCCCTGCAACATAGTGGGAAGAAGAAAGAGCCAAGGATTCGAGGGAGTAAAACACTCTAGCGGGGCAGCTATGAACTGTATTTAGAAAGTAGGGCAAAAAGAATGGAGGAAAATAACAAATAAAGGCATCGAAATGAGAATTCCACTGAGCCCCGGGTCATTGGAGTTAATTCTGCACATTCTGCCATCTGCTGTGATTGTTTACACTTGCCTAGATAATTATATCCTAATTAGTTGATGGGGTGGTGGGAAAGCATTCCATCCACACATTATTATTTCACTGGCTCCATTATGTTCGAGCACCTGGACGGGTGACATGGTACTGTCCAACCCCACTCTCTTAATGCCAGGCTTGCAAAAGAATGAGTCAATAAACAAACAAATGCAGAAATGACAAATATGCAGTTTAATTATGGCCAGATATGCCCTTTTAGGCTCGCCTACAGGATATTACATATAGCATTTCTCACGACTAAATGGCATCCAAGGTAGTAATTTCAAATGGAAAGGACAGTGTGGACCCCATCTGTTCGAGCAGTCATTTCCCTGGGCCTTAGAGATACTGACACTCCAACAGCACAGAATAAGCTATCGGATTCCTCACGCTTTATTCCAACCCCTCCCTTACACCTGAAACCCCTGTATTGGCGAGATAGAGCACTTGTTAATAGTCAGGAGCTCTGCATTGTTTCTGGAGGCTGGCATTGTAATATATGTGTATGGAAAGGCCGCTGATTGTGATTCTTATTGCAGTGCGTGTACTGGCGAGAGCGCCGTGAGGTGAGTGAGTGACTGGCAGGGCTGGATGTAAATGCTAATGTCTGCATGGCTTTGACAGAGAGAAGAATTACCATCCACCTTCATTACATTTAGAGCAGCCCGCGTGCCAAAGCAGAGAGGGCTCGGCTTGGACACTGGTTTATTTATCTGTTATGAGGGTCAAAAACACGGCTCGCATTAGGCACATCAGTCACATGCTTTTCAGATGGGTGGGGGGACAGCAAAGGATGTAGCTCTGCTCTGTCAAGGGTACATCAGCCATATTTTATGTCAAACTGACTTGAAACTGAGGAACGACCATTTTGAGATGCACCTGAATTATTGGTTTTCCATCAAAGAAAGAATGCATCCTATCAGATGATGGAAGAAGAAAATGTTGAGGTTGGAATCCATACAAAGGTGGTACTTCCCTGCAGAAAAGAACAACTAAGATAAGCATTGCTGAAGTTGCATGTTGGTCCAAGCTGGTTTATGTTGGTTCGTGCTGAGCTAGATGGTGGACCAGCTTAGCCACACAGCAAAACATCATATTCTTATTTTGTCTTGTTTTTCAGTAAAAATACTTAAACATCCTTTAGACAATATATTTTAAAATGCATGAGATATTTAGACTTATTTTCCGAGAATATACATCAGATTTTTTTCACTTGTTTTTGACTTGTTTGTACTTAAAACAAGTAAAACAAATCTGCCAGTCCCACAGTACAAAATACACTTATATTCAAGATACATTCTCTGAAAGCAAGTCTGAGTATCTTAGTATTCAAGTAAATATATCTTGTTTAAGGATTCTAAGATATTTTTACTGAAAAATTTGTTTAAAAAAACTTTTTGATTAAAACTTTGCAGTGCATGCTGTTCATCAGCAAAGATACAGGTCAACCAGCATGGGCTATTTGGTAAGGCTGGTTGACCAAGGAAGTCAGCCAGCTGGTCAAGCTAGTTAAGAAGTCTGGTGAGGACACCGGAACACCAGCTTCCCATACTAGAGACCAGCATCCAATACACAACATATACTGCTGACTAGCAATGCTGGAGTTGTCAACAGGTTTTTCCACTGGAGTTTTGCAAAGAAAGAATGAAAGTGACATTTCCTTGCAGACAAAATAAGGAAATGTTGAGACTTGAAGCTACAGTAGCAACAGAAGTATAAAAACATACAAAAGTGAAACTGGATGACCAAAATATTGCTTTTATGTCTAAGAACAGTTACAAAACAGAGAAGTAAATACCATTTTCCCATCGCATGTTGTTTTTGTGACAGCTGACAGTGTGCAGTCAAGGTACACAACAGGTGCCACCAAAGGCCACATCCGGCCCATCAGCCTTTATTTTGTGGCCTGCAACATGCCCACACTGAAAATGTACGTTCAATAAAGACATGGAGATATATGTTTTATTTGTTTTAACAGACTGTGTTTGTTGATTTTTGTAACTTAGTTGAAGATCTGATCAAATTTTATGATCAATTTACGCAAAATTCCAGGTAAATACAAGGTATACTTCTGGTCTATATATATATATATATATATATATATATATATATATATATATATATATATATATATATATATATATTTCTGTGGTCTTACAGTGTGTAATGGCACTACAATGTGTAACGGTACACACACACACACTCTTTCTACAGACCTTTTGGCCACCATTTTCCCCTATCATTCTTCTTAATAGGGCTGTTGGTGTTCACAGAGATGGTGTAATTACACCTCCACTGTGACTTCCATAACCCCACTTCCATAACTGCAGTCCCCATCCACTGAGAGTAACCACTCCACGTCCCTAAACACCTCATCACTGACCCATGACCCCCAGAGCAATGTGTCATTTGGAGAGTTTGTGTTCCAGCCGGAACCCTGAAACAGTGTTTAGACTGCAGTGACTGGCTCCATTAGAAGCATTCACAGAGTTCCCACACTTTTTGCACAATGAATTTCCATGACCTTTCCAGTCGTTTGTGATTACTGGATAAGGATTTTTAAAAATAATTTAAATTCAGACCGATTTTACATATGGCTTTTTCTCAAGAGAAAGATCTGGCAACAAAGCGACTTAGCTCCTTAAACACTGGTGTATTTTTGGGCAGCTGCCCGCAATTTTTAAAACTCAAATTTAAAAGCTCACCATTCACACATACTTTGGACAAATTACAAAAAATGTGTCAAATGTTTCAGAGAACCGCCCAAATAAAAATAAAATAAAAACAAAATCCAATTATTCATAAATAATAAGTTTATAATCTTGATAAACATACATTATTTTGTTTTAAAAAAAATTTTTTTCTAACTTTTGTAAAAATGTAATTCTGGTTCTGTTCTCTCAACCTCACTTTGAAGAGTCTCATTTTATTCCACAAGGTGGCAGAAAGCACTAGAAAAAATATTTTTTTCTCTATCACATTCTATCACAATATGCAGGTTTGAAAGGTAGGTGGCTCTCTAACACATTTTAGCCCTCACAGATGTGCTCGTCCATAGACATTCAGTCTAATTTTCAGTTCAAGCACCACCCTTGTTGTTTCATCAAATATCTCAGCCTCTGAGTGGACTAGAAGCTCAATCAAGCTGTCATTAGAAAGCTAAGATCCTCCCCTTTGCGATAATATAAAACAGTTGATTTGATGATTTGTTTTGCATGCTTTTTCTTCTGGAAGGCATATTTTTTCTGGACTTCTAAGATATTGGATTATTCAGCCAAGCAAGCTCACAGACAAGTAAACAATGGGTAATTTTTTTAAATCTCCCTAAGGTAAAAGCAGATATAAAGTATTTAGCTAGTTAGGGATTACAACAGCAGTTATTGAGCATAAAAGAGACATTTGTCTTTGATGACAGAAATCATATTTGAAATCGGTTTGTGATTCTTTTGAAAATCTTTCAAACTGTGGTATTAGGGCAACAACATTGTATTTAAGTCTACATTCAAATTCCTGATATATATTCCTGAGCTTTCATTTGATATACTTGTCCATTTATATGCTATGTGAAGGACTTTTATTTTTATATAAATATTTCTACCCCATTATCTCTGGGGGGCACTAATTTTCAACAAGAATGTTTAGAGGCCTTATTTTATTATTTTAAGTAACATAAATGCAAAAGTTACCTCTGAAAAGTTTAGATTCTAAGCTTGCAAATGATACCTCATATGCCTGATTTATGTATATGGAGACTTTAATGTTTTAAGTGTAAACTTAACCTTGGACCCGCTCTCAGTTTGATCACATACAATAAAAAACTGTCAACCTAAAAAATGTGGTAACATCTAAATGAACTGGTTTGATTTTATTATCAAAAATATTATTTGACATGTCTGAATCAATTTGAATACATTAGGTTACACCAACAAAACTAATTGTTTTAATGTTATATCAAGCAGAAATATATCCTTAAGGTTACAATTCCAAGTTACCACTTTTAACAGTGTAGAAGAAACAAATGAAATTATAATGAGACCTCATATGTTATTTTTCTTCTCTATGGATATGGCTTACTCTATATCCTTCTGATGAATTAGAGCAGAGCTTGACTAGAATAGTATATATTCTTTATAAAACAAATCATGACTTTTTACGATTTTATTCATTTCGATTACTTTTCCAGGCCTGGAAAATAAAAATTTAAATTACCTGGCATTTCCAGGTTTTCCAAGACCATGGGAACTCTATTTCAGCAGATGCGCATGCAGAACACGCAGAACGCTTGAGCCAACTACAGATACTGATTCGAATGCTCAGATATTATGCTAATGACATTGTTCTCACACGTCTTACATGTCTCCTCGCTGAATCTCATATCTTTTCTCAATTACCCTGATACTGTGTGTCAGTAGCTGAGAGCCACTGCTCGGAAACAAAAGGAGAGAGGAGTTCTTTTCAAAACACTAATTATTGTGTTTGCCAGGACACAATAGTGGCTGGTGATGGTCTTGCCATGTGAGGGCGGGTGCAATTAACCTCTGTAGTCAGCAAAAGCAGCCGCAGCTGGAATCTACAATGTGCAGTGTGGTTAACATGGCACCCGTACAGATAAACTTCCTGGAATTCTAAAGTTTGAGCAAGACTGACCACACCTTTAAAAATAGACTAAATAAGCATCTGGTTTTACAAACATGGGAGAGGGCAAGAACCACAGAGAAGGCCACTTTGGATCAGCACTTTGCTGTAAGAACTGCAGACTAATGCTGTTTTAATTCATGCACTCTGGTCACAGGGGTGGATTTCAACAACAAAGTTTAGGGTTCGGCCAAGGGGAATATGGGGTGATGAACTCTTTAATATCAACCTGTTTCTCCTATACAGCAATGGGATTAAATTGAGAACAAGTAGAGGCTTTTGCTCAAATCTTCTGCTTGTAAGATTTTTCACAATTTAGTAATTGTGGAGAGCTGTCCATGCCAGAACAGTGTCCCATGGCAACGATAATGACACGCACCTGGAAGCGCTTCACCTGTACCGATTGGAACCAGCTGACTCCAATCAAGGAAGCACTACATAAGCCAACACCAAACACACACCCGGGTAGTCACAATGAGAAGCCACATGCTAATGTCTCTCTCTCTGTCTACATCTTTCGGAAATGGACTAAACCTTACGAGGGAAGCCGCACTGCTTGAGCCCCGCATCGCACGTACCTTCACCCACAAGGACCACTTCAGAAACACAGGCACTTGGAGCATGGGAAGCCCGAAGAACACTGTGTGTTGCCTTCGCCTCACTATTCACCCTGCACCAAAACTCTAAACCACTATCACTGTGTGTAATAAATACCCCTCTGTGTGTAATAAATACCCCTGCTTGTCTGTGCCTCATTCACAACCCGCCACAGTGGTGGAGAATGCTGGCTTGAGTTACAGAGGACAGGCAAAAAACAAAAACAAAAAACCTTACCCTCTGTCACTTTGTGTATCCACAGAATACGCTCTCTCTCTCTCAGCAACATGGAAGCATGGAAGATCTTATACACCGTCTCGCTGAAGTTTCACTCCGCCAGCAACAGATCTCAGAACAACTGGCTACGGGGCTGGCCTGGACAGAACAGGAGATTGTGCGTCTGCGGGTGGAGGCAGAGGGGCACATGCAAATAACAGAAGTAAGACATACAGCCCACCAGGTACTGACTAAGCACTCTGAGCGGGATGATGTTGAGGCATATCTCCACACCTTTGAAGTCATGGCCACCAGGGAGGGCTGGCCGAGGAGGGGGTGGTCTACCGTGCTCACACACTTCCTTACGGGGGAGGCGCAGCAGATGTACTACTCCCTTCCGGCTGAAACTGCCAGCGATTACAGTTGGTTTGTCTCCGGTATGTGCCACACAAATATTTTCGAGTGGATGTATGATCCCCAACTTCCGGTCAGGCCTCCCAACTCACCTGCCTGGTTCACCTGTGGCTGCTCAGTAAGAAACCCAGTGCAGAGAAATTGGCTGAATGAGTCACTGTGGATAAAAGTGGGAATGAAAGCCCCGTCATGATGGCTGAGTTGGTCGAGGCAGTACAGCTGGCGGAGGCAGCGATCACCTGGGACGGTGGAGAGAGAGCGGCAGAGTTTCCCCAGAGGGGTTGGCCAGAGAGGCGAGCGCCAGAGGGCACCCTACGAAAGGAGACACCAGTTGCGGGAGGGGGTTTGAAGGATGGACCGATCCCGACGGACCCAAACCCCCTGGAAGACTGTGCTTGGTTTGTGGGCTGCATCCTCCACCGCTCCGTGGAACCCCAAGGAACATACCGGGAGGTATGAATCGACAGCAGGCGTGTTCAAGCCCTCCTGGACATTGGCAGTGCTGTCACTTTGGCCCAGCCTGGAGTCCTCTGGGCAAAAACCTCTGATAAGGCTCTCATCCCAGTGACGTGTGTCCACGGGGATACCCAGTATGTCCCCTCAGCCTCCGTTATGGTAGCCGCCAAACCCAGCAGCTGGCATCTCGACATGGGTGTACTGAAAGAGTTACCCATACCACTGCTCCTGGGACGAGATGGGCCGGGCTTAGAGCATCTACTTGGTTCTGCCCCCATAACCAAGTGCAGGATCGGATGGTTGAGACCCCAGCCTAACCCCCTACCTGCATTGCTGGATATGAAATCTGAGAGAGAAGATGAATTGGAAAATTCCACTAACATCTTTGACCTGTTCCAACAGGTTTTGGCAGGAGGTTCCTTTGGTCGGGAACAAAGAGAGGATGAAAGGCTAAAGCATTGCAGGAACCAAGTCCGAGTGATTGAAGGAGTCCCCCGGCAACCTGCTCCTCACCCTTCTCCTCACTTCATTATTGAGAATGGGCTTCTATATTGTGTGGCGGAAAGGCGTGGAGAACAAAAGCGACTGCTGGTGGTGCCCCGGAACAAAACAGAAACCATCTTGATCCTGGCACACTCACATCCTATGGCCGGACACCTGGGACCCCAAAATACCGCCCAACAAATCCGTGACAGGTTCCACTGGCCGGGGCTAAAAAGCGAGGTGAAGTGGTTCTGTCAATGGTGTGAAGTCTGTCAGAGGGTTGCCCCTCAGTGACTGCCACCTAGCCCACTCATTCCGTTGCCAATAATTGATGTGCCCTTTGAGCATGGACCTAGTGGGACCGCTCCCTAAGTCCGCCCGGGGTCATGAATACATTCTAGTCATACTGGACTATGCCACCAGGTCCTGAAGCCATCCCTTTGAGAAAAGCCACGTCCAAGAACATCGCGAAGGAGCTGTTCCTTTTGCTGTGTAGGAATCACGAAGGAGATCTTGACTGACCAAGGCACCCCCTTTGTTTCCCAGTTAATGGCGGATCTCTGTAAGCTGCTGCGTCATCCACCTACGCACCTCAGTCTACCGTCCTCAGATGGATAGCCTGGTAGAGCGATTCAACCAGATGTTGAAGAGGATGCTGTGATGGGTGGTCACTGAGGATGGGCACGATTGGGATTGGGAATTTTCAAAATAAGAAAATTAATTAGTTTGACAAACCTAATAAAGTGGAGTTAAAATTTCTATAGTACATTAATTTGACCTAATTCAATAAAATTATGTTGGCTCAATGAAAATGACTTGTGAATACATTCTTTTTAGTAACTATGACAGGTTTTTATACTTCTTTTTTTTTTTTTACATATTTAAGAAAATATATATTGATAAAAGGATTCATTGAACTGAGCTTAGGCTAGTGGGGACACTTAAAATTTTTTTCAGTCTTACAGTGTTTTTCAGTCACATTTTTCCTTATTACTTCCTGAAACATACATAGACAATGACATAACGTAACATACAGCAGACGATCCTGATTCAAACGAGCCCAAACTGAATAAGTATATGATAAGTAGATCTCAAAATATTCCTCAAATACTGTACATGGAAAGACGATGCACAAAAAGGTGCTCAACACACACAAAATAGATGCCCTGTGTGAACAAGTCATGGAATTTGATTCCAACTGGATGAAATTGTCAGGTGCACGGGGACAAAAGACCCAAGAGCAGAGTAAATAAATGTTAAAGTCCTTTATTAATCGAACAGAAAAAGTGCTCCAGCACCAGCTCGGTCAAGCTCAAATAATGAAGCCAGAGAGGGCGAGGAAAGTGTGTTCGTCAGTTCGTGTTGTGTTGTGGAATTCTAGATAGATCCGCAGCAGGTTGGTGTGATGCGAAGCAACGCCCAGGCACACAAGTTCCCCGACACGCGGGCAGATCATTCGAGGAATCCTCCTCGAGAGCAACCAACAGGGCAATGGCGATCTGTGGGATAAACACCACCTCGAGAACTGCGTAACCAACTCCACACTAGACAAGAGACAAACGTGAGTGGTACAGCAAACAACAAACCACCAAACGTACCAGGAAAACACAAGGGATAAAATAGGGAGAGCAAGAAGAGGACGACAGGTGGAGCATGTGAGAAAACCATTACCGTAATCAGATTCTCCCCGGGAGCGATCAGCGTTCCCATGGAAACGCAGAGTATGCTCACCGACTCCACCTGTGGCACACGAGGAGAGAGAAAAACAAACAACAGAATGAAATAGCAAACGCCGGAGCCATGACAGAAATAGTACAAATTTTTTTAGAAAAAATAAAATAAAAAATAATAGGTCAGTTTTGACCAGAACACAATATAAGGGTTAAAATAAAACATAGAACTTGTTAAGTCTCCAGAGTTTAGAAAGAGCAACATCCAAGCAATAAAATATTCTACTGGATAATAATAGATTTATATGAATGAGTTAGTATTTTTGATGTCTGCATGCCTAAGGCCGAATCATTTGTTTACAGATGCTGCACTTCATGAGTTTCAGATATCAAAAACTAATGTATGCCACATCCATGCCATAGAAGTTAACAAAGAACAAAAATACCCACAAAGTTTTTCTAATCAACCAGCAACCTACTGGCAAATTAATTCCTGCAAGTCAATAGCCCCATCACCAGGGCCAGATGGAGTCTGTTGGCTTTTTCTGCACATTGATATGCTGAATGATACTGTGGCAAAATCTGTGGAATTCTTTGAAATGGACTGAAATACTCCAAGGTGTGTATTAAATGGAAATTAAAGTGCTACACTCACAATGGTAGCCCTTCTTCTGTGAAAAAAAGGGAAATTCTGAAGTCTTCACAGCGTTTATTTGCCATAATGACAGTGATTAGTAACTCTAGTCTGCCAAGCTTAAAAAGGACAACAACAAGTACAACAACAAAACTAACTATGGATAACATTGGATAACTTTCCTGAGGTAAGGGAGGAGGGCTGATCGGAGGAGAGAAGCTACATAGAGCACTCCATTCAAATTGACAGCAGGTGAAGCAATTCGACACACCGCATTTAAAAACAAAAAAAGTTTGAATTTTATGATAGTATTGACATAATTTGAAAGCTGAAACTTTGGTTTATCAGAAAACAATTTAAAACCCAAATTTCAAGTTTTTCCAAAAATAACCCATGATGACTTACATCTCATTTTGATGAAGTGTGTCATATGTAATAAAAGGCTAAAATCAAATATGGCAGTTATGTTACTAACCTCAATCCTTATTGGATTTCATCATAACTTGTGACGAAACACATCATGTCATCATATTGAAAGTTTATTCACAAGACACAATGAGAACCTCATTGCCATCATATTTGATTTTAGCACTTTATTACTGAAATAATTTGATTTTATGTGATTTGAGAGTGAATAAGGACTTCTGCTCATTGCACAAAGTGATCGTATGGCAACAGATCATTTGGAATAAAGTGCATGAGTCATATCGATTCATTTTAATTTAGTCACTTAGCAGACACTTCTACTTCAACTCTGGACATATGGTGTTATTTATTTATGTATTTTTGTCATTTTCCGAGCTTGACCGATTCACTGTTATTAAAGCAAAAACTCTGTGAAGACATTTTAAAAATGCACCTTTTCTGTTGAAGAAGAAAGTAATACAGGTCGTTATTTACTCACCCTAATGTCGTTCTAAACCTGTATGCTGCTATTTTTTCCGTGGAACACAAAAGGATCATTATGCGGCATCTGACATCCTTTAAAGCATAATTAAATTAGCTAAAATAAATAAACAAACATACAAGGGACGGAAAATATGAAGAGCTTAGGGAATTACGGGCCACTCTATTTCTGCATAAAATCCGCAGAGCTTTCTGCAGAGTTTTGCAGATGCCCATCACAAAACCTCTGCTTGAGGTGAAAAGCACACAACTGTTCTGATGGGCAACAGTTGAAATATCTGTCTGACTTTCTGTCAGACTAAACTCTAAAACACTGGTATTGATGTTTAAACACCGCTTTGGTGAAACGACTCTCTTTCTTCCTGCAGCAAAGGTGAGAATCAAAAACCTTGCTGTAGTGGGGTAAATAACTTTCCACCCCACCCAGATGTCACACCGGCAACCTCCTACTAACAAATCCAATTTATATTCAAGAGTATTGGAAACTGCAGCGTGAGAGGTTCAGTGCAGGTTTGGAGATCTGAAAGTAAAATCAAGGTTAGCTCTATTTTTGACATGCACTTATTAATATTCAGGAGCTCTTAAAATACAGAGAGAAAGGTAGAAAAAGAAAGAGAAAGAGAGAGTGAGGGAGCATAAGAGAGATTAATAGTGAGTGAGAGAGAAGAATGATAGAAACAGCAATTTTAGTTTTCACATAATATCAGGTTTATCCCTCAGGGACGGAAATAATAAAATAGGAGTAAAAATACAACTGTTTCATTCTTTCTTTTCCACCATTCACTGCATGAGTTAAACACTCTTGTGGGGATACTTAAAGGTTGTGTTAAAAAAATATCTATTTTCAAAACCTCTCACCTGTTAGCTTTTACAAAGCAACAGTAATCTCACAATTAATCAAATAAATAAACAAAATTACGATTTAAGGCTGGAGTCACTAACTTCTTGTGAAAAGTGTCGATTACAATATTACGATGAGGTCTATTCCCATCCATTCCCTTTCCTTGTTATGAGCCACTTTATTAGGAACACTATGGTCCTAATAAAGTGCCCGATGTGGTCTTCTGCTGTTTAGCCCATCCGCTTCAAGGTTCGACGTGTTGTGCATTTTCAGATGCTATTCTGCTCACTACAGTTGTACAGAGTGGTTTTCTGAGATACTGTAGCCTTTCTATCAGCTCGAACCAGTCTGGCCATTATCCATTGACCTCTTTCATCAACAAGGCATTTCTGTCTGCAGAACTGCTGCTCACTGGATGTTTTTTTTTGTTTTGTTGTTGGCACCATTCTGAGTAAACTCAAGCAACTGTTGTGTGTGAAAATCCCAGGAGTTCAGCAGTTACAGAAATACTCAAACCAGCCTGTCTGCCACCAACAATCATGCCACAGTCGAAATCACTGAGATTTTTTCCCCCCATTTTGATGGTTGATGTGAAGATTAACTGAAGCTCCTGACCCGTATCTGCATGATTTTATGCACTGCACTGCTGCCACACGATTGGCTGATTAGATAATCGCATGAATAAGTAGTTGTACAGGTGTTCCTAATAAAGTGCTCTGTGAGTGTATATCTAAATTATCGTTATTTATTGATAATCAAAATGGTGAATCACATTAAGTGATTCGTGAAAACCATTACGTGAGAACAATTTATAAATCTAAACACAAATGCTTCAGCAGAGGAGAAGACTGTCTATTTAAATTGATTTGACCTGTATGGAGCTTGACAGTCGTGATCACTATGAACTGTCATTGTATGGAAAGAGCTATATGTGAAGATATGCTTTTTTACAGATAAAATAACAGCGTATGGGTTTGGAATAACATAAAGGTGAGTAAATAATACCAGTATTTAATTTTTTGGGTGAACTATTCCTTTAATGTAAATTATATTAACCGAAATAAATAATCATGATAACAATATCAACTATGTAACACAATTTTTGTTCCTGGGTAGCAAGTGTTATTTCCTAATTGCTTATGCCTCAAAAGTATAGAAAATGGCTATTATTCCCCACAAACTTTGCTTTTGTGACAAGGACAGTGATATTTTGAAATTTACCTATTTCCATTGAGAAAACGGGCGAATTTGTGTCTTTTCGTTCACATAAAGTCAGAAAAAAACAACATATGAATCCACAATCCTTCTTTATCTGTGGTCCGACGAAGACACTGGCTTTGACCTCAGACATCTTAGGGAAGAAGTCTTGAAGGTACTTGAAGGCTGACAACTTCTTATCTAGAGCTCTGACAAATTGTTTCATAAGGCCCAATTTGATGTGCAGTGGTGGCATCAGCACCTTCCGGGGGTCCACCAGTGGCTCCCACTTGACGTTGTACCTCCCCACAGAGAACTGTGGCCAGTCCCGCCTGTGGTAGTGTGCCTTTGTGTCCCTGTTGTCCCAAAGGCAAAGATAGCAGGGAAACTTGGTAAAACCGCCTTGCAGACCCATCAGGAATGCCACCATTTTGAAGTCTCCTATGACTTTCCAGCCATACTCATCATACTTCAAGGCATCCAGCGTGGTCTTGATGCTGTTGTAATCCTCTTTGAGGTGCACCGAGTGAGCCAGGGGAAGAGACGGGTACTTGTTACCATTATGGAGTAGCACGGCTTTGAATATTACTTTAGTATAAATACATGTTAATTTGGATTCATATGTTGTTTTTTCTGACTTTATGTGAACGAAAAGACGCAAATCCACCCGTTTTCTCATTGGAAATAGAAACATTTCAAAATATCACTGTCCTGGTCACAAAAGCAAAGTTTGTGGGGAATAATAGCCATTTTCTATACTTCTGAGGCATAAGCAATTAGGAAATAACACTTACTACCCAGGAAAATTTTTTTACACAGTGTTATGATTTTTGTTATAATGGTGTAATGCCATGTAATGCAGTGACACGGGCTATAATCACACAATGCCATGGAGTCTCACCATCAGAGTAGCTGATGGCTCTAATGCTCTTGGCACCAACCAGGCTAGTGATTTGGCGGATTAATGCTGCTTGCCACACTGACAAGAGTTATGGCCTGCGATTTGCATCGTAAATGTCTGTTAGCTCTCCACTTTTGTAAATGAATTTCAGCAAAGGATAAACTGACAGGAAGCCAGATGAGGGATGCTGGGTTGATATTGTTATGGTTTTATTTTGCATATACGAGACCCATTTTTTTAAAACATGCACATCACTAAGCTGTGTGTAAATAAACATCAATGTTTTTTTTATAACACCCCCCCCCCCCCCCCACATTGTAATCCCAGGGATAATCTCAGTCTACAATATCAGAGATAGAGATGAATCGGTGGGGAAAATCGCAAATGAACATATTTAAATGAAACCCCATTAGGGAACATAGGCGTCACAGTGGTGAGCAGCGCATTGGTATTTTAAACTGGCGTTAAGCGCTTGAGAATTTTATTAGAATCACTTAAACACAGTCATGCATACTTTATGCACTGATGATGCACTGGATTATATTAATACATTTAGATTTATTTATGCGCATTTGCTCAGAGAGAGTAAATTACATTTTGATTTTAGATAAGAGCTGCCTCTATCAGAGCAAGCATGCTTTATTGAGTCCAAATCTAAAGCTTTACTTTCATCACAGCTCAATCAAAATTAAAATGATTATCACTAAGGCAGTCTATGCATATAGGGCTCAAAACCCGCTACCATTTTGTGTGCAAACCTGTTAAACAGAGCCCATAGAAATACAGTGGTGTCCACAAGTACTCCTATTTTGCCTTTTTTCTAATTATATATATATATATATATATGTGTATATATCCATTGCAAATTTTATTATCAGCATAACAATTTGAGTAAATTGAAACATGAATTTCAGAATTTTATAGTATGGATGTCCCCCTTTTGCTTTAATGAAAGCACGCAATTGAGCTGGCAAGAACAAAAGTTTATGCAAAAGTGATCCACATTGAAAAAATGTTTACCTAAAAATGTGCTTTATGTGCACTGAAAAAATGGAATGCAGCTGTATTGAAAATACTAAACCAGTACACTTAAAATCAACTTAATACATTTATGTTTGAGATGAGAACATAATAATATTGTGTAAAGTCAAAGTGATTTTCAACACAGTCATTAAAATGTGATTTGATCACTAAGAAATGTTTAAATGGGATCAGACTTCCAACGGATGGTATTCACTCAACATGATTTTTACTCTTTGCTCAGTTTACTTATTTAAAATTAGCTAATGCAACACAAATCTTTAGCGCTTGGTCGCAACTCAATTTCATTGTTTATAAGTGAATTTACACTCACTGAGCACTTTATTAGGAACACCTGTACAATACTTATTCATACGATTATCTAATCAGCCAATCGTGTGGCAGCAGTGCAATGCATAAAATCAAGCAGATACGAGTCAGGAGTTTCAGTTAATGTTCACATCAACCATCAGAATGGGGAAAAAAAATGTGATCTCAGTGATTTCGACCATGGCATAATTGTCAGTGCCAGACTGGCTGGTTTGAGTATGTCTGTAACTGCTGATCTCATGCGATTTTCACGCACAACAGTCTCTAGAATTTACTCAGAATGGTGCCAAAAACAAAAACAAAAAATCCAGTGAGCATCAGATCTGTGGACAGAAATGTCTTGTTGATGAGAGAGGTCAACAGAGAATGGCCAGACTGGTTGGAGCTGACAGAAAGTCTACGGTAACTCGGATAAACACTCTGTACAATTGTAGTGAGCAGAATAGCATCTCAGAATGCACAACATGTCGAACCTTGAGGCGGATGGGCTACAACAGCAGAAGACCACGTCGGGCACTTTAATAGAACCGTAGTGTAGTCTAATAAAGTGCTCAGTGAGTGTATGTTCACTTGATCCAATTGTGTTGGGACTATATGAATATATCTGTTGCATCAATGTATTGCTGAAAACAGGCAGGGGATTTCCAGTTCCCAGCATGCTTTGCATGGTACAGGATTGGGAGTGTACGTTTTGATAATTAAGTGTTGTTTTAATGTATTTCTACACCAAATGAAACAATCAGACTTGTTAGTGTTTTATGTACTGTTATGTTGGGATTTAGCTAATGGTTAAGTCGAGGTTGAGAAAATTATTACACTGAAAAAATTATTTTGGGGAGTGTTATTTACTATTCATACACATTGGTTAAAATATACCCAAGGAAATAAGATCTTCAGTTTACCTAGTAATTTTAGGTAGATTTACTAAATAATTAACAGTTAAATATTTATTTAATTAGAAGCAGTAAATTTCCTTTGATATAATTACAGAATGTGGAGATGGGATCGTGGTCGTGTGTCTGTCAGTGGGGAGACAGGAAGCGGTAAGGGCCATCACCTGGTGATTACTAACTCTAAACACCTGTGTCTCATTTCAGTGATGGCGGAGACAGACTTTAAAAGGTCAGCGGAATGCCAGACCGAGAGAGAGTGTCTGGGTCACACACCCACAACTTGTCTGGTGCTGAATGCTGAAATTTAGTTTATTTCATTGTTTCTGATGGGTTTATGTTGACTCTTACCCCTGAAGCTGATGTGTGTGATCTAAAGTTCCTACTGAAAAGACATAGCGTGAGTGAAATCTTGAGAATAAAGAGAACGCTTGAGTGGACTGTGACGCCGACTCCCGCTTCCTCCTTTCCACCACAATTAGAGAACGTTACACAGAACATGTCCTCTTACAATTAAATTAAAAACTACCACGTCGAAAAACCTTATATATTCCATTAAAATAAGTTTAATGCATCAACCATCATGCACACATGTGCTATCCACGATGAGAGACACGGTGACAGATATAACAGACATCCAGCAGGATCGACAGAATTGTTATTCGGGCAAAGAATTTAAGGTAAGATATATTTGGGTTTTTTGTTGTTTGTGTTTTTGATATTATACTCAGCAAATTGAAAGAAAATTGGCATTTTATGCAAGTTTTATATCAGTTTTATCCGAGTGGCAAGGCTTTACATGTGTGTATAAGATCCAGCTGCCAGCTCAGGAACATTTTACGAAGGATTGAATGAAATCCTTTATCATGGGTTAAGATAATGTGATAAAGTAACATTCAATTTGTTGTTTTGTAATTCAAGTGTGTCCAAGCTTTACGTTATCTTGCGGTGCACATTTTGAATCAGAGTATTTCTGACACTATAGGTTTTGCTGCCTTTTTGGAATTCCAATCGAGCAAGGTCAGAAATATTGACAGACGAGATGCTTCTTACTGTAGCAGGTTAGTAGAAAAGCGCATTTCTGAAATTCTATAGCTTGTTTTGTTTTTTCAGTGTACTGAAAAATCAGTGAGTATTGCTTTTCACATGAAGCAAATACTTGAGGAATCATCTGTATAATGACTGATTGGGGATCTGCAAACACTCAGCAGCACCATACTTGTTACAAAGTACAAAATTATATATTGTGTGTGTGTGTGTGTGTGTGCATATATATAGATAGATAGATATAGATGGTGTATATATAATATGCTAATGTGTCTGTTGCTAGCTACTGAAAGATTCAAGAGTTATTCGAACAGATAAAATTTTACTTTGTATTCAATGTTTACTCAATTCAATTAGGTTTTTGTTACACAAAGTATTTAGTGGAGCCTACATTTTAACTTAATATCAAAGAAAGTCATTTTCATTGTGTGGAAACGATGTCCACAATTGAATTAAGTAAAAAAATACAAATAATAATTCAGTGGTTAACATCTAAAACTGGTTTTGTTCAACTCAGAAATATTATTTAGCACTGAATCAATCTCAGTACAATAGGTAACACCAACAATCAGGTGTTAGATCAGGTTGAAATAGATCCTTAAGGTAACAATTGTAGGTTACCACTTTTTACTCTGCATGTTATAGTATGATTTGGAGAATGTTTTTTGTGTGCTTAAATGAATGCAAGGAAACCTGACCTTCTATACAAAGGAGTTAACATGCTCAATGTCACAAATTTGCTTATTTAACAAGTGACCTAGAAATAGTGCAGAGTCATAAATAGTTCACATTGTAACATTCCTTTTTTGAAATTTTTCAAAATCCTACAATATTCCAGGTTTATATTCAATTCTGAATCCCAGTTTTTCAATAAGATCTCAAACTTTTGGACTCCACTGTAAATGACTCAAGAAAACCAGCACCATTTTGTAAGCAATTCTATAAAACGGAGCCCATAGAAATAAATTTTTCAAATTGCTGTACATAAGCTCTGAAAATCAATGGCCTTTTACATCTTCACCCCTGCCATTGTATGCACAGTACTTTGAATACTAACACCATTTTGCACTTTTCATAGGTCGAGTTCAACGTTCGCCATCCATAATTCATTAGGTCCCCTCCAGACTACCACTTTTGAATGCAGGTTTTCCAACTCAATAAATCTTTTTGGAATTGAAATGCAATAAATGAGGCAGACAGGGCCGAAAACATCATGAACATATTTGTTTTGTATTATTGCTGCGGATAGTAATTTAGGAACAGGTGCAAGAGATGAATCGGACAGAGATGGGTTAATACTGAATGACGCCCATGAGACTGTCATCATCCTCGCTCCTTTTTGGGGGGGAGATATTATTTCATTTTCTCAGGAGACCTCCTCATCATCTTGTCCTCTGTCTCTCTCTCTCTTGCTATTTTCACCACTCAGACAATGTAAAACATCTCTCTGTCGGTCAGTTTCCTGTCCTTGTTCTTTTTGTGCTGTTTCTCAGAACAGCCTTGTTCTCTTCAGCCAACATTTCAGGTTACTTCACTCCTGAATTGTACTAATCTAACGCTTTTACTCTTATTCTCGCAACTCTAACCACCAGAGTCATCATCTACCTAATTTTTTATTTTTTTAAGGGGACACTAGTTGTAGTCCTGGGTCACTTGGTGCCTTAGGCGAGATAAGACACAAGACACAAAAACTAAATTCAGATTGGATGAGTTGTGATCAAAGTCATAAAATGCCTTTACACAGTGTTCCTGAACAACCACAGGGTGCCGCCATGATGATTCTAACTGACGCTGGACTGTTTACTAGTTCCAGTCTCCATAAAAAGCAATGTAAAAAGAGCGATCTAGGAGGAGAACAACAACCATTTTAAGTGTTAGTGGGAGTAAATTGAGTTCAGGCTCAACTTGTGCAGTTGTTGGCTGTCATTACAACACAAAGTAGTTCATTATATCAACGTAACTAACCTAAGGCCATCGCATCATGTAATCCACCCACTCTTTAAACTTTGAAGCACTGTCAAAAGACGGTCATCGCAACATTGTAAAGTATCGGCACTATGGAGACTCGTTTGTTTTTTTACCAATTTTTACTAATTTAATATGCTAAACATCACATCAGGGCTGGATCTAGGGGGGTGCTTGGGTGAGCGATGTCTATGTACTCCACTGCGTTTCCATTCATCTCAAATGAGCATTTTAAGCTGTTGGTTATGGCACATTGTAGCAGGTTCTCCCCGTCTCGCACGGATAAGTGCAGAGAACATCCCTGGGCATTTTGACAGCCACGACAGTACATCTAAAAGAGAAATATTCCTCTAAAAGAGTGAGCACTGATGGAAAGCGTCTTTTTAAAGATGCCTTTCCATCTGTGAGTGGTGGTGGCATAGTGGGCTAAAGTACATAACTGGTAATCGGAAGGTTGCTGGTTTGATCCCCACAGCCACCACCATTGTGTCCTTGAGCAAGGCACTTAACTCCAGGTTGCTCCGGGGGTATTGTCCCTGTAATAAGTACACAGTAAGTCGCTTTGGATAAAAGCGTCTGCCAAATGCAAAAATGTAAATGTAAATCTGGGCGTTGTTCCTGGATGCAGTCGATATCTCTCCGCTTCTGATGGCCACGCTCGCTGCCTCGTGTATGGGCTGTAGCCACGCGGAGACAGCGTTCGTGGATGGTTCATGTTCTCACTGCGAGAACATGACCATGGCAATGTTGCAGTCGGTTAGTGCTGGGGGGCTAAGGCTTACAGTGTTGCTGGACAGGCCGCCTCCGCCCTGCATGCCATGGCCCTCTGCAAGTCCACCAGGTCAAGGCATTGAGAGAGCTAGACGAGGGTAGTCGTCTAGCTACCCTCGGGCAGCGAAGGTCACGGCGCAAGCTCTCGGGTAGGCGATGTCCACCATGGTGGTCCAGGAGCGCCATCTGTGGCTTAACCTGGTCGAGATGAAGGACACCGACAAGGTTCATTTCCTTGATGTCCCCAACCAAACAGGCCAGCCTGGGAGAGAGTTCCTCTGAGGAAGGACCTCCTTTCTCAGGGACGGGGCACCATCTGGCATCCGCGCCCAGACCTCTGGAATCTCCATGTCTGGCCCCTGGACAGGATGCAGAAGACTTAAGTGGACTAACACCGGTGGTGGTAGACACCGTCACTCAGGCTAGGGCTCCCTCTACGAGGAAGCTTTATGCCTTGAAGTGGCGTCTGTTCACCAATTGGTGTTCTTCCCGAGGTGAAAACCCCCAGAGATGCGCAGTCAGGTCGGTGCTTTCCTTCCTGCAGGAGAGGTTGGAGGGGCAGCTGCCCCCCTTCACCTTGAAGGTGTACATGGCCGCTATAGCGGCACACCACGACGCGGTGTACAGTAAGTCCTTAGGGAAACACGACCTGATCATCAGGTTCCTTAGAGGTGCTAGAAGGTTGAATCCTCCTAGACCGCGCCTCGTGGGATCTCTCCGTAGTCCTGCTGGGCCTACGGAGAGCCCCGTTTGAGCCCTTGAAGTCAGCTGAACTAAAGGCCCTCTCCCTAAAGACAGCCTTCCTGACTGCGCTCACTTCCGTCAAGAGGGTTGGGGACCTGCAGGTGTTCTCTGTCGGTGATACGTGCCTGGAGATCGGTCCGGTATACTCTCACGTGGTCTTGAGACCCCAACCAGGCTATCTGCCCAAGGTTCCCACTACTCCCTTTAGGGACCAGGTGGTGAGCCTGCAAGCACTGCCCCGGGAGGAGGCAGACCCAGCCTTGTCGTTGCTGTGTCCAGTACGCATTTTGCGTATCTACTTGGACCACACGGAGAGCTTTAGATGCTCCGAGCAGCTCTTTGTCTGTTTTGGGGGTCAGCAGAAGGGAAAGGCTGTCTCCAAACAGAGGATGGCCCACTGGATTGTGGATGCCATCGCCTTGGCATATCAGGCCCAGGGTGTGCCGTCCCCCCTGGGAGTACAAGCACACTCCACTAGGAGTGTAGCATCCTCCTGGGCCTTGGCGAACGGCACCCCTAGCAGACATCTGTAGAGCAGCAGGCTGGGTGACACCCAATACCTTTGCGAGGTTTTATCTCCGGGTTGAGCCAGTTTTGTCCCGTGTGTTGGCAGGTATGAACAGGTAAGTGGCGGGCAGCTGGCCGGGTGTATCGCTTGCACACAGTCTTTCCCCTCCCCAAGGGGAAGCCATGTGCTTTTCCCCCATGTGAGTTCCCAAGATCGGTGAACCTTGGATCTCTTTCCTCCTCAGCCCTGCGGCAGGCGAGTTCGGTGGAGAAATTCTATGCTGGGCCCAATACTTGCGCTGGTATGCCCTGTACTGCGGTAGGTGCTCCACATGTCGTAACCCCATGTGATGTATTTTCCATGGTACGGTTTCCCTGATGGCAAACCCATGTCTTCCCTCAGGCAGAGCCTCCTCTGCCCACAGCCGCCTTGTTTGTATAGCTCCTCACCTCCGGGTAGGACCTACCGTGGGGGATTCTTTCCACATGTGTACTAACAGTTGGTAAGTCCATGTGACACATTCTCCACATGTTAACCTCCCCTTCGGGCAGGATGTGGTCTCCGGTGTCTTCCCCTCTTAGGGGAAAAAAAGAACACCTTCCCTGACACGAATACATCTGGCCCCAGCTGAATGATTTTTCATTTGAAAAAAAAAAAAAAAAAGTGGGAGAAATAGAAAAGGCCAAAGCTACTGGTGTGGCCTGTTCCCACTGTAAGTATGTCCTGTCCCCTCCCTTTTCTGGGTACGAGGAACCTTGCGACGTTCGTGGGCATTGGGAATGTTATGTGGGGGCTGAGTACACTTGTTACTAGGCACGCAGTGGCCTGCCTGCACCTGCACCGCCAGTCCACATAACACAGTTCAGCTGGTTGTGGCATTTTGTATAGGGACCCCAGTGTCACTACATCGACACAACGCCAAGTGAGTGACAGATAGGGAACGTCTTGTTTACTGTTGTAACCTCTGTTCCCTGATGGAGGGAACGAGACGTTTTGTCCCTCCTGCCACAACACTGAACTACCCGCTGAAATGGCCAAGACTCTCTCTCGGCTCCTCAGCACAAACCTGAATGAGTGGTTGCATGCCGGCTCCTTTTATACCCGTATGTCCGGGGAGTGGCATGCAAATTTCACTTGCCAATCTTCACTGGCCTTTTCTCAATTATCAGAGGTGT
The DNA here is from genome assembly GCF_019703515.2 of Myxocyprinus asiaticus. NCBI lineage: Eukaryota > Metazoa > Chordata > Actinopteri > Cypriniformes > Catostomidae > Myxocyprinus > Myxocyprinus asiaticus. Next base: position 37,270,542 of record NC_059357.1, on the reverse strand, counting down.
TTGGGGCTCCCAAGTGCGACCCCTAGTGTCACTACATCGACACAACGTCTCGTTCCCTCCATCAGGGAACAGAGGTTACAACAGTAACCAAGATGTTTTCTTTTTTTAAATAAACCAAGAAAAACTTAAACTAGACTTGAGACCCAGTGATCATGTATTTTTGTCGTATGGAAAAAAGAGCAGCTTTGACATTTTGTTCCATGGATAAAAAAAAAAAAAAAAAGCCGTACAAAGTTGGAGCAACATGAAGGTAGGTAGATTAAAGTAAATGATTTAGATATGTTAATGGATAAATTCTGCCAAGGCGTTTAGAAAAAAAAATAAAATCAAAATAAAAATAAAAATGATTGTGCAACTTATAGTTGGACCCAAAAATGGAAATTCTGCCATTTACTTTCCCTCATTTTGTTTCAAACTCGTATGACTTCTAAAGGACACAAAAAGAGATGCTAGGAAGAATACTGTTGGCCTCAGTCACAAAGCACATTGATTAAATGTTTTCCAATCAAATGAATGGTGACTGCGGCTGTCAATCTGCCTTACATCTCCTTTTGTGTTTCACAGAGAAATAAAGTCAAACAGCTTTGGAAAACCATGAGAATTAGTTCAATTCTATTTTTGGTTGAACTATCCTTTTTAATTTTAAAATATACACATTTAAAATCCACTTGGCTCAGAATAGGCATGACACTTCCACTAATTTCCCTGTCTCCCTGTCTTCTCTTTTCCTCACCTATCCAAACCCTCTCTCTCTCTCTGTACCCTGACAGACCGACAAAACAGGTGAGGATTGGATCCCTCTATTTTGCACAATGCTTGGGTCCACTCCATGACTGCCGGACGACAGCCCCTTAGCCACAGATTAAAAAGTCATGAGTGCTTTTAGGCAAGCTGCTCGGCCTGCCTGCTTGCCCCACTGTGGATTGGCTGTCCGAAAATAGCCTTTGTGTTTCTGCGACAAGAGTCGGAGAAAGGAGGAGGGAACGGGCTGTGCAGTGGTGCATAGATTCCCTTCCAGCTTTTAACCACAGTTCTCAGCTCGGCTTTTAATTGAAATATCCACCATTACTGAATGGCTCATGAGCAATGTGCTGAACACGAGAGGCTGGCGCCGCGCTCTTTAATGATTCAGCACCACTCTTCTCCTACGCACGCCCACACACCAGTTGCCCACTGAGTTGGTGAGGTCCCGACCCTGACACATTGACGCCACCAGGGCGCCAGACGTGAACCCAACCCTCCTCGCAATTAGACAACTCTGGGGTGATCCAGAAACTTCTCTCCACGTGAGTGCTACAAGATATGAATGTGAATAGACCAGGAGTCCATGCACCTGAGGCTAATTAGTGTGGAAACACTGTTGCATGCATGGCACATTGTAATTACAAGGGAAACAGGTCATGAATGCAATAGGGATGGGTCATGATGGTCAACTAGTCATCCGAAAACTAGTTGATTTATTTGGATTTTATGTATATACCAGCCAGATCTCATAAAAATTACATGACTGAGGCAGAGGTAAAATGTTAGCAAGTTAAATGCTCTACCAAACAGATGAGGTTTTTATGGTTAATGCTCAGTTGAGTTTTATATGAACAAAACCTACCTCGCAACCTTAAACCTAAACCAAACTGATAGTCATGTAGCATGTTGTCATTCTACTAACATGAGCTACATAAATGGCTTTCACTGTTGTGCACCATCTCCATGTGATTATCAGTGTTTCCGCTGAATGCGTTTATATGCGCTCCTCCCACGAACGTGGAAAATAGGGTGGCGGACGCTGCGAAAGGGGCCTTCTGGAAGTTGGGGGGCCTCTGGGCTTCAGCCCGTGCATTAATGCATCCCTTGCCGATAGTCTCAGAAAAATCAAATATGGGATAAAAAAAAATGCAATTGCTAAAGTAACTACGTCATTTTGTGTTGCTTCTACACTCTGAGCACGTGTCAACTCGCGTGCTTCGTTTTGGAGTCCAACACTCAAGTCAACTAACGCACAATTTCATTGTGAACGAACAAGTTTGTAAATGTAGTTGTAGTTAAAATGTATCACCTTACAAGTCATGCACTATAGTAAAATTGTCTTGATGTCATAAGATATCATTGTATTACGACATCAAAACATTTAGGTAAAAAGTAGGTATCCAAACGTGATTCTATGAGACCAGGTTGATATAAACAGTGCTATACTTATCATGCTGCACTTTAGCTGTTTACTGTGACAGTTTGACAGATTGCTGTTGACAGTTTGCATGGTTGTGTCTGTAAGTTGTGTATTTAAATTCATCCCATGCTAAGGTCACAAAACATCCAGACAGATGTCTTTGGCTCATTGCATCACACTTCATTTTTTTTTTTTTTTCTTGTGCCAAGCATTGTATTTTTACTTTTAAAAACATTTAACTTTTGAAAACACGTCTTGAGACCCTTGCATTGTTTCAATCTAGGGGTTGCACAGACTAGTTGACTGGTCGTCTACAACTAATGTTGTCGTCACTGTCAGCGTGAAGTCGTTATACTAGTTGCATACCACGTGATTTAGAAAATGGCGTCTGTAGAAAATACAGTGGGTATGGAGCCCAATAGCTCTGCACTCAAAAAGGGAAGTGGCTGAAATGTACATTTAATAAAGATGACACAAATGGGACAGTAAACTACAATATATGCAAATTGGCCTTCAAATACTACAGAAATACTAGTGCTATGGAAAATCATTTAAAAAGGTGGGTGGAATGATGTCACAACTAGAGGTTGACCGGTTGTGGATTTTGCAGATACCGATAACCAAGGTGGTGGAAAAGGCCAATAAACAGATTATTCGGCTGATAGTTAAATGTTTTTTTTTTTTTGTCTTTTCTTACTATGACGGGTAAAGACATAGAGGCTACAAGAATTCAAAATTAGTACGTTTTCAACCAAAATCCCAATAATAACCAGAAAACATGAAGATTATAACATCGGATTTATAATCCATTCTACCAAAATATTCCAGTTGCAAAATACTCCAGCTTCGACTACAAAGGAACACAGAAGAATAAAAAATAAAAACACTCTGCATCGATTTTTTTTTTGCTGATAGTTTAAAAAAACCAACTATCGGCACCGATTAAATCGGTAAAACCAATATATCGTCTACCTCAAGCCGCAACCAGTCGAATTTGACTCAACTGAAGTGTTCGACTAGTCGACTATTAAAATCAGTTGTCGCGCAACCCCTATTTCAATCCATTGCGCTCTGTCTAGCTGACCACAATAACTTGTCTTGTATTAGCACCTCCCGAAAAGAAAAAAAACATCCGACTGGAGTTAGGTTATCCTGAAACAAGCCTGTTGTTGTTGTTGTTGTTATTATTAAGGTTTCCTTAAAACTGATTAGTCAAGTCAATTCTGATCTATATAAACAGAGGGTTCTTAAGTTATCATATTTTTGGGCACTCAAAATCCATGTGTTGAGCATAGAGATATACCATGAGCCACTGTACTTATGTTGCAAAAAACCCAAGACAGTATAGGGAGGTGGAGAAGGGCCACTCATAGAAAATTAAGTGTGAGAAATCACAACGCTCAATATGTTGGCTATATTAAAAAGATGGACTGCAATTTTCATGAAGAAATCTTTTGTGCTTCACATACAGTTTGGAATGACACAAGGTAAATTAGTAATGAGTAAATTACACAATTTTCATTTTTTAGTGAACTATTGGAGCTGGTGACCAACTATGCTGGCCTCTCCAGCAGGGAAAGCTGACCACTGTAATGTTCCTCATACCATAAACAAAAAGAAAATGTTTCTACCAGCGTTGTAGTACTCGAGATCGGTCTTTCTGAAGGTCTCGGAATAGACCACATTTTTACTGGGACTTGTCTCTGTCTCAGACAAAGAGGACTCTGGATTTTATTTCAAGACCGGTCAAGACCACAACTGCGGGGATATCACTAAATTGCCTGTTCATTGTCTAATTTATTTGTTAATATCATGACTGTGATTGGATGTAAAACTTCCTGCTTCAAATACAAGCAATAACTTGACCCATTTCTAATTTCAAATTTTTGTTACTGTTAATGGCTGCCACCCCTCCCCATCCCCCTTCACACGCACTCCAAGAAAGTGAATGCGGGAGACAGGAGAAGAAACTGTGGCTGTCTGAGAGTTGTCAGACAAATCTTCTGTAATACAATTTGGCTACCTAAACCAGTGTTTCCCAACCACTGTGCCCACTAGTGTGCCGGGAAAGATTGTCAGGTGTGCCATAGAAAATGATCAAATTCCTCAAATACCGTTTTCCCCCTAGTATTTTAATGAAGGGATGGAGATGGTAGAAGAGTTTTAAAGTTGCCAGTTCAGTATATTTTCCATTATTTATGCAACCAGTTTAAATATTGTCCATCATAACATTATTGTTCTAACAAATTCTAGTCTGCTGTCAAACGCAACTCCTCACATGCCCACAAAATGATGCTTCATCACACTTGTAGTAAAAACATTCAGTCAGTGAACCGAATGAATGAATAGAATACAACAGGTGTATTGTTTTACTCAAAGACTAAAAACTGTTTATTTGTGCACAGCATAGATTTACAGATGTTATAAACAGATGTGGCTTACTTGTCGCATTTCTCTCATGAAACATAAAAAGAATATGAGAAACTGTTACATCATTTACTAAAAGCAAATTCTCCTGTTTTAAACAAGTCAATAAACACCATGATGCGATGTGTAGATTCTCTGTAATCTTCACGAAGCACGTTTGACATCTGAACCAGTTAATGGAGGCCGGGCGGCTGCTCTCGGGTCCTAGTGCCTGCCGGATCAAACCTCTATCAGTGTGACTTATAGTAACAGTGCGTTTTTGTTCTCTATCAACAACGCGACCCAGTGCGACTTATAGTCAGGTGCACTTTATTTCTGGAAAATACAGTAAATAAATAAAAAATAAAAAATATATTTGCTGTGCCATTGCAAGAATTAATTTGTAAGAACAAATCTACAAATTAGAAAAGACACAAATTTTACGTTAAAGGAAACAACTGCAAAACTGTTTTTTCATTATCCAATTAGTGTTCTTGGCATCTGTGACCTCATTATACAGCATACCTATGTTACTTGCGTTTTTTGCATAGCCAGATTTCAAACATTACGAGTTCATGCTACTAAGACAGACAAGGAAATATATCGATGATGGTTATTATGTGGGATAGTGGTGTGCCATGGGATTTTTTAATCATAAAAAGTGTGCCTTGGCAGGAAAAAGGTTGGGAAACACTGACCAAAACCACAAAGAGTTCATCTGCAAAAAAGCGTCCAAAAGAAAACACACAGCAGTATGTAAATTCTGCAATGCAATGTTACCGAGATGGCTGGGACCACGTCAAACTTTTATCGGCAATTAGAAAGGAAGCATAAAGAAAGGTAAGCTAAATGTATGTGATGCTAGCAAAGTTTGCTAGCTAATGTTAGCAATCTGCCTCTTGCTGCATTCCATTCAACTCAAAGTTGAATTTTCCAACTTCCTACTGGGAAAAGTGCAATAGATCGCCACTTGAAGTCATAATTACAACTTGGAAAGTCGTGCGGAAATTAAACGCCGGCACCGATTCATGTCGACACCCAGGAAGATGTACAAAATAAGTGATAAACATTCACTTTTATTAAATAATATCAATAAATTAGTCAAAGTTCCTACATTACATGATATTAAAGCTTGTTTAACAAACATTAGCAGAGTAGCAGGTGTTCAAAACATAGCAAATTGCACTCTCTTTTGATAATCGTACACCTGTAGCACAAATGCTAGTACTGCAGCATTGTTTATGAATTGGGTTGCTAGGAGACATCTCTGGTCAGTCAAACTCCTGCTAAGCTAACGGGAGCGTTGCAGTTTTATTTCTTTTAACGTCATCTTCCGAGCATCTGGCAATGGAATGCCTTTAGTTGGAGATCGGAGATATCAAGTGGAATATCCCACATCCGATTTGAATGGAACATAGCATCTGTACCTAAACTCATGTTCACCCCTCACCCAAAGAGATTTAGCAAGTATTAGCTATACATATTAGCTACCTATGTATTTACTGTTTTTAGGGCGCTAGTTTCAGTTGTTTGCCAGCTATTTGCCACCTAGCTAGGTGTGCAGGCTACCTATTTTAGTTAACATATATTCAGGGATGTAGCTGCAGTGTTAACTTTGTGAGAGATTGAAAGGACGGGGCACGTAGTGACATTGTTGCTCCCAAGTTACATTTTTGCTTGTGATAAACAATGACGAAACCACAAAGGCCACAAAGCTATGTAGCTAATGTATATAAAGTTACGTCACATCAATGTTAGCTAATATCAGCTCTGACATAAACGCTACACGCCGCGGTAATGCTCCCTCACTTGGGTGAGAGAGCTAGAGATGTGACCGCAGAGAGTAGAGACCGAGTAATGCGCCTCCACTTATATGAACAATTTACATTTTAAATAGGCTGCATTGCTTATGTTCGGCAATCTTTGTTCTGTTTTCTAGATTTAGCTATGTGGTTAGCAAATTGCACACATTTATACAAGGCTTGTTATTGGTTCAAAAACAACAAAAAACTTACTATATTGTTTAAGAAAAACAGAGAAAAGTGAAGAATTAAGTATTGAATAATTGTTTGATATATTCTGTACTTAATGATGGTTTCTAGGGGAAGAGTCATCTAGAAAACCAGATGTCATACTTGCACAATTTTTGTTTTAGGTGCATGGTAAAACTTGGAAAAGGAGTGTTGAATAAAGATGGTTAAGTTGATTGCTCCTCTTTAGTGTTTGTATTTGTTTCCTCATAGAAAACAAAGGAAAATTCACACACATTTAATTCACCTCTGCAATGCCTTTTGATTATTTTATCAAGACATTTCTCATGGTACACTGACACACACACACACACCCACACACACACACACATATATATATAGCAACAAAAGAGGTGAATGAAGAGGAATCTTCATTTGTTTTCTGTGGGTGTTTTTATGGGAATGTGGATCTTTCAGATCAACTTGAGGAGTGCCTATGGTTTGCATGTTCCACATTTTATCGTAAGTGTGTCATGCAGTGTGGAACTCGCACTGGTCTGGTCTTGGTCTTGACTTGGTCTCTGTTTAGGTGGTCTTGACTACAACACTGGTTTCTATTGTATCCACGTAGGAGAGATTCTTGCCCTTTCCCCACCACTTTTTCATTCACACTTTGACAAGGCAAAGGAAGAGGACACAGAACAGGAAGAATCCTCTTCACTGAGACAGAGTGGGCTCATTAGAGTATGACTTGTCAACTGAAAGGTGACAGCTCTTCTTTGGGACCTCTCACTGAATGAAAGAGTTGATGAAACCTAGATAATACTAAAGGAGAGAAAAGAGTGCCAACACTAAGCTTTATCTTACGGAGCCAATAGAGAAGTCTGATTTTGCAAAGCTAACAGACTTTAGAGACTTTGTGTATTGTATGTTTGGCACTTCTGTTAAGAAGTTGTTTTAGCCTGAAGCTCAAGAAGCTTTGTGAACAGATCTGCCTTTAGCAACCCCTCCCACCCATCTCTCATGGTTCCTATTTTACACTACAACTCCACAAAAGGTGTTTGTATTTCTTCAATACAATGTTCAAATGTGTCGTATGGCTGCTTAATCAGGCCTGAGAGAATATCGGACGCTCCTATACCCCCTTAAAGGCTGTTGCGGCGTACATCACACGCCACGAGTCATTTGTGCGAGCGCCGTGAGGAACATAAACCTGACGCTCTGCTTCATCACTTTAAGTGCCTATCTCACAGTGTGTGTCAAGCTGAAAGTAAATCAGATTGCGTCTAAATCCGCGCTTTCTCTCCCTATATACCCCGACAAAGCCAGCTTATCTGCCCAGGGATCTGTGCACTTCATAAAATAATATGCCATGGGATATTCTCAGTCAGAGGGCAGGGATAACCTTTTGCAGATGCTTTAAACGTGACCACATTATTCTGAATAATGAACGTTTGATCCCTTATTTTCTAAATTGATTTTGTTTGTTTTTTCATCAAAAGAGTTATAAAAGGGTTTAGAGCTGTGGTGATAGATCTTGTAGGGGCCCACACAGACTCAGACCTGCATATCAAAAGAAGAGCACAGACTTGCTGAGATCTGACTGACAAGTTTGAGAATGAACAGTGTATGAATGTTTTATGAATCAGCAGGATATTATCAAAGGCCTCGCTCTTACACATTCTTTCCAAGATGTTTTCTTCCCCAAATCTGTCTTAATTATTTAAAGCTAACCTCACATTTTTTTTCTTTACACTGTTTTGCACCAACTTCTTTCTGACTCAGACACTAGTGTGAATATCAAGCTGAGCTTATTGATTGAGTTTCTTTATGGCAGAGGCTATTTGCACTGCAAATAATGCAAATAGCAGATGCTACAGATGCTATTCATAACCTGGTGCAAATAGTGGCTGATACTATTTGCAGTCCTAATTAAATACTAACATACAGTATCACTGCAATATGTTTGTTTATTTAGAGTCCCAGAGACACCCTACACCAATCCCTACCTCTAAACCTAACCCTAACCTTACCTTACAAAAATTAACCATGTTTTTACTGTAGTAACTTATAATGAAATTATAATTATAGTAACCATAGTATCACGATGGTATTTTGTAGTAAATTTATTATGACTAAAATCAAACCTGGTTACTATATTAACACCATATTATAGTGGGAACACCATGGATAATTGCAACAAAACTGTCTTCTGCCAAAAAACATGTTTACTACAATATTACTATAGTAAAACAAATTTTACTCCGATCAAACCTTTTCTATCAGCTCCCCGACCATCACCATGACCAAATCAATGCGAGGCAATCAACCTTTATATAAAGGTTTTTATTTTTAAATTATTGTAATAAGTAGGATTAAAGGAAATATTAATAGTGGAGACACGAAACAGGATGGGAAAAAGTGGGACAAAAGGGGGATTTGAACCTGGATCATCCGCATGGAAAAAAAGCACATCTACACCATTTTTACACCCCACGCCACTGCAGCGACACTTGGGGACACAGTTTGTCTTCAGTTTGTTTCTATATAGTCACTCCGTTTATTGACTCTTAGTTTGTACGTGTACTGGGCCGGCAGCGAGTCTCTCCGAAAACTCGACTGCCACAGGGCTCGTAGGAAGTCAACCAGGCCGAAACCTCTGCAGGGCGAGCAGAATTGCCAATAACTCGAGGCAGTTGCTGTGCCGAGGCAGTTGCTGTGCCAATGCAGTCGCGGACCCGTCCAGAGGCCGGCGGCTGCGTGCCCATTGCAAACAGTGCCCCAGCCCGTTTTGGAGGCGTCTCTCGTGACCATGACGTGCCTGGAGACAAGTTCTAAAGGAACACCTGCTCGTAGAAACGAGAGGTTGGTCCAAGGGCTGAAAAGACTGTGACAGACCGGCGTGATGGCCACGCGATGTGTCCCGTGGCGACATGCCCATCTCAGGACTCGAGTGTGGAGCCAGTGCTGAGTGGCCTATATGCATCAACCCGAGCGGGGTGGCCACCGCCGAGGATGCCATATGCCCCAGGAACCTCTGAAAAAGTTTCAGTGGAACCGCTGTTCTCTGTTTGAACACCTGCGATCTTCGTAAAGACACGAGGAGACAGGGACAGGCCGAAAGGGAGGACTTTGTACTGATACGCCTGACACTTGAACGCGAACCGCAGGAAGGGTCTATGTCGAGGAAGGATCGAGACGTGGAAGTACGCATCCTTTGGGTCTACAGCAGCGAACCAATCTTGATGCCGGACGCTCGCCAGAATGCGTTTTTGCATGAGCATCTTGAACGGGAGTCTGTGTAAAGCCTAGTTCAGTACTCACAGGTCCAAGATTGGCCACAACCCACCACCTTTTTTCGGTACGATGAGAAAAACCCCTTCATCTCGGCTGGAGGAACAGGTTCTATTGCGCCCTTCTGTAGGAGGGTAGCGATCTCCACACAAGGTAGCAGCATTTTCGCCTTCACCAAGGTGAAGTGGACACCGCTGCACCTGGGCGGACACCCGGCGAAGTGAATCACGTAGCCGAGTCGGACGGTCCGGACCAGCCCTCGCGATGGATTGGAAAGCGCAAGCCATGCGTCCAAGTTCCGCGCAAGGGGGACCAAAGGGACAACATCATCGGACGTACCGGCAGGTGGGGCCTCGCGGCGGGGCGGAGCTCAAGGTACCACACCATGTCGTGGCCGTGCTGAGTCTAAGGACATCGAAGCACTTACCTGGCTCCTTGTGATCACCCCGGAACAGCCTGGGACGGGGGAGGAAGAGGCCTGTCCTCGTGACCCGTGGAGACTGTCACATCGGTGGAGGATTTGTGCCACAGCTGGGTGCTCAGGGGTGGGAGACCACCGCTGGAGTGCCAAACCTGCTAAATAGAGTGGTGGACGGTGGTCGTGATGACGGCCATGCACACCGGAATACGTGACCCAGGGACAAGGAAACCGCTCTTGCTGAACTCTTGAGTACTGCAGCCACTTGGGCATGCAGCGCAATTAAATGCAAAAGGTAACAAAAAGATGGAGAGATCTGCTTACCAGCTCCAGAGCAGCGGGTTTCGTTGTCCCTGGATCGCCTGTCTCAAGGGTGCTTTGAAGCCTTTCACGGGTTCTGGGCGGCCGCGAGACGGGTGGCGTCTGCTTCCTGAGGTGGGCTCCACGCCGGGGCCAGGCCAAAGGGGCGGGCTGTGGTGAAGCCGGTGCAGTCACCACAGGGGGACGCCCTTGGCGATGAGTAGACGGGGTGCAGGATCTTGAGCCGCGCCAGGGCAGGATATGCCAGCTAGCATCTGTCTACTGCTCCACCATCGAGAACTGCTGGGCAAAGTCCTCGACGGTGTCGCCGAATAGGCCCGCCTGGGAAATGGGGGCAGCAAGGAACCATGTCTTGTCGGCCTTGCCCATCTCGACCAGGTTGAGACAAAGGTGGTGCTCCTGGACCACTAGTGTGCCATCGTCTGCCCGAGAGACCACGCCGTGACCTCCGTCGCTCAGAGCGAGGTCGGTCACCGAGCGCAGTTCCTGCATCAATCCCAGGGCGGATCTACCCTCGTGCAGTTCCTTTAGCGCCTTGGCGGACTTGCAGGAGAGCCATGGCGTGCAGGGCGGAGGCGGCTTGTCCAGTGGCACCGTAGGCCTTGGCCGTCAGACACGACGTAAACCTACAGGCCTTGGACGGGGGCTTTGGGCACCCGCACCAGGTGGCAGTGCTCTGCAGGCATAGGTGCACCGTGAGCACCTTTATCCACCGGGGGATTGCCGAATAGCCCTTGGCCGCCCCACCATCGAGGGTAGTGAGGGCGGGGAAGCTGAAAAGATCGGGACCGGGCAGTAAAAAGTGCCTCCCGCGACCTTGTCAGCTCTTCATGCACTTCCGGGAAGAAAGGAACGGGGGTGGGGCGTGGCTTTGAGCGGCGCCGCGAACCCAGGAACCAATCACCGAGCAGCGAGGGTTCAGGGAGAGCAGAGGGTTCCACTCTAGCCGACGCTCGCGGCTGCCCGGGAAAGCATGTCGTCATCTCCGCGTCAGCCTGTGACTGGGCAATCATCCCTGAAGGGAGGAGCCCAGCTGAGGCTTCCGACTGGACGAGCCCACTCTCCAATGCTGCGCTCGAGAGCTCATCACTTTCGCGGGCTCTGAATAAGAGGTCGAACTCTCCGTGAGACGAGCCGGTGGACTCATCCGGAAGCCCGATCGGGGCAGACGAGCATGCTGGGGAATGGGAGGTCCGTGGGGGGATACCTGGTGGAGGCGGCCCCATTGGGGTCCCCAAATCACCCCCAGTGCTGGCCTCATACCCGTGTGTAAAAGGACCGAGGCGGGGACCCTCTGGGGTGGCTTGCTTTCTTATGAAGGCGAGCCGCGACCGCAACGTTGCTATGGACATATCCTCGCAATGAGAACATGACCATCCACGAACGCTGTCTCCACATAAGCAGTGCCCAGACACAAAAGACAGTGATCGTGACCGTCAGAAGGCAAGAGATAATGAGCGCAACCAGCAATAACACACAATCGGAAAAGCATCTTTAGAAAGACGCGTCTTTAAAAAGACGTTCCGTGTGTGCCGCTCTTTTAGAGAAATATACTCTTATTTCTGCCGAAGCGCCCAGGGGCATTCTCTGCAGTGCACCAGTGCAGAGGGGGGAGAAGCCGCTGAAGTGCGCCGTCAGATCCAGCAGAGGTGAATGAACAGTCGTGGGAATTCAGCTCGGTGAGCGTGACCGTTCGGCTCCGAAGAGAAAATCTGAATGAGTGGTTGCATACCAGCTCATTTTATACCCATATGTCCGGGGGAGTGGCATGCAAATACCACTCGCCAATTTTCATTGGCCTTTTATCAAAGACCAGAGGTGTCTCGGGCTCCCAAGAATGACCCCTAGTGTCACTACATCGACACAACGTCGAGTGAGTGACAGATAGGGAACTAAATCTTTAGCTGGGGACTTCTGGTTGGGTTGACATGGAATGACCCTCTTGCCTTCTTGAAATAAGAGAGATAGCTGTCATAAACATGATGCACATATTTACATGTGCAGGGTGAAATTTCTGCGGCACTAGTGGCACCAAACCTAATTGCAAAATGAATGACTTTCAGACAAGGTTGAGCCAATGTTCTAAGGTCTGTCAAACACAATTCCGTTTGGTGCCACTAGTGGCGCAAAAATTACACAACTCATATTCTGTGAGCCCACAAGAAATCAGTGATCACAGAATTTAAATGCTTATTGTTAGTGGTGGTGACGTAGTGGGCTAAAGCACACAAATGGTAATCAGAAGGTTGCTGGTTCAATCCCCACAGCAACCACCTGGAGTTAAGTCCTTGAGCAAGGCACTTAACTCTAGGTTGCTCTGGGGGTACTGTCCCTGTAATAAGTAGACTGTAAGTCGCTTTGGATAAAAGCATCTGCCAAATGCATAAATGTAAAAGTTTTTCGCACTAATTGAAGAGCCACATGTCACGTTTTCTTTGCAAGAGTGTATTTTTATTCTTTCAAAAATCAAAGGTACATTTCTAGTTTCAAAATTATTTGTACTTAAGACCTTTGTTTTGTTTAACAAGAAAAACTAGCTTCATACCATGTGACCCACATTTGGTTTTCAACCATTGGAAATGTATAACATTTAAAAATTTTCAGATAGAGCCCCATTGAAAGTCATATCTCTGGGATTTAACCATATGGGGCCTTAAAAATTAAGATAAAGGAAACGTTTGTTCTGAACAAGAATCTAAATGGATATTAAAGTATCTTTAATACTTCTGGATTTATAGCCCCAGTATAGAAATCCCCAATAGTCAATTGATTTTAGAAATAGACCCACCTATCTCTGTGTAAAAATAAAATAATAAAACATTTTTTTACAACAAAATCATAGGCAAAATTGTAATTTTTGACCCCGTCTACACAATAATGGATAACTCTTAAATATTGATCCAAGGGATTTAATATTTTGGCTTTCATCGTCATTTATGATTATCTATCTTCAGAAAATTCTATTAACTGGGGAAGTTTGATATTTTCTTGATTTGTCATGGAATAATCCTATGGCATGCAGTTGCCATGCACAAAAGTATTTTTTATGCAAATTCTAGTCATTTAATAATTCTGATCACAATATCAAATCAAATAATCAATAATTATGATTTTTTCATAATTGTATAGTGCTCTCAGTTCCGTTTAACACAATTGACCATATTTAATTCTATTCCGCAGATTTGCGCAACAAATACAAAAAAGGTCTGCAGATTCCGTCTGGGCCTTGATATGACTACTTTGTGTAACATCGATCTGGCAATAACAGTACTGTTTGAGAGTCTCCATCAGTGGATCACAAACAAATATGTGAAGACAAGATATTGTCCTGCACACTGCAGCAGGATACTAATCAGTCATGTTGAAACAGACTGATTCCACCAGCGAGCGGAGGAGCGAGCTCTCATCAGTGTTGCTGATGCTCTTCAGTGGATGTCCATGCTCGGAATACCGAACAATCTAGAAGTGTTTACATAGCACATGGGTCAGATCCACTGGCTGTCTGCTCAGATGGGTAATTAATCCTGAAATGAGGTAGAGGAAGTTACACAGCTGCCTGTTCCTACCACATGAAAAGCCTCTTATCTGCATCTGTATGATGGACTGAAGCCTCTTCATACTACAGATGTGCAAACAATTTTTCTAAATCGACTAGTCGCTTGAGTGCCTGAATTACTTTATCATATAATTAAACTGCAGAAAATGATATTCTAGTATTGAGTATTTGTGTCTTATTTTCTGATAAAAAGCAGCTTTAAGAAACATTTACTTGAAGGATATTAGAAGCTATTAAGTCTTGTTTTCAGAGAAATCTTACAAAATGTAGTGCTGTTTATGTTTAAAACAAACTATTTGCCAATGGGGTAAGAAAAATAAACTTGTTTTCCCTTTGAAAACAAACCCACTGGCAAATAGTTAAATGTATTTCCATAATCATAAATGTTACTAATTGTTTTTAAATTACTCTGAAATTAAGACAAAATATAATTGTACTTCAAGTAAAATTATCTTGTATTAAGAATATTAGAGATTTTTACTGGGAAACACGACAAAAATAATCATTAAGTAATTTTTACCACCCCTGGAGTCGCAAGTTCGAATCCAGGGCATGCTGAGTGACTCCTGAGTGGTCTTCTAAGCAACCAAATTGGCCTGGTTGCTAGGGAGGGTAGAGTCAAATGGGGTAACCTCCTCATGGTCGCTATAATGTGGTTCTCGCTCTCGGTGGGGCGCGTGGGTGAGTTGTGCGTGGATGCCGCGGAGAATAGCGTGAAGCCTCCACACGTGCCGTGTCTCCGCAGTAACGCGCTCAACAAGCCATGTGATAAAATGTGCGGATTGACGTCTCAGATGCAGAGGCAACAGAGATTCGTCCTCTGCCACCCAGACTGAGGCGAGTTACTACGCCACCACGAGGATTTAGAGCGCATTGGCAATTGGGCGTTCCAAATTGGGGAGAAAATGGGGAGAAAAAAAAAAAAATTTACAATATAATATCTTATATAGTGTTGCTTAGTAAATGTACCTTGTTTTAAGAATATATTTACTGGAAAACAATTTATAAAAATTAAACAATGCAGGGTGTTATGACTCAATTTTAAAAGTTGGACTATTTTTTACTTGACACACCATTTTGAAAGCACAACACTTGTGGCGAAACACTCAAAAAAACAGTGCGAGACATGGTGCAGCAGCCAAAAAACATCTGTCTGAATGTGTATGGCTGTAGCTGCTGTGCTTTAAAAGGGATGAATTTAAAGACGTAACTTCTCCAAGAACTGTCTAGCAACTAAAGCATGCTGTTAGCATGCTAATTAAAGCAATGCGGCTAAAATATCAAAACAAAATATAAGAAAATGCATACACTAGTCAAAAAAATAAACTAGAAGATAAAACTCACTAAACTCATTGGTTGTTGGAGGACTAGTCGACTAGTCAACCATCATGACCCATCCCTACTTCATACACATTTACAAACACATAAAAGAAGCACTGACTGTATTGAGGCAGTGATGGGCACACCCTGACTCTAGCATTCTGCTCACGTCTGCTGGACAAGCCGTCTGATGGTCCAGGATCTCCTTCCCCTCGTACACAGCAATCTCCTCTAATCCTCTGTGGATCAAAAGAGCTAGGCTAGACTGGGCTCCTCTCCATTAAGCTGAGGGGTGCACAGAAGTATCCCTCGAGCTCTAAGCCCCAGCACATGTTGTGATCAATACCCACCTAATCAATCTGAACTAATCCTCCGTCCGGACCTGCCCAGGAGGAGAGGACAGTGCAGAAATGGCTCTCCAATTCTTCTAGGCCTAGTGGGTATGTGTTGTCATATGGGTTATTGAATGTAGATGCTAAGTTGGGATGCTAACAGGAAATACTGCATCTAGACACACTGCACCAAACACAAAAGTTTCAGAGTCTGTTGATGTGTGAGGACTGCAGTGTTGGGGAGTAGCTAACTAACAGTTAGTCAAAATAATGTAGCTTTTCCCTTACGAAAATCGAGAGTTCAGGGCAAATTTTCTGCCAACTTGCTGCATATTTGCCACTGATCAATTTCACATGCAAATGAGCTTTGCTGCAATCTTGCAGCAAATTGCCCATTAATGCCAAAGGTTTGCCAGAGGTTCACCACTACTGGCAAAGAGATGCAAACTTCTGGCAAACATTTGCGGTGAATCAAAAGCTCATTTGCATGTGAAAATAACGAGCAGCAAATCTGCTGCAAATTTGCGGCAAGTTTGCGGCTAGTTTAGTTTTTTTGTAAGGGTTAACAAGCTACTTTTTCCAATAAGTAGCGATGTAGCATGACAAAATGCTACATCACTGTTTTTTATGACATTATATTGTGTACGTAAACAAACTGAGGATATTATCAAACACGTTTTCCTAAACGGTCTTTTCTCTCAATTAGGCCTAGCATTGGGAAGTTCCGTTCAGTGTTTAAGTTCAAATAAACTATTCACCGGCTACATCCACATTAATACAGATACAGTTGAAAACGCCATTTTCGAAATGCTCTCTGTCCACACTGGCGTTTTCAAATGTTTTCCAAAATTTGCTTGTCCACACTGAAATGTATGAAAACTCTTAAATCCCTTTACGGCACATGCAAAAAAAATCGCCGTTCCATGTACGGTATGCAAATGTTCCCGTGTTCCATTGCTGGACAGCTCAAGAGTAAACTTCCCATCACCTTTGAAGGAATGCAATGTCAAGGTTGTACAAAGTAACATTTATCTTTAACAACACCCCCCCCCCCCTTACAAAAAAAAATCTAAACAAGCCGCAAACTTGCCGCAGATTTGCTGCTCGTTATTTTCACATGCAAAAGAGCTTGTGATTTGCTGCAAATGTTTGCCAGAAGTTTGCAGCTATTCACCTGGGGCCGGTTGCACCAGCTATATGTACATTACAACTTAGCCTAGTTGTGGCGTAAATGGGCACTAAGTCACAATTTAAGCACTACTAAATATTTGAGCGTTGCACCATTAAACTTAGGTAGGATGTAACCCTACGCATAAACTAAATATTTTATGGAAGCCTCCGACCAGGAGTAACTGATGGAATAAAAAAGCAGACTCATTTAAAGACATCAACGAGCTCATGTTTTGCGTGATAGGCTTCAGTCCTTTCGACATACATCATACATGATGATGTTGGCATTTACACTCGTTTACATTTACGAGAGAGAATAAAACTTTTAAGTGTCTCTTCAGCATGAAACCGTTCAAATGGTGCAGTTTTCAGGGTGCGTCGCTCGGTGTCAAGTTTCAACATATACGAAATATATAAGATATTAAAATTAATAAATATCTATTTTTCCAGCCTGTTGTATTAGTATTTATTTATCACCCCTTATTTATTTTAGATACAGTTCCTATTTATTGTTATTTACATAGGGCAAATATACTATTTATCAAATGTAGCTACTTTTATTACGTCTCATATTTTAATGGGGATATAATTTATTACATCTGACAGTTACATGAGCAAACAAGGTTTGAACGTCATCCGTAACCAGATAAAACTGAAATGCACAGCTTTTTAACACTTCTGGTCAAATTTGAAGGCTGCTTATTGGATCAATTAAGGTAAACGTCATATTATGTGACTACGCATTACTTTACGGAGAGCTTACAACCTACTAGTTAAGTCTTGCCTTAAGAACAGGTGGTGCAACCAAATTAAGCACTGACTTAGTTACAAACTAACTAGTAGTTACTAAGCCCTTAGTGTGAACTATACGTCCTAACTTACGTGAAAACTTGCGCACAGCTGGTGCAACCCTACCCAGTAGTGGTGAACCTCTGGCAAACCTTTGGCAACAATGGACAATTTACGGCAAGTTTGCAGAAAATCTCTCGATTTTTTGTAAGGGGCTATCAAGTGGATAGCGGGCACAACAACCCCGCTACAACATGGGCCGTCATCTTGATTGTTTTGGGTTGAATGGATCACATGACTGCGTCATATGACAACACATACGTCATCGTTTCCATTTTCCCTGTCCACACCACAATGCAAATATGATGTTTTCAAATGTATACACTTGAGAGAGCTTTTTCGAAAAAATCTGTTTTCCCTGTCAAAAACGGCATCTCAGTGTAGATGGAAGGGCAAAATGTACAGAAAATTGTTTTCAAACGAAAACTTAATAGTCTGGATGTGACCTTAGTCCTTGTTCAGAAGTGCCTGTGCAGCATTTTGTAGAGAAATATTTAGCTTTTCCTTGTTTTTGACTAGAAATGAGGGTGTTTCTAGTGTTATTAGAATCAGAAACAGAATGACCTTTATTGTCAATTATGCTTGCACATACAAGGAATTTGACTTGGTGACAGACGCTTCCAGTGCACAAACAATACAACAACAAGACAGAAATAATTAAAAATAGAATAAAGAATAAGAATATGTGAATAGAATATAAAGTTGATATAAAAATACAGAATAAGACACAAAAATATACATATATACAAATATAATCTGTTATATACAGATAGTGCAAGGGAATGTAATGTGCAGAAGGATATGTTAAATAAATATAACTGACTAAGCTTGTAATTGCACATAATTATTGCTCAGTAGGGCAGTTTTAACTGTTCATGAGATAGATGGCCTGAGGGAAAAAGCTGTTCCTGTGCCTGGCTGTTCTGGTGCTCAGTGCTCTGTAGAGCCGGCCAGAAGGCAAATGTTCAAAGAGGTAATGGACTGGGTGAGTGGGGTCCAGAGTGATTTTTCCAGCCCTTTTCCTCACTCTTGATGTGTGCAGTTCTTGGAGGGTGGGAAGGGGAGAACCAATAATGTATCAGCAGCGCCTGTGGCAGGTTGAACTTCCTCAACTGGTGAAGGAAGTGCAACCTCTGCTGGGCCTTTCTCACAATGGAGTCATTAACTACGTTTCCATCCAAGGATTTTTGGCGGAAAAAGTTTTAGCACATCAAAATAAAACTGATGGAAACGCAAATTATATGCTAAAATTTCACAAGTGTCAACATTATATTTTTCCGTTTAACTCTAGCGCATAAACTCTATGTCAATACTTCAAATGTCGTGAAAAACTGGTTTGGAAAAAATGTTTGTCGAGAAAATTGCCATTAATGCAAAAATAGTGTCACATGTGAATGAGTCACAGTGTAAAGCGCTTTGGAACTGCTAAGGTTAAAAAAGGTGCTATATAAGTGCAGACCATTTACATGACAGAATTTACCCCAATCGTTAGCCTGTGTTAATCATGAAGACAAGAAATACATAACTGAAAGCCAATTTATTGTACGTGATTATGGATTGATCTTAATGGCATATAGATCCGATGCTGCAAACATGACACTTCCAGGAGTGCCAACACAAATATCTCATATCATGCACATCGACAAGTGCACGGAGAACAGATGAATGGCCACTGTTTGTGATTAATTTAATCCAACCGTTTATTTATTAAAGCTGTTTTTCCACATCATTTAAAATAATAGACGACAGTCATGGAATTAGCCCATAACACAAAAAAACATATAATTTCTATGCACAAAGATGTTTTAAATTAAAAATAAATACACAATACAATGAGAAAGGCATTAGTGCGCTTTTTTGGAACACTAACATATAGCCCAATTCTATAAAATTATTGTTTATACTTTTGAAAAAATGCAAGCAAAATTCCCTGTATTAAATTATGCTATATAAATTACCAAATGAATAAAGCATTTAATAAAATAATTACCAAATGAAAAAAATTATATTTTTAGACCTATATATGCCTTTTCTTTACACAAACTTAAATTAGCCTTACCCTGTTCTGTAGATTAAAAAAGTCGGCTGAATGACATTCTCAGAATGATCTACACTTTTTTCAAGACTATTAACTATCAGAAGTATTTGTCCAATGCTGAGTTCAATTTCAGAAAACTAGCTTTTGAACATTTTAAAACTTTTAAATATTTTAAATGAACCTAATCTAACTTTATCTCGGATCGCATTTGCTGAGCTTCTTCAGGAATCAGGAATGTATCATATGTAAACCCTGATACATTTTTCTTTAATAGCTGTGCACACAGCACATACACATCGATGGATGGTCCTTATACTAAGACTGAAAGTTTTCCCCACTACTAGGTTTCCAGCTTGAAGTGGGCCATGACGATTCGCTTTTGGGTTGGAATCAGTGGCAATCTGCGATGGGCGCAACATCAGGACCAATTTTACGGTCCTATCAGAAGGGCAACTGTTCCCTTTTTATTGCAGTTCCTAGTCTTCTGATTGCATTTATTTGTGAAATTAAAATGACAGTAAGCTGGCTAATTTCAATGAATTGTCTCAATACTCCCCCCATTTTCAAAAATTAGGGACATCTGGGAGGCGAATATACAAAAATTTCTGTATGGAAATGGCTTAATGGCAGATTTCTTTTGCGATAAACCAAAATGTATACGATGACAGTGTTTTTTTTAAGCATGACGTCGTCATCGCACACCATTTTTATCGATAAAAGGTCATTTGAATGGAAACAGGCAGAAGACGGCAAATTTCGCAAAATTTCTTTTACGCATTTTCACTTTGATGAAATTTGTTCGATAACAAAATAGCGCAAAAAGTGGATGGAAACTAGGCTAATGTGGGTCTCTTCCTTCAGGTCCTGTGAGATGGTAGTGCCCAGGAACCTGAATGACTCCACTTCTGAAACAGTGCTGTTCAGAATGGTGGTGGGGGGGTTAATGCATCTCCACTGTCTTGAGAATGTTCAGCTCCAGGTTGTTTTGGCTGCACCAGACAGCCAGCTGTTCAACCTCCCTTCGGTATGCAGACTCACCGCATCTTGGATGAGGCCGATGACTGTAGTATCATCTGCAAACTTCAGGAGATTAACAGAGGGGTCCTTGGTGGTGCAGTCATTTGTGTGTAGGGAGAAGAGTAGTGGGGAGAGTACACATCCCTGGGGGGAACCGGTGCTGATTGTACAGGTGCTGGAAGTGACTAGCTGCTGCCTGTACATCAGAAAGCTGGTGATCCACTGGCAGGTAGAGCTGAGAACAAAGAGTTGGTTTAATTTAGTCCTGAGAATAGCTGGGATAATGGTGTTGAAAGCTGAACTGAAGTCCACAACAATGTCCCTGGTCTGTCCAGATGTTGCAGGTTATGATGCAATCCCATGTTGACTGCATCATCCACAGACCTGTTTTCTCGATAAGCAAATTGAAGGGGATCCAGAAAGGGTCCAGTAGCCGTGTTTCCACTATTGGGCCAAATGAGGGCATGCTAGTGCATGCCAGGACCAGTTACGTTCCCACTGTCACTTCGGGGCATCGTCGTGCCTCCTCGGGGCTTTCTCTGGGCTAGCGGCCAATGGCCTCTGCCCCACCGATTACCCTTGGGCCAAACAAGGCCAACCAGGCATTGAGGCGGGTTAAATGCCAAAGGCAAAGGACAGTACAAATCCGTTAAATTGCCCAATGGACAAAGTGGCCCTCAAAGAAATTACTATCCATGGTTCTGTGAACTTTAATAGATGGTGTGGTGAGACATCGTCCCGCATGGAGAGACCACTCGGGACAACATGGCAGTTACAGTCGGTGAGTTGTCAACGCTAACTTATCTTGCTGTTTACATTCGATTTAAACTCGATATTCTAGATAGCTAGATAACATGATACCTCAGCTTGAGCTTCCCGCTTGCTTGTGAAATGTGCGGGGTGTGGGACGTTGGCACCGCAGTGGCGTATTAAGGCCAGGTTTTTGGGCAACACTGCGGAGTTATTGGCCCGATGGTGGGAACACAGATCGATTTTGGTCTTGTGGATCCAGGTCCAAGACTATTGGTCCCGGGTGGCCAGTTGATAGCCCTGGCTCACACTGGCCCAATAGTGAAAAAGTGGCTACTGATGTCCTTCAGGTGGGCCAACACCAGTCTCTCAAATGACTTCATGACCACAGACGTCAGAGCGACGGATCTGTAGTCATTAAGTCTTTTGATCTTGGGTTTCTTTGGGATGGGGATGATGGTGAAGCATTTGAATCAGCAGGGGGCCAGCTGGTCAGCAAAGACTTTTAAACAGATGGGTGAAATGCAGCCGGGGCCTGATGCATTCTTTGTATTCTTTTTCCGGAAGACCCGGCACACATCCTCTTCACAGATCCTAAGTGCAGGTTGAGTTGGGGGGGGGGTGGGGTTGCAGGAGGTGTTGGTGTTTGTGTGAAGAGAAGGTCAGATTGGGTGTGGGTGTGAGACTGGGCTTTTCAAATCTAAAGTAAAAAAATTCAGGTCATCAGCCAGTTGTTAATTCCCTACAGAGTTTGGGGGTGGTGTCTTGTAGTTCGTAATGACTTCCAGTCCTCTCCACACTGATGCAGGGTCGTTAGCTGAAAACTTGTTTTTCAGCTTCTCAGAGTAGCTTCTCTTAGCCACTCTAATCACTTTTGTCAGTGTGTTTTTGGCCTCATAGTACAAGATTTTATCCCCACTTCTGTAAGCATCCTCTTTGGCCTGAGGAAGCTGCCTGAGTTTTGCTGTAAACCATGGTTTGTCATTGTTGAATGTTAAATATGTCCTAGTAGGAATGCACATCCTCACAGAAACTGATATGTGGTGTTACAGTATCGAGCTCATCCAGATTGGTGTCTGCAGCTTCAAAAAGTTAGTTGTATTTAGTGTAAATTGCTAAGCAAAAAAATTTTTTTAGGTGGACTAAATCAAAAGATTCAAATGACTGGAATTAATAAAGTCCCCCAACTACAAAATATTTAAATGCTGTCATGCTGAATGAGATTTATTTCTCCTTAGCAATTTTAGGAGAAACATCTGAGACAAAGATGTTACACAAAAGAAACATACTTGAGAATTCCATTAAGTCTCCAGAGCTATGAAAGAGTGAACTCTGAGGAATAAAATATTCCTCTGGGCAGTAACTTTTTGTAAGTAGCTCGTAGTGTAACCAATTACTTTATCCAGTCTGATCTTATAAAAATTATGTGACAGTGGCAACATTTTCACAAAACTATATTACATAGTTCGTTACACGTATCACAACAGGTCTGAAGTAAATGTCCACTGTGTGGTGCTAAAAGCAGCCCTCTATGATTATTATTAGCCATAGGCTAGCAAATGTTCAGATTTCACTCACCAGTTGAGTTGTGTAGTAGTTAAGAAGACATTTAGTACCGAGTCATTCAATCACTGCTTGTTGTTTCGCATTGTTGTTCATTTCAGCATGAAAATGCTGCGACACGTACAACGACCCACGCAAAAATTATTTTGCAAAAATTTAGGTATAGTAACTTTTTACGAGACCATTCAGGTTGACTTTTTAACATGAGTAGCTTGACTGTATAGTTGAAATACTTTTAATTATGAGCAGCTTGTAGCTTGGCAAACTACAGTTTCAAAGTTGCTTCCCCAACACAGAAGGACACGGGGACTTTGGGATAGGGGTTGAGAGGATCAGACAGACAGAATACCTCCAAGAGCTGATAACCGCTAAGAGCTAGAGTTTCTCCCGACACAGCAACAGATGCATGGAAATTTACTAATTTGCTCATCTGTGACAGCGTCTGAGCATCCTGCTGAAAAGCTCATCATATTTAGCTTAAACTCCTCAAAGTCACTTCTCTTCCACTTGTCAGTCACGGGAAGCCCAAGAGAACACATAAAGACAGCCATTCCTAAGAGTGTTAAAGTGTATGTGTAGGATTTAAAGGGTGCACCAGGCTTTGAGCTCATGGTAGTGGAAGGGTGTCACTGAAGGATTACTGATGGATGCCAGCTTGTGTCAAGCCCAAAAGTAATCAATCTCTCTCTCTCTCTGTCTGTCCCTATCCCTTATTTCATTCTCTCACTGTCTGTATCTTCTTCTGCCCTTTACTCTCATAGTACCTACAGTCTATTTTTCCCTCTCTCTTTCCATTTCTCTTCCAAAACCTACTGAGCTGCCTACAGTGGCAGCATTTTAAAGGGATAGTTCACCCAAAATGAAAATTGTGTCATCCTTTACTCACCCTCATGTTGATCCAAACCTGTAAGTCATTCTTGCTTCCATGGAACTCAAAAGGAGATGCTTGACCATTCACTCATACTTTTTGAGATGAGTGTGAAATGAGAACGAAATTTTCATTTTGGTGTGAACTGTCCCTTTTAAGGCATCATAAGTGTGCTTCCAACAAAAAGTAGGCAACTTAATTATGCTGCCTCCTAAAATACCTCGTTTTGGCCAAATTCTAAGGCAGCATTGCACTGTGACAAAGGTCTGTAAAATAATAAATCAAAGAAGGCGGACAAAGAGAGATAAATATTGTTTATAAATAAAACTCATTCCAGACTAAAAACTATTAATTAAAAAAGTTCAGTCTAATACGATTTTTATATTTTACATAATATTTGTGAGTGCTTTGTGTTTTATGCTTATGAGAGTATCAAGCTTTTGTGCCTGACATGCTAATTGTTAGCTTAGCAACATGCTAACATCAAACTCTTTTGGAATCAACTGTGAGTCAATTCTTCTATGCAGAGTGCTGTTTTTGTGGCACAAGAAGGTACTACCTGCCCTTACAAAAAATCTAAACTAGCCGCAAACTTGCAGCAAATTTGCCGCATGTTATTTTCACATGCAAATTAACTTTTGATTCACCGCAAATGTTTGCCAGAAGTGTGCAGCTCTTCGCTGGTAGTGGTGAACCAACAATGGACAATTTGCTGCAAGTTTGCCACAAAGCTCATTTGCATGTGAAAATTACCAGTGGCGAGTTTGCGGCAAATTTGCCATGAACTCTTGATTTTCATAAGGGAGTACAGAGCATTTCAAATTGGTCACTTATGAGATTTCAATCCATTAGGAGGCAACTACCCTACTGAAAAGACCAGCATATGTTGTGTTTTGGATGCTGATGTCCCTATCAGTCTTTTTAACTACAGTAGCTTAAAGGGATAAGCTCATCATTTACTCACCCTCATGCCATCCAAGATGTGTATGACTTTGTCTTCAGCAGAACACAAATGTAGATTTTTAGAAGAATATCTCTGCTATGTAGGTCCTTACAATGCAAGTGAATGGTGATCAGACCTTTTGTAGCTCCACAAAAATCACATAAAGGAAACATAAAAGTAATCTATGTGTCTCCAGTGATTAAATCCATTTCTTCAGAAGCAATATGATAGGTGTGGGTGAGAAACAGATCAATATTTAAGTCCTTTTTTTACTCTAAATCTCCACTTTCACTTTTACATCTGAAAGCCACATGTGGTGCCTGTTTAGTTTCACTTTCACATTTGAAAAGCTGGTAAACAATATGACAATGCTAGTCTACCAGACAAGCACCAAACCCACATAAATCAGCTTGGACCAGCATGGAAATTCATGGTAGTCTTAGCTGGTCTTTTCAGCAGGAAATGACAGCAGTAGGTGACGAGTTAGCTCACTAGATTTTGGAACAGACCCTCTGTCTCTCTCCCTGTCCTTCTTTCTTACCATTCCTTACGTCTAAGAGCTCAGGCTGTCAGCCAAGCCGAGGACTGAGTGGCACAAACTTCAGCAGATTTGTCAAGGGGAAATACAGTGTGGCACCCGACAGATCTAATTCTTGGCCTTTATCATCATGCTATCGCAGTCCATGCGAGACGAGCGCACTGAGTCAAATAAATAAATCGCAGTAAATCAAAGCACATCAAAGGATAGCCCATTCAAAAGTCCATATGAAATTAATCTGACATAATCAAATGACAGCACGCTCGGGGAGTAAGTGCCTGAGCATAGTGCCTCTGACCTATATCGGAGGGCCAATGATAAAGTCAACAAGAACAAACAGTTCACTGAAATGTGAACCTGCCTGGGCCAAGCACATATATGACAGTTTGATTGTTTTTGTTTTAATTTAATGTGAGATTTTATCATTTGAAGATCTATGTATTGAGGCTCATAGCTTACTGTGCACTTTATTTGCTGCTATTTTGAGTATTGTTCCAAGGAAATTCCATTACAAAAAAACATTCTTTATTCCCGAGCCCCAACTCTCGTTGAAAAACCGATGAACCTTTAGTGAAACCTCGCGGTTAACGGAATGTTAAAAACAGTAACCGTGCACATCCCTAACTCACACCCGACACACTGATTCTGCCTGTGTGGGTTTTTCTCCTATCTCTCAACATGAGAAGAGCGTGGCCACCACACTCGTGCATCTTAGAGGGAACATCAAGTGTTCAGTGATAGGCTCAGTCACCATTTAGTTTCATTGTATGGAGGAAAAAAATTCATTGAAATTGAACAGTGACTGAGACTTACACACTGCCTAACATCTCCTTTTGTATTCAGTGGAAGGAAGAAAGTGATATGGGCTTGAAACGACATGAGGGTTAGTAAACAATGACAGAATTTTTGTTTTTGGGTCAACTATACTTTCAACTGGCGGCATTTTGTATGAAGGCCCATTTTAAGTTAACTGTTCTCCAAACATGATCAAAAACAAATTCAAATGAGCTTTGGAGATAACCAAATGAATATTCAATGACTATGACTTTTTTCTTAGTTTAAAAAAAGAACATTTATTAATTAATTTACTCCTTTCAAGCACTCCATCAGAGGACATCTTAGTAGTACTTTTTTTTTTTTTTTTTTGGTTTTGGACAGTAGCCTGTTCCTCTATGGTTCTATAAAAAGATTATTCTGTGGTTTCAAGCATCCCAACCAGTCCAACACAGTAACATTGGTTCAACCACTGGCATGAGTTTGGGGCGGGATTATTTGTTTGGTTGAACACTGGCAGAATACAGTCATTATTTTTGCGATTCTGTGTGGTGACACGAGTACAGGAATTACACCATCTTAACTAGCAAGGCATCCTTACTTTACCAGCTTTACCAAAAAGTACAGGTGCATCTCAATAAATTAGAATGTCGTGGAAAAGTTCATTTATTTCAGTAATTCAACTCAAATTGTGAAACTCGTGTATTAAATAAATTCAGTGCACACAGACTGAAGTAGTTTAAGTCTCTGGTTCTTTTAATTGTGATGATTATGGCTCACATTTAACAAAAACCCACCAATTCACTATCTCAAAAAATTAGAATACATCATAAGACCAATAAAAAAAAACATTTTTAGTGAATTGTTAGCCTTCTGGAAAGTATGTTCATTTACTGTATATGTACTCAATACTTGGTAGGGGCTCCTTTTGCTTTAATTATTGCCTCAATTCGGCGTGTCATGGAGGTGATCAGTTTGTGGCACTGCTGAGGTGGTATGGAAGCCCAGGTTTCTTTGACAGTGGCCTTCAGCTCATCTGCATTTTTTGGTCTCTTGTTTCTCATTTTCCTCTTGACAATACCCCATAGATTCTCTATGGGGTTCAGGTCTGGTGAGTTTACTGGCCAGTCAAGCACACCAACACCATGGTCATTTAACCAACTTTTGGTGCTTTTGGCAGTGTGGGCAGGTGCCAAATCCTGCTGGAAAATGAAATCAGCATCTTTAAAAAGCTGGTCAGCAGAAGGAAGCATGAAGTGCTCCAAAATTTCTTGGTAAACGGGTGCAGTGACTTTGGTTTTCAAAAAAACCAACACCAGCAGATGACATTGCACCCCAAATCATCACAGACTGTGGAAACTTAACACTGGACTTCAAGCAACTTGGGCTATGAGCTTCTCCACCCTTCCTCCAGACTCTAGGACCTTGGTTTCCAAATGAAATACAAAACTTGCTCTCATCTGAAAAGAGGACTTTGGACCACTGGGCAACAGTCCAGTTCTTCTTCTCCTTAGCCCAGGTAAGACGCCTCTGACGTTGTCTGTGGTTCAGGAGTGGTTTAACAAGAGGAATACGACAACTGTAGCCAAATTCCTTGACATGTCTGTGTCTTGATGCCTTGACCCCAGCCTCAGTCCATTCCTTGTGAAGTTCACCCAAATTCTTGAATCGATTTTGCTTGACAATCATAAGGCTGCGGTTCTCTCGGTTGGTTGTGCATCTTTTTCTTCCACACTTTTTCCTTCCACTCAACTTTCTGTTGACATGCTTGGATACAGCACTCTGTGAACAGCCAGCTTCTTTGGCAATGAATGTTTGTGGCTTACCCTCCTTGTGAAGGGTGTCAATGATTGTCTTCTGGACAACTGTCAGATCAGCAGTCTTCCCCATGATTGTGTAGCCTAGTGAACCAAACTGAGAGACCATTTTGAAGGCTCAGGAAACCTTTGCAGTTGTTTTGAGTTGATTAGCTGATTGGCATGTCATCATATTCTAATTTTTTGAGATAGTGAATTGGTGGGTTTTTGTTAAATGTGATCCAAAATCATCACAATTAAAAGAACCAAAGACTTAAACTACTTCAGTCTGTGTGCATTGAATTTATTTAATATACGAGTTTCACAATTTGAGTTGAATTACTGAAATAAATGAACTTTTCCACGACATTCTAATTTATTGAGATGCACCTGTATGTGCTGGTTGACTAGGTTTTGCTGCTGAAAACCTAGCCTAGCACCAAACTAGCATAAACCAATATAAACATGTTGGTCTCAGTTAGGACTGGGCGATATGGTCAAAAATATTATCACGATATTCTTTTTCATATCGTTTGATATCGATTTTTATCACGATATACATTCACATTTGCACATTGCACGTTTTTTTTTAATTTCCAAATTGGTAGAATAAAAGAGGAAAAAAAATCAAAAACGGTTAAAATAGTCTATATAAAACTGCACTGGGGGCTCAGAGACAGCCAAAGCAGTGGTGGTCTGAGGGATCTTCTACCAAAATATTAAAATATTTTGGTAGAAGAGAGAGATATATATATATATATATATATCCTATTATGGAGAGCCAAACAAGAAATAATTCTATAATTATATAAATTCTGAATATACAGAACATTTATAAATCTGAATATATAATTGTAAATTCTCAATGTATCATTGTAAATCTGAATGTATAGCTGTTAATACAAACAGGTGCTGCAATATATATATATATATATATATATATATATATATTATACATTTAATATATAATTGAAAAGCCAAATATACAGATATCTATCAAAAAATCTAAATATTTAGTTGTAAATCCAAATATATAATTTTAAATCTGATTATATAGTTTTAAATGTAAATATATAGTTATAAATCCTGAATATATATATATATATATAAATTCTGAATATACAAAGGTAAATCCTTACAAATATATGTGTGACTTAGAACATATAAATATTCAGGCATTTTATTTTACATTTTCTACTATGATGATCATAGCCAGATATCAAATTTGAGGCAGCGTTTTTGTTTGACAACTTGCCACATTTTGAAATGCATAGTTCTAAAATATATAAATACTTTTCATGTTTACTTGCACTTGTGAAGTGCTTCAAACAAAACTTGCAATACCTTTCAAAGATTTGATGCCACTAATCTGACAAACTTTGGCAAATCCAGTGATTTGTTCCTCCTCAAATGTGCTCACTGTATCAACCTTGAAACACAACTTCATTTCCATTTATCCAAGTGCATCCTGCCTGCCAGAAACTGAACAGCCACTCAGATTGCTTGCCAGTTTTGTGTACAATATGTATCAGACAGTCAGTTAACAGATTGTGGGTGGTCAATGGATAGACTAGTGGTGGAGATACTTAATCAAAGTGCTAGAGCAGCATGCTTAAATTGGTCTGAATCAATTGGATGGACTGCCTGGGATTTGTGAAGAGCTAATGAAGCCAGGACAGAGTGGAAGGTAAAGAGACTCATGCCGTGAATGGAGCCAGCAGTGGTGGTTTTGCAGCAAGGGAGGGAGCGGGATGTGCACTATTCTGAGTCCCACGCGGTCTGAACTCAATTAGCAGCCAAGCGTGGTGGCCATTGTGCAGGGGTATAATTGGAACTATGAGATTTTATTAAGAGAGAGTAATTGCATGTGCTCCTCATCAGGGTCTCAATTGTGCTATCTCTGGTCAGGATAAAGTCTCCTCGCACAGAATGGGTGTTTACTGTCATCGTTGTGGAGGGTGAAGGAGGTGGCCAAGTAGAGGGAGGGCTCAGTTTCCAAACCTAATTTCACTGGACAGTGTTTCTTTTGCTTTCTCTCACACCCTCGCTATCGAAAATCCTTCCAAAGGTAACAATCAAGTTTGCATTTTTTTTTCCCATCTTTTCACCGAAGAGATTTTTCTCCAATGTTATGGAGGAAAGAGCCTTTTGTCTTTGACCTAAGTCAGACTTACTTAATAGTCTTTTATATCCTCCAGCTTCAAGAACATACTGACTCACAAAAGAGACCGAAGAGACCAAAACCACATCGAGTGGGCTCTCCCTGAGGACTCTCGGCTCTGACAAGGACAGAGAACACCATTTTCTTATGACTCTCAATTTTTTGGCTTCATTTGAAGGCAACTGGCTGATAATTTGTTAGCCGCATAAAATTTAAGTAACACTGCTTAAAATTCTCGCCGCGTTTGGCTTTCTTCTAACAGAATATTTCTTAAATCCATTTTGACTTAAAACAATGGTAATTGGGGGTAATTTTCTTTCTCACTCTTCCTTTGAAGTGATATCCAGATCTAACCTTTCAAAAACAAGCCGTTGCTTAAATTTTTCTCTAGGTTTTGTCCCCTTCATATCTAGAGTCTCTCACACAAATCCTGGTTGTAATTCCCACATTGTTATGGTGCCACTTCCCATTTAAGCCTCTTGGAATACAGATTTTTATAATACTTAGTCTTTCCTTTGATCCTCATTAAGAATTCTGTACGAAAAGATTGGTGAATCCCAATGAATAACTTGTAAGAGAAATCATGGCAGGATGATAAAAACTACAAAGAAAGACCCGCAAGTTTGACCCTGTTGACTCTAAAACCACTTTTCCACCATCGGGCCGAACAGTTCTCATTGCAAAGTTGGTGCAGTTACAGCTTCTGTTCCCACTGTGGTGCGGTAAAATCAGAAGAATGTACGTAACAGATCCGTCTGTGGTGATGGTGTGAAAGGTAAGTGTGACGAGGAGGAAGGCGTGGCCGGGCCGTGATGGTGCACGACAGGCACTGTATCAGCTGATCAGTGGGAGAGCGAGAAAAAGGGGAGCCGGAGATGGCAGTTACAGAGAGAGAGAGAGAGAGAGAGAGAGAGAGCGAGAGACGCACGCTGCCGCATTGCATGTGTGTCTGTTTTTGTTTGAACCCTCTGGGGTTGACGGACGCGCCGGTGTGTCCTGCTGGATTTTTTCCTCATAACAGCGGAAACACACAGATATGGTAAGTGTAAGACATCATTAGAGACTATAAAGGGTCTAGTTTTATTTGTGTACATTCACAATAACAACAAAACATTGTGTTTTTGTAAAATAAAGAAAATAAACAGGGTGCGCTTTCAGCTGTCTCTGCGAGCATCTTTCTAAAACACGTCACAAAAATGAACTGAAACTCTGCAAATTCT
This sequence comes from Myxocyprinus asiaticus, assembly GCF_019703515.2. Taxonomy (NCBI): domain Eukaryota; kingdom Metazoa; phylum Chordata; class Actinopteri; order Cypriniformes; family Catostomidae; genus Myxocyprinus; species Myxocyprinus asiaticus. Next base: position 37,239,074 of record NC_059357.1, on the reverse strand, counting down.
TATCACATAAACATGAAACATATGTCTAAAGAAAGCTTAAAATGTCTACTTTTAAATAAAACAATTCAAATTTAAAACAAATATTCTCCTGCAATGTAATCTTTTTTAAACTAAGCGATGTACAGTTTCTCCTGGCTCAGCTAATTATCGCTAATGTGATCCCACCCACCAGCAGAGCGCGCTATTCATACGGTAATGTGCTGAGGCGATCAATGCAAATGGTAAACGGCCCCGACAATGCCTTAAAAAACATCAAGTTCATCATCCGATTCATTCACTTTCCTGCATGTTTGAAAGACGGCACGTTACACAGGTGAGGAAGCTCTACAGATGGTCCTGGATAGTGAGGAAGAGTTCACATTTTCCTCAGAAGAAGAGCGGGACTCCAATGAATGTTTGCAAAAGTTATTTTAAATTGTAAAAATATTAATATTAAAAACATTAAAAAAATCTTACAAATCTAAAACTTTTAAATGGAAGTGTAGGTCTAAAGTTTTTAAGTTAAGTCTTTAAACTTAAACTTGATTTTGTGAATAAGCTACAAACAATACATACAATCATTAAGTCTCCTCACATTCATTCTCTCTCAGGGGAGGGGTCTTTGTCTCCTCAGGTGTGAATCACACCAATATTCATGATCATCCACGCCTCCTCGCATATGGCCTTTCTAACACTAAAAGTGTCTTACAAAAGTTAAATGACTATATTGTTTTTTATGAATGAGTGATCAGGATGGTTTTCACATCATTTTTGTAGCAAAAACTCTAAGCTGCAAGATCCAGTTCTCAAAAGTCTTGTGAACAAATGTTTAGTATGTGTTATATAGCCTTATTTCAATTATTATTTTTTTTTTTCAAAAACCATGCATAAACGTTATTTTCTCAAAAATACAAACGTACATACATGTTGTTCACATATTATTTTAGCCCAGTTTGTGCTGAATACAGTGTTATCAGACTTTAGCCATTAATATGTTTTTAAGCAACTGAAAAAAGCACAAATGTCAAGGCATGTCAAAACTTCTCCAGGGCCCAAAACACCCTCGGACACCAGTGGGTTAAGTTTGACATTAAAATTTTGTTTACTGTTCAGCCGGTTCCTGCCTCCTTGCCCGACCTTGAACTGTAACAGTAACAATAATCATTGGAGCTAGTGCGCTATAGAGGATGATCGCATGTTCCAGCTTTTAGGACTGCATTTTTCCTTTAGTTTTAATACACAAAAAAAACACACGGACCATGTCGCAAAAAGGAAAGCAAAGAGAAAAAGGTTAGAAGTTTATCATCATGAGGGCTCATGTATGCCACCGGACACAAGCATGCAGAAAGTAAAAGTTCCCTGACTAGCTAAAAAGGATATTTATTGACAAAATATTTTATAAGTATTACAGTATATGAAAATAGTATATGAGAGTATATATTTTGAGTTTTAATGAGCTTGTAATCTGTTTCCCTGATAAAAAAGATGTGCTACAATAGTTAAACCATCATCATAAAATCTAAAAAATACACAATTTTTATTAACTTTTATTAACGTCAGCCAAATATTAGCCAACTTGGCAAGCTAGAAACAACTATAAGCACTAATAAGTTACCTTGGTGTAGGCAAATTGACAGTTGTGAGTTACCATGTACTAAAGCCATTCCACTAGCACAGTTGAGAATGGTTGAGTACGGTTAGCTAACTGTGCCGTGAATTCCAGGCTGAGAACAGTTTATAATTGTGCCCTGCCGAACAATGCTCAAGTGAAAATGCTACTGTAACTGTTCCGTACCGTGCTCAGAACTGTTCAGCCCAATGGTGGAAAAGTGGCTTAATTCCCTTTGTGCATGTGCAGTTAAAGTGCAGGTGTATATGCATTTCTTTGGAAAATTTAGTTTATTTAATGATTGACTTAGAATCAGTTATTATATTTATTTGAACTGTGCTATTGTTTGATCTAAAATTGAATCAATTCAATTAAAATTATGAACAACAGTAGAAACAACAATATTTAAATAGCAAATCTGAGTTAAGTCTACTTGCATCTAGTTACCTAAACTTGAATAGTTAAACTTTTCATGAGTAGGGTCTAAATTCCTCTGCAGTGCCCCCTGGAGTGAGTTATTTTTGCACATGACACTGCACAGCCGGTAGAGGGGGCCAGAGTTTAGACGATGTTCTTTTTTTTTTTTTATATATATACAGGTGCTGGTCATATAATTAGAATATCATCAAAAAGTTGATTTATTTCACTAATTCCATTCAAAAAGTGAAACTTGTATATTATATTCATTCATTACACACAGACTGATATATTTCAAATGTTTATTTTGATGATTATAACTGACAACTAAGGAAAATCCCAAATTCAGTATCTCAGAAAATTAGAATATTGTGAAAAGTTTCAATATTGAAGACACCTGGTGCCACACTCTAATCAGCTAATTAACTCAAAACACCTGCAAAGGCCTTTAAATGGTCTCTCAGTCTAGTTCTGTACGTTACACAATCATGGGGAAGACTGCTGACTTGACAGTTGTCCAAAAGACGACCATTGACACGTTGCACAAGGAGGGCAAGACACAAAAGGTCATTGCAAAAGAGGCTGGCTGTTCACAGAGCTCTGTGTCCAAGCACATTAATAGAGAGGCGAAGGGAAGGAAAAGATGTGGTAGAAAAAAGTGTACAAGCAATAGGGATAACCGCACCCTGGAGGGGATTGTGAAACAAAACCCATTCAAAAATGTGGGGGAGAACCACTACGCACAGACGTATGCAAGACACGGGTTTCAGCTGTCGCATTCCTTGTGTCAAGCCACTCTTGAACAACAGACAGCGTCTGAAGCGTCTCGCCTGGGCTAAAGACAAAAAGGACTGGACTGCTGCTGAGTGGTCCAAAGTTATGTTCTCTGATGAAAGTAAATTTTGCATTTCCTTTGGAAATCAGGGTCCCAGAGTCTGGAGGAAGAGAGGAGAGGCACACAATCCACGTTGCTTGAGGTCCAGTGTAAAGTTTCCACAGTCAGTGATGGTTTGGGGTGCCATGTCATCTGCTGGTGTTGGTCCACTGTGTTTTCTGAGGTCCAAGGTCAACGCAGTCATATACCAGGAAGTTTTAGAGCACTTCATGCTTCCTGCTGCTGACCAACTTTATGGAGATGCAGATTTCATTTTCCAACAGGACTTGTCACCTGCACACAGTGCCAAAGCAACCAGTATCTGGTTTAAGGACCATGGTATCCCTGTTCTTAATTGGCCAGCAAACTCGCCTGACCTTCACCCCATAGAAAATCTATGGGGTATTGTGAAGAGGAAGATGCGATATGCCAGACCCAACAATGCAGAAGAGCTGAAGGCCACTATCAGAGCAACCTGGGCTCTCATAACACCTGAGCAGTGCCACAGACTGATCGACTCCATGCCACGCCGCATTGCTGCAGTAATTCAGGCAAAAGGAGCCCCAACTAAGTATTGAGTGCTGTACATGCTCATACTTTTCATGTTCATACTTTTCAGTTGGCCAAGATTTCTAAAAATCCTTTCTTTGTATTGGTCTTAAGTAATATTCTAATTTTCTGAGATACTGAATTTGGGATTTTCCTTAGTTGTCAGTTATAATCATCAAAATTAAAAGAAATAAACATTTGAAATATATCAGTCTATGTGTAATGAATGAATATAATATACAAGTTTCATTTTTTGAATGGAATTAGTGAAATAAATCAACTTGTTGATGATATTCTAATTATATGACCAGCACCTGTATATATATATATTATTAAAATTTTTGATTTCTTGTCATAAAAAAATACTGTATATAATATAGTAAGCATGAAAAAATGGGTTATGTCTGCTGTACTGTTTTTGTTTTATTTTTGTTTTTATAGCTGTAAAAAAAAAAAGAAAAAAAAGAAAAAAAATAACAAATAATATCAGCAGTCCGGTTTGCCTATGCACTTTGACATCTCAGACATTGTGTGTGTGTGTGTGTGTGTGTGTGTGTGTGTGTGTGTGGGCGAGTTTGGGTGGTTTACGAGGACTTTTTTTTTAGGTTACAAACTGGTAATTACAAGGGTATTATGCTATAAATGTGGTTTATAATAATCATATTTTCATAATTATGTTCATAATTCAAATCGCTTAAACATACTAAACATTGTTTTTTTGAAAATGCAGAACGTTTTTTTGTGAAGGTTAGGTTTAGGGTTAGGGGACAGAATCTATAGTTCGTACAATATAAAAATCATTATGTCTATGGAGAGTCCTCATAAGGATAGCCACACCAATGTGTGTGTGTGACAAGCGCTAATGTAAACAGACTTGGCTGTATGCATCGGATAATCACGCTCGATCAGCATGTTTTCACTGAGTATACAAATTTTAAACTGTTATTGTTGTGATACTGATACAGTTGAAAAGAGGGACCAACATTTTGAATATGATGTCTTCTCAATTCCCACGGCATTATTGGATAGCAAAGTGTCCAGTGGATGCGCACTTTAGAATCTCGCCAGGAGTAGTAGGTCATCTGGGTATTTTTTAACCTACTTTTTCATGATTACTGAGGATTCGGACATTCTACCCTATTTACATACTGCTTTTGGCATACTATCTAGTAGAGAAGTATGCGTTTTCGGATGTGGGATGAGTCTGGCGGATGTTAGCAAAACTGTGAAATCGCTTACAGCACTGATAATGCATGGCCTAGCAACTCATCTGTGCAGTTAGTCGGATTTAGATCGCTTTCTGTAGTTCTCCATCACCAGCACAGCACGCTCCAGCTGGCCTGCTGGGCGAATATAAAGTGATTGCTGTCGTGTATCATTTCTCTTTTGATCTTGGAAGGTTGCTCTCAACTCCTTGCAGGAGAGCTCCATCACATGCAAACACTCACAAGACGAAATTCTCAAATGCACACACAACATTTGCATGGGTGTGTGTGCATAAACACACAACTGGTAGCCTTGAAATATTATTAGCATCTTAAATAGCACATCCTGATGGATCAAGTCATAAGGAGAGTATGGCACACATCCATAATTGCTGCAGCGATGCCTGCAGACACAAAGGACAGCAAGTGCAAGGCCACCAAGACAATAGGAGAAGACAAGATGCTGGGTCCATGACTCACCAAGACTCTTAAGAAACAATTAGAGACCAGTGGGCAAGCTTTAAGTGACAGAGCCTCAGCAGTTTATGAATCACACTGTTTTACTGGTTCTTGCTCTCCCATGGAGGTACATAAGTCTCCTTATAGCCACTAGCCCACCTCTAAACTTAGTGGGTGAAAGTAATTCCAAAACCACAAGAAACAATGGCTAATAGTTCTTTGACATGGCACAACAAGCGTTTTTGTGGTTTGCAGAAATTGCTTACATGCTTGACTGCATCAGACCACTGTTTTCATTAAGATAAGGTAGTGCCTGGCCATGGCGGTGGCAGCTGGGAGTCAATTTTCAGGTCATGTGGGTCATGATTTTATTGCAGCTGAGGCAGGCTCTGAGGTCAATAATAACATTGACCTCGTAAATTGTGTGAAAAAACCACAAGTATACGTTTCTGGGGAACTAAAACAAACAGGAAGCAAACAGATGAATGTGGAGGTAGGAAAGCTAACCCATGAATTGTTTTAATCTTTCTGCAAATCTCTTGGTTGTTGCACCAAGCACCTGGTATGTCTGATGACCTCAACCTGACCGATCTGCACCCCACACAGAGCATTTCAGAATTGTTGTCTGATCATGGACCTCCATACCGAACCTTTTACATTTTTACGAAAGGCTAAAAAGCACACACTGTTCCACCTGGCTATAAATGTGTGGTATATGGAGAGCATGAATGATCCCAAGAAATGTGAAGGGACAATTAGCATTTCTCACCATCTTTATGAAAAGACCTTGCTGAAAAACCAACTTAGCTGGTCACCAACTTTGTGCATATTGTGTTTTTGGATACTGTTCCTACCAGGCTTCTTATCTAGCTTATCACTTAGCCTGATGTTGTATGACTCGTATGACTTTCTTCCGTGAAAGGCAAAAGGAGAATTTTCTTCACACAGCTTTTTGCCTTATAATGAAAGTGAATAGTGACTCCAGGCTGCCAAAGACCCAAAAAAGACCAAAATAATAAATAAAAAAACACCATAACCCCATAGTAAAAGTAGTCAAACCAACTTGTGATCTTTATTCCAAGTCTTCTGAAGCTATATGTTGTTTTGGGGCTCATTTTAATCTGTATCATCTGCTGTAAGAAATTATACCCCATTTTCCATATTCTGTTTATGTTTCACAAAGCAACAAGCTAAAATGCAATACGTAAAAAAAAAAAAAAAACCCGTCAAATTAAACGCGTTAACTCGTGATTAATTTGAAAAGTTTAACGCGTACATTTTTCTTAATCGCGATTAACACATTTACCATTAATAAAGCATAAACTAGTGTAAACACTGGTCAGAGCAGGGCGCAACCCTTGCAATGTGTCCGCCCGGAGTCATTACACTGAAGTACACACCATAAACACACAACAGCCGTGTCAGTGATCAAAAATCGCTGTATGGGGAAGGGATTAACACTATTTGTACAAAACAAGCCCAATGGGATAAATCAAGTACTTTGCAGCCTCTGTAAGGCACAACTGAATTACCACAGAAGCATGTCAAGTCTTAACTATCACGGAAATGCAGAACGAGACGTTTCTGTCTGCAAGCGCTTTTCATGTGGAGTTCAAAGCGGCGCTCGATGCTGCCATTGACACCCTGATGTGAATCATGAACGTGGCTCACATTTGCTGCAGCAAAGCAGATAGACACAGACAGCTACAGTGCTGGATGATTAACATTGTGTAGGATGAGAGTTCAGAAGATTTAATGCCCACTGCAATGGATATGCAACCAAATTGGGGACTAGTTCTTTTAATTAGTCAATCTCCCACTTATACTTAGTGAAGTATAATGTTACTTGAATCTTTATATTGTATAAGGCTTTGTTTGAAAAATGTTAATAAAACATTATTGTTACATATTGTTTCGTTTTCTTTGCTAAGAAGGGAATAAATGCATTTTGACAGGAAAACAAATATTACATTCAACGATCACATGTGGTCAGCCCGAAATACAGGTCTAAATAGGGTCTAAACCGTTTTGTGATCTGATCACAAAAACCATATATGAATGTAGTCAAAAACGCATGTGACCAGATCACATTTGAGGTGTAAATGATAGTCCATCCTGTATGCGTCCCGGCAGCAGTGAAGCGCCACCCCTCACCTGTCAATCAACCGCTGCGCTAAAACAAGAGTTTAAACTTTGCCGGTGCGAGCGGCTTTAAAAGAAAATAACTGTACGATTGGAAAATTAAAAAAAGTGGATACATACACAGTCATGAGAGCTTCACGGATCTTCTTGGGTGTGTCTGATTTCAACACAGATGACAAGCACGAACACCTGAAGCTCCTTTAATACAGATAATCCACTAAAATAACTGATAATTCTATCTGACATGTTGCGTTCGTGCTTCGATTACATTTCAACGGCATGGTCTTTTCAACAGGTAAGAAAGGATGGTAGACAAAAGCTAACTTGTCACTGGGTATCTACTCAGCCATACGTGTTGAAACACATTGATGTTGTCTGGCAATGCAAGAGTCGACCCATAAAATCAATGTGACATCTGCAGAATGCCAACCATTGTGCACATAAACATAATTACCGCAAGCCTCTCTATTGACCCAATGACGAATTTCAGCAAAGACAGACCGTTCAATCCATTACCATGGACACTATAGGCAAGCGCATACATCGGTGAGGGTTGCCGTGGCAATGACTTTGTCACACAGGAGTCAATAATGGGCTCACACCAGTGCAATTAATCTCCGGCTAACGTACCAACCTGCTCCACCATACTGTCCACATCATGATCACATTGCCTGATTAACACTAAGTATTGAGAATAAAACAACAAAGGCAACTAGGCAGCAGGACTTTAATCTGTTGTGAAGTGAGTCCTCTGTGTCGCTATATGTCAGGTCTTGTGTCCTTTAAGGTCAGTGAAGACCCCTGGAGAGAGCTCAAGACTAGCTGTCTGAACACTCGGGGCAAAGGCCCGCTAACCCGATTGCTTGCCCCTCACCTTCCAGTAAGAGGGTTACAATCAAGCACCCACAGAGAAGAGGTGGAGAGAAATTAGAGGACAAAAACAGTTGTGTCCAAGTGGACTCGTTTAAGTAGACCACTCTTTCTCGATCTGTTGACAGATGATATTTGAGTGCCTTTAGCTGCTGACATTTCCAAAGGAGAGTCTTTTGAGATGCTACAGTGAAAAGCCCGATGCTTAAAGAATCATTCACCCCTCTTACATAAGAATAGGAGGCGATCGATTGGATGGTCAGGGGAAAAGTATGATTGCAGCTGACCCTTGGAATTGAGGTGAGGTGCAAGGCTATAAGAGCATCTTCGCTGTATATTAAAATGTGCATATTAAAATGTGGTTGAGCTAATTATCCATGAAGGCGGGACGTTTTATGTGATTACTGTAAGTAGCTTTTAATTCAAGTAATGTAAACTCTGCTACTATTGTAAAGAGGGTACAAATTACAGTTTGAGAGTGTGCTATTAGTGCAAATAGACCCCGATCGCACACAAAGCTGCATCCATATGGCAGAATGAGTCTGTCACGAATGAAATATGGTCCTGATATCAGACAGAAATGCATAAACAAGCATGACGTTTGGGGTTTGGGAATCCGAGAACTCTGACTGACAGTGCTCTGTCGTTGGGATTAGAGACATTCATTTTTCCCTGAACTCAATTACATTTTACAAAGGCAGACATCCCCAGTTAATTGCAGCCTTTCCACATGAGGGACTTATTTGCTCCTCTCTATCCCCTGCCTGTGTGCGCTTGGTTCCGGGTGGGGAGACCTCATCTCCTGTTTGAAAAATATTACAAATTACTTTGATTTAAAAACACTTCTGGAGTCTGGAAGGAGGAATGCCTTTTAAATGGTTTTCAGCTGCATGTTTGAGAGCACTGTGCAAATCATTTTGATGATATTTAGCTGCTGGACTAGATGATCTGGCTTCTTTCCGCAGCCCTGCAGTTGGATTCACAGTGACAGGATGGTAAAAATAAAACACTAAGAATGGAGTGATGGGGAAAGGTACAGGAGTGCTGAGAGTTTTGAATACAAAAAGGAGGGAGCTTGGAGGATCACCTCTGGCGGTTTAGTGATGTGGGGAACTGGTGAAAACTGCATGACAGGGAAACAGTGAGCTGGGAAAGGAGAGGGGTGGGAATTTAAATGATGGTTTGTTGCCTGTAGAGCTGCCCATTGCCTGGAAAGCTAGAGTTGCTGTAACTGCCCCCTGCTGACTGTGTGGAATGCAAAACATGAAGGTTGAATTGTCCTGATTCATGAAAATATATTGAACTTACCAATTCCAACATTGTTTTAGCTGCTTAAGTTTCAAGCAAAGATACTATTAAAACACTTTTCTCTCAATGCTCTTCAGGAAAATGAACGGCCAAATAAAACCTGCATTAAAATCATCACAATATTCAATGTTGCTTAAAGGGATAGTTCACACAAAAATGTAAAAATATTTACTCACTTTCATGCCATCCCAGATGTGTATAACTTTCTTTATTAGATTTTTAGAAGAATATTTCAGCTTTGAAGGTCAATAAAATGCAAGTGAATGGTGGCCAGAACTTTGAAGGTCCAAAAAGCAAATAAAGGCAGCATAAAAGTAATCCATGTGACTCCAGTGGTTAAATCCGTATCTTCTGAAGCAACATATGAGAAACAGATCAATATTTTCAATCCTTTTTTTACTGTAAATCTCTACTTTCACTTTCAGATTGTGAAAGTTAAAGTGGAGATTTATGGTAAAAAAGGACTTAAATAAAGATCTGTCTCTCACCCACACGTCTCATATTCTGAATGTATGGATTTAACCAATGGAGTCTTATAGATTACTTTTAATGTTGCCTTAATTTGATTATTGGAACTTGAAAGGTCTGGTCACCATTCACTTGCATTGTATGGACCTGTTTTCTGCAGAAGAAAGAAAGTCATACACATCTGGGATGGCATGAGGGTGAGTAAATGATGAGAGAATTTTAATTTTTTGGTGAACTACCCTTTAATATCATATTGCCAGCAAAGGAAGCACAAATAAGATAAAAAAAATTAAAAAAAAACTAGTATAAAAATGAAATATGATGATTTATATCCTGCTTCTGGCTACTTTTGAATGGCTGTCAATTAGGCATGTAACAATACACCAATTTCACGATACGACACGATGCAGTAGCCTAACAATACGATATGAAACAAAATTTTTCCACTTTAATGTGTTTTCCACTATTAATGCATTTTAGATCTTAAGTGACACAACTGACATTGGTAACATAAAGCTCTATAATAAAGCAACTTAAATAAAAGCACTGCATTTATCAGCAGATTATTATGAGAAAATCTCACAATTTTCCTTTTTTTCTTGAGAAAAAATAGTTTGTCTACATTCGTGTCACTTTAACTTCAATAGCACTTTTCACAACACACCTCGTTTCAAAGCAGCTTTGTAGAAAATCATGCCTTAAAGTATTAAAGCCCCCAGTGAGCAAGCTAAAGGTGACTGTGGCAAAGAAAAAAAAAACTCCTTTCAATAGTTAGTGGAGAAAAAAAAAAAACCTTGAGAGGAACCTGACCTCTGGCTTTAAGTTATATGTACATAATACAATATTATTTAGAGGTTTGAGCAAAAAAACGATTGGCACATGTCATTTTTTTTGCTCTCTTTCCCCGGTTTTACTTTGCATGTAAACTTTAACAGACTTACTGGCTTATCCAGTGCACGCAAGTGTTGTGCACATTGCCGTTTACATTTCAACGTCAAAAGCAGAGAATATTAAGTCTCATTTAATTGTGGGTTTCTTAAATTCATGTTTTATATATATATATATATATATATATATATATATATAAGCTGGTTTTTGATAGTTATGAGCATCTTGCTGTGTTTGTATTCATGCTCAATGTCGGCTGGGAGAGGCTGGCTGCTAATTGCAAATTGCTGTTTCTGTTTCTGCCTCGCAAATCCACAGATCTGCATGGTGATGTCGGTGTAAATAAAACAACATGTTGATGTACTGTAGCACCAGGACATGACACCGGTGTTTGGCAAATTCGACAAGCTGTAACTCTACAATCCACTTGCCGTTTGCCACAGGTCTTCAAGTTCAACTCGCCTATGTAGACTAGCTGCACTGATTTCCAATGAGCGCTCAGCGCCGCCTCTCTGGGAAGGATCTGTTTCACAGCTTTCAATGTTGCATTGCCTGTTTGTTTTTTTTTCACACTTGTGTATTTATTTATGTATCGTACGATACATATGATATCAAATTGATCAACAGAGAAAGATGCTTTTTGCCCATAATTATGTAGCTACGGCATCTACCAGCATGGGCTAACTGGACCGTCTAGCCAAACATTGGCCACAATCTAACTGACAGTGCTCCCCTTACTGTTGTTGTCATATGCGTTAGGTGGCTAAAACCGAGGGATTAGGATTATCTCAGTGGATAACATTAATGTGGCGTAAGGCGATGAACAGATGACCAGAGATCCATGGCATAGATCCATCACAACGTCACGCCACCTTTTACCACATCTGGACGGCATTCTAATTTATCTGATTGCTTCTCACCTCTGTTTACTCCTCCGGGTATCAGTGACAGCACCATGGTATTATCCTCTCACCTACCATTAATACTATTGTTTGTATTATCTTATTCCAAACTGGCACAAAAAACAACATGCCCAGATGGCTTACATGTTTACTACTCATGCAAACATGTTCCCTACACTGTTTTTATGTTTCCCCGGCCTGTTTGGAAAACTTACAGAGCATGAGTGAACATAAGGAGCTATGTTATATATATATATATAATGCCCAAAGCAAGTCACTTAACCTAAATAGTTTCCAAGAAGTGCTCCTACGATTAGACCAGACAGTAGCATTGTATTGATGGCCGATATGATGTAGCTGTGCTCTACTTGTGGCTGAATGGTAAGTTGAATTGGATATGGGCACATCTGCTAAGCCCCAATAAACTCATTGTGGCCCTATAACAATTCACTGCCATAGTTAGCAGGTGCGTTTCATGCATGGTGAGCCTGCCGCGTTTCGCTTTATCAGCAGCCGGGATGAGGAATTCAGTGTTGGCTATGTGTCATACTAATAAAGAAACAGTATGTCAAAGCTTTTCTCCTCCTGTAGGGCTGAGAGTGAATAGACTGCCTAGCAGTCTGTGGCACTCTTGTTATTATCTCTCATAGTGACATTTCCTCAGACAATCTCTCATAGTGACACTTCCCCAGGGACTTTGGCATTGAGATTTACTCCGTTACATTTACTTGAGTAACTTTTGGGAGGAAAAATTACTTTTAGAGTAGGTTTAAAAGTGGGTACTTTTTACTCTTACTCAAGTAAATTTCTAATGAAAAAAATTTACTTTTACTTCTTTACAATGGGCGGCATTCCTGTCGTTACATTACTGGGCTTAATTTTAATTAATGAGTAATTTATCGAGAGATTATTGAATGGGACTTTTACGACAGCGGAAGTTCACACAGCTGCACGCGGTGTCACAGACTGTCACTCAAGCCGAGTCCATCACTGCTGCAGCATCAAGCTCTTCAAAGTGAAACACGTTCTTCACACCGCACAATGAAAAAATAATAGTTTCGTCATACAATGCCTTCATTTAACACCAAGACAAGCTGGTATTTCAAGATTAAAATCTGATTTTTAGATTCGTGATTTACATTCTTCTCTGCATATCGCCCCCTGCTTGGCAGGAAGAATGTCTAGCAAAAAATGACAAATATTGATTTGTTTCTCGCCCACAGCTATCATATCACTTCTGAAGTTATGGATTTAACTACTGGAGTCTTATGGATTACTTTTATGCTGCCTTTGTGCTTTTTAGAGCATCAAAATTTTGGCACCCATTCACTTGCATTGTACTGACCTACAGAGCTTAAATATTCTTCTAAAAATCTTAATTTGTGTTCTGCAGAAGAAAGGAAGTCATACACATCCGGGATGGCATGAGGGTGAGTAAATGATGATAGAATTTTTATTTTTGGGTGAACTATCCCTTTAAAGTGATAGCTCAGCCATAATTTAATATTCTGACTCATTTCACAACCCTCATGTTGTTCCAAACCCATGTAACCTTCTGTATTCTGTGGAACACAAAAGATGTTAGACAGAATGTTAGAGACAGTCTTAGTCACCATTCACTTTCAAAATATAAAGAAAAAAAAACAACACATTCACTGAAAGTAAATAGTGACTCAGGCAAACATTCTGTCTAATATTTCCTTATTGTGTTGCATGGAAGAAAGAAAGTCATACGGGTTTGGAACAACATGATGGCGAATAATGACAGAATTTCCATTAATAATAATAATAATTCTGTAATACATTTTAAATGTGTATTATGTAATGGAATATAGGGGATTTAACATCCATTATGTAATTTGTGAAAGTAATGAGTTACTCACTACTTGAGTACTCTTTTATTTGGATACTTTCTTACTCTTACTACTCTTATTTTTTTTTAAACTAATTGTACTTTTACTTGAGTACAGTTTTTGGCTACTATACCCACCTCTGGACTTTGGCTTCTACTGTATGCTGAAAGGATACAAGCACTGGTCTCTGTGCCAGTACATACTGTAAACACATACTTGAGTTGACTTAACATTGGCTTGTGTTGTTTTTATATTTAGGTAATTCTATAAACTATACTACAAAAATTAATAATTAAATAAACAATTCTTAATCAGTATTGTCTTGTTTTCAAGGGTAAAAAAATATATAAACATCCTTACAAGATAAATTTACTTAAAGCAATAATAAGAAATTAAGTCTTGTTTTCAGAGAATATGTCTTGAATAAAGTTTGTTTCTTACTCAATTGCATATTGTTTAGGTTTTCTTGTTTAAGAGTCTTACTGTCAGTCTTATGCTTAAAACAAGAAAAAACAATTACCAATGAGGTAAGACAAATTAACTTAATTAAATGTTCTTTGTAAACAAGACTTACAGTATATACACCGTATTGCTTATCAAGTAAATGTCTCTTGTTTAGATTTGTACTGAAAATAAGAAAAAAATAATGATTAAAGGAATGTCCCAGATTAAATTCAAATTAAGCTCAGTCGACAGCATTTGTAGCACAAGGTTCATTGGCAAAAAATTATTTTGACTCATCCCTCATTTATTTAAAAAAAGCAAACATTGCGGTTACATTAGTGCGCTTACAATGGAAGTGAATGGGACCAGTCCTTAAACATTAAAATACACACTGTTTCAAGAGTATTGCTGCAAGATGTAAACATTATATTTGTTAACATGATTTTGGTATGATAAAATCAGGGATTTACTGGCACTACAGCATTTGCCAGATTACAGGGTTGGCCGGCATTACGCTGTCATAACAACAAAATTGTAATATTGGATATAACTTTACACAGATATAATTAGTAAGCAGTTTTCTCATGATAAAATCATGTATAATGTTTATGTCTACATGCAGCTATACTTTTGAAAGTGTGTATTTTAATGTTTATGGACTGGCCCCATTTACTTCTATTGTAAGTGCCCACTGTAGACTTCTTTTTTTATATATATATATAAAAGACGGACGAGTCAAAAATATTTTTTGTGATAATCAACATTATGCTATAAATGCTGTTGATAGAGCTTAATTTGTATTAAACTGGGAACATTCTTTTAAGAATTTATTTTTCTTGGTATTTTTAGATTTCAATTAAAAGGCATAATTTAAAGGGATAGTTCACACAAAAATTTTAATTCTCTCATCATTTACTCACTCTCATGAAATCAGATATTTATGACCATCTTTCTTCTGCTGAACACAAATTAAGATTTTTAGAAGAATATCTCAACTCTGTAGGTCCATACAATGCAAGTGAATGATGAATAGAACTTTGAAGCTCCAAAAAACACATAAAGGCCACATAAAAGTAACCCATGAGACTCCAGTGGTTTAATCCATGTCTTCAGAAGTGATGTGATAGGTGTGGGTGAGAAACATATCAATATTTTTTACCATAAATATCCACTTTCACTTCACTTCAAAATGTGTAAGAATTTGAAAGTAAAAGCGGAGATTTACAGTTAAAAATCGACTTAAATGGACACCCACACCTATCATATCGCTTCTGAAGACATTTTATGGATTAATTTTATGCTGCCTTTATGTGATCTTTGGACCTTCAAAGTTCTGGTCACCATTCACTTGCCATTCATATGGACCTACAGAGTTGAGATATTCTTGTTCTGCAGAAGAAAGAATGTCATACACATCTGTGATGGTATGAGGGTGAGTAAATGATGAGAGAATTTTCATTTTTGGGTGAAGTATCCCTTTAATCTAATAGACATCAAAGGGGACCAAATATAGCAAAGATAGCAAAACCTGACCCACCCACCCACAAGTTTTTGTTTTTAATCATGGTGAAGACTTCCAAAACTATTGGTCTTAAATTAATCGAATTATAATTGCTATGTAGACTATATAATTTTACATGCGTAATAAGACATTTAGTGCATTTAATCAAGCTGTTTTCCTTGTGGGGACAGTAAAACCTGACACACACACACACACACACACTCACAGCTCCACCAAGCCATATTTGTACAATGTGTTTCAGCCATACAAGAACAAAATCGTAAAAAAGTAAAGTCAGTGGCTGTAACAGCATGAGAACGACTGTGTGTGTGTATGAGTAAATCTGAAGGGTAATGAGAGCATTAGTTGCTAAGGTTAATGTTCGCCATCAAACTTTATTTAGCGAAATTACAGGAAATGATAACCCAATTAAAAACGGCAAACTCTTGCACACATTGCTAAAAGATGTGATGGAGGGTCTAATGAGACCACACCAAATAAAACGTTGTGTTTGGAAACTCAGTGCAGTTTAGAGTTTGGATTTGTGCCTCCATAGTTGCCCTGCAACCTGTCATTAAATCGAGATGTTATAGACTCTGAGTGAACTCCAATATACCTATGACTGACAGAGGTGACTGCTGCGCAATCTTTTGTCTTCTGGTCTGGAAGTCTGAAGCCTGGAAAAAAGGTCTATCTATTTGCCCATTTTGCCCTTAACACTGATCACATGAGACTCAGTGGAACTGCAACATGTGGCGGAAATGGTTGTCTTAAATGTGTACCAGATGATTGAGTGACACAGATTTACAGCTGCAACAGAAATATTTGCTCATGTTTCATGTGGACTGGAGTTAGGCTTGAAACACACTCTACTTCTAGCTAGCTGTTGTGTTCTGACACATGTCAGAGTGCAATTCATAATGCAATGCAAGTTGGCCAAGCATTTGCATTTGCATCTGCATTTGCATATTTACATGTTTCTGGCCTTACTCTGGCACCATGCCCACCCATCAGAATGTGACAGCCCGTCCGAAGGACCACCTGGCAATGCTCTGCCGTAACCCTTAATGGCAGAGGACATATGTAAAGGCCTACAGGAGCCTCCTGGTGGGACAAACTAACCCCAAAATTGACCAAATCAAAATCAGAAATGTCACAGTCCTTGTTATTATCACAGGAGGGTAACAGCACACAAGGCAGAGGTGCTGCATGTCCCCTGGAAACCATGGCAACGTTCTCATTTGACAACTTCTGTGTATTCAGTCACCATGACCAAGAACCAAAAGAGCCTCTTTTTACAGTAAGAACTTATTACGTATTTTTCACTTCTTGTGGCATGCACTCATCCACGCACAGATGCTTCTTCAAATATGGACGCTTTTAGCCCTGTGGACTTCAAGAAAACAACTCTCTAAGAACACACTTTCACATTCTCACTAGATTATTTACAGTAATTTGTCTACTAACAATGTCCAACAATGTATGCACATGCATCACAGGAGAATTCTGTCATTGTAATTTCTTTGGTATTTCCGATTTTCTGAACCCACAAATGTCATTTCCATCACATCCCAAATTTTGTGTTTAACCTCCTGAGACCCGAGCATGACTGCTGTGTGCATTTTCCACGTCCCTTTCTGATTTGTAACTAGTAGCACCTAATAAACAAGCCCAAAAAAAAAACCATATATATAATTTTTTTTCTTTTTTTCTTTTTTTTCTAGTGCATATAGTTTTCCTAAAAAGTGATGTCCACATATGTGAACAGCGGGACTAAGTTGTGAAATTTTAAATAATACCAAGCTATAGAAAGTCAGATATTTTTTTCATCAAATTGTTTATTATGTTTCCAGAATTGTTGGTTATTCTTGTTTTTGAGATGTTACAGATATTACATCAGAAATTAGCATAATTAATTCTGATTAAAAGTAATTGCCAGTATCATCCAATCACTGCCAACCATATTAAAATAAAATGATACATTATATATTCTGAATCTATATATGGATTACCATTGTCCCATGTCTGCCAAAAATTTTGAGTGGTCCAAACATCATCTGCAGCGTGAAACTGAACTTTTGATAGGACGTTTGGATTAAATGCTCCCTTGCTCCCTATTTAGTGCATGACTTAACCTCCAGTGTGCTGTCTGACTGCACTGGTCTCAGAGCAGTTCGAAATGCACCTTATTTTCATTCTAACTCAATATAAAGCCTCTGAAAGCAACATGTTTCAGCTTTTGGATGAACCCATTGATTCTCATTGTGAAAATGCACAGTAAATATATTGGATTGCATTTAATAATGTTAATAAATAGAAACATATTGTACAGTGATAACAAAACAAAGTATTACAAAATTGATATTAAAATGAAGCGAAATAATCCACAGATGTACTAACATGTTTTTTCAACTTTTGAGGGAATACTGTCCCAATGTCCACGTATGTGGACATTACTTTAATCAGCGCGTTGACGCATAAAACATGAATGATTTTTTAAAGCGGCATATCTAACGAAACTAGAGACGCTACTCTTTACACCCAAACAGGGTTCAATGAAAAAACTTAAAGAGGTTTCTTACCAGAGGCACTTTTGTTGGCTCTGCACCCATACACTAACTTCTGAAAGAAAGAAAAAGTATTAGGTCCAAAATTGTTTGGTATGGTGAAAATTATGTCACGACTCAATTGTGGGACAGTTGTAATTTTTTAAAAATTGGTAGAAATCATTTTCAAGCAGAAATATTTATTTCACTCTTTTTGATTTTCATCATTTTAAAAATGTAATAATTAATATTTTATGATGCATTTTCATATTTTAAGACTGAAAACAGGGTATTAGACAAAAGTAACACAAAAAAATCTATACATGGTACTTAAAATGTAGGAAATATTTATGATGAAGGCCTAGTAAAATGTTTCAAAGTCACTGAAACCTGTTATTTCTTTAACAAAAATCAACCCCTGAACGTAAAAGTGCCAATAGCTTAAACACCCTTATATACCTTGCAATAAATGTTCAAGAGAAATCTGCAGACAGTGGAGTCCACTCAATACATGTGCCATTAGGTGGCTGGCAAGATGCCATCTTAAACAAACCACAATGGCTATGTTTCTCCTGACCTGGCATATTCTAAAACCCCCATGAAAAACCCTGTCATTAAGGCCTAAAAGGCTGCAGCCGTTCCTTTCAGGCCACACAAAAACATGGATCTGCGGGCTGCTCCCAGTGCCCATGGGCCTGAATAGACTCAGTGAGCCAGCACTGACGGTGGGGAGGACGCCACACCCGCCTACAGCGAGAGGTTGCACACCAAGCCCGGGTGCCGTCATGTCAGCACATAAAGAGAAAATATAAAAATCCTAACCCACAAAAGCAAATCTAACTTCATCCCTTACTGTGCTGAACGTTGAGCCGGACAAAGCTTCAGGCATGTCTTACTGGAAGAAGCTGTTGACCCTGTCTTAAACCAGTCTGATGTGGTTTGCTGGTTTAATATGGTCTAGCTGGTCACTCAGCCTGGCTAAGCTGGTATTTAACTTGTTTAGACTGCAAAGTATTATTTTTGTTATAATTTTTGCCTTATTTTCAAATAAAAATATCTAAATATCCTATAAAAAAGTACATGGAAAGCAAAATGCTTAGGATATTAAAGAGATAGTTCACCCAAAAACAAAAATTCACTCATCATTTACTCACGCTCATGCCTTCCCAGATGTGTATGACTTTCTTTATTCTGCAGAACACAAAGATTTTTAGAAGAATATCTCAACTCTGTAGGTCCATACAATGGAAGTGAATGGTGACCAGACCTTTCAAGCACCAAAAATCACATTAAGGCAGCATAAAAGTAATCCATGTGACTCCAGTGGTTTAATATACTGTATGTCTTCTGATGTGATGCAATCCCTTTGGGAGAGAAACATCAAAATTTCAATCCTTTTTTACAATAAATCTCCACTTTCACTTTCAGTATGTTAAAGTGGAGATTTTATAGTAAAAAATTACATATATTGTTTTCTCACCCACAGCTATCATATCGCTTCTGAAGACATTCAGTATATTAAACCACTAGAGTCACATGGATTACTTTTATGCTGCCTTAATGTGATTTTTGGTGCTTCACTTGCATTGAATGGACCTACAGAGTTGAGATATTTTTCGAAACATCTTTTTGTCATACACATCTGGGGTGGCATGAGGGTGCGTAAATGATTAGAGAATTTTCATTTTGAGTGAACTATCCTTTTAAGACTTGTTTTCAGAGAATATATCTTTAATTCTGTTTTTTTTGGGTGGGGGGGTTCTTACCGCATTGTCTTTTTTTTTTTTTTTAATGCATAAAAATAACTAAATCTAGTGAACTTTTCACTTAAAACAGCCAATGGGGGTAAGGAAAATAAACTTCATTCAAGATATATTCTCTGAAAACAAGTCTCATCTTACACAACTTTGCTTCTCAATAAAATGTATCTTGTTTTAAGGATGTTTTTCCTGGTCTCCCAGTAACAACCCAAAACTTCTCTGAAACCATTAAAACAGACCAGCCTAATCAGCCTTGGTTTAAGCTGGCTTTTCAGCAGAGAAAAATTACTTACTGATTCATACCTATTCTTCTCACCTTTTGAACAGGCCTCAATAAAAGGTTCAAATGAGGGCAGATGAATGAGATGTAGACTATAGTAACAGTGGGTGAGTTCCTTTTTGTTACAACAGCCATTTTCTAGGCTGAGGCTATAATGAGGTGTTTATGGAAAGAAGGGTCTACGGCAGCATAAGCTCAAGCTGATTTCAACTTCACACGCTCTCCCAAAGTTAGTGAAATGCCAAAAACCAACAGCCGTGAGATAGCACTTCTTCTACATGGGTATACTATCATGTCAGGCTTTTTCTTTAAGATCTACCTAATTAAAGCAGGACTGGCAGGCATCATATCTTCTATCTCTCTGTGAAAATTTAGAAAATTAAAAAAAAATAAATGTATCACCTCCCCATCTTGCTCCTTAAAACAAGCAGGAATTCCTTGCTGAAAATGACCCCATTTTAACTAGTTTAAGCTCATCTAGATGAAGCTCCAAGCTAGATGGTCAGCCAGCTGCTCACCCAGCCTGATCAGCTGACAAGTGCCAGAAACTCATCAAAACCAGCAAACAGACCAGCAAACCATCTTAGGCTGGTCTACGCTGTTTTTTTCTTTCATAAGGGTTGGTATTCCGCTGTGTTCCACCGCAACTCAAATGAAGGGTATTCCAATGTTACATTGCCTTATACTCGTACAATAAAGAAACAAATATGTATAAAGGTGACATATAAAGAAACAAAATGGCATGTTATTGTTAGCTTTGCAGTTGCTGTCAGCGAAGTGGTCTCCTAGCAACCTAATTGTTGAGGTTAAAAATGCTATGCAATGCTAGCATTAATTCTGCAGGTGTACAATTATCAACTGAGATGTTTTACACACCTGTCGCTCTGCAAACATTTGCTAAACAGGTTTAATGTAGGAACTTTGACTTATTGATGCATTTTATTTGCTTACAAGTGAATGTTTTCGCAATAACTGTCAGTCCTGCCATGTTTGCATGATGTCACACGCCCACATCGGCAAAGTCTTTCCAAATTAGAAATCCAACTTCAAGGTCTATGTAACAAGGTTAAGGATGGGAAAGGAGGAGGCGGGAACCGGCTGAACAGTCAAAATATTTAATTTAAACAAAAAGACACACAGCACAAACACACACATGGCAGCTGCATGTGGCTCTCTCTCTCCCGAACTGCTGCGTTCCGCTGCACTTATCCCTCTCCTCGGCTGATTAGCCCAATTGGGGGCCGGGCGTGCGTAGTCACGGTTGGCCCCGCCCTCCTCCTCGTCACACTCCTCCCTCCTTTGCCTCAGGCCGGGGAACTGTCTGGCCCCGCCTGCCGGCAGGCTTTTCCCCGCCTCTCTAGGGCTGGGGAGGGGGATGAGGGGAGGTAAACAAAAAAGAGGAGAGGGAAAGGGCAAGGTGGAGCGACAGTGAGAGAGAGAGAAAGAGAGAGAGAGAGAGGGAGAAAGAAAAAACTTGCTCGCTGGTTTCCCAGACACGCCGTCACCCGGTCCTAGATCACTCCACCCTCTGGCGGACGACAGCCGCTCCTCCCCGGGCGGACCGGAGCCAGTCCTCCGACCCTTGGTGAATGGAACGCCCCTCCACGTTTTGGCGGCTGGTAGGGAACTCCTCCGCCCCTGGCAGTGGCTCCACCGCTCCAGGCGGCCGGCAGCGAGCCTCTCCACCCCTCGCGGATGGCGGCAGTTCTTCCGCATGCAGGCGGCCGGCAGCAACTCCTCTGTCCACCGGCAGATGGCCGTAGCTGCTCCTTTGGGTGGATGGCAGTGGCAAGGACATGACAGCGCATCCCTCCTCCCTCCCGGGCTTCGGCACCAATGTAACAAGGTTAAGGATGGGAAAGGAGGAGGCGGGAACTGGCTGAACTGTCAAAATAATATTTAATTTAAACAAATAGACACACAAACACACATGGCAGCTGCATGTGGCTCTCTCTCTCCCGAACTGCCATGTTCTGCTGCACATATCCCTCTCCTCTGATGATTAGCCCAATTGGGGGCCGGGCGTGCATAGTCACGACCCGGCCCCGCCCTCATCCTCCTCACAGTCTATTGTACTAAAGTATGATATTCTGACTTTTTGAGTTGAATGTAATTCAGCATTAGCAGATCTCTGTTGATACTGCAGCATGCATTAAAATAATAACATGCAAAACAAATATAAAACGAAGCCACGTATATTAAGTTTAGATGTAAGAGGAATTACTGATTTCCTGTTTGAGTTTGACAGTTTTCAAAGAAGGTTTTTAAGTGAAATTTCAAATATTCATAAACATACTGGTTAAGAGAGTAAAATTCAAGTGTGTCACAGTGTTATACTTAAAGAGATGACTCAAGCAACCATGCCCAAAGTGAGATTCTTGTGATCACAGAACTGCAGCTCTCCCTCTTTTCAAAAGACAAGATCGAACTGCAGGAGATTTTAACTTTCCAATTTCCAATATATGCTGTGGAAAAGAAACTCTGTGGGCCAATACTTGTGAGTAAAGAGGATGAATAAAATGCCTAAATGCCATGATGCATTTTAAATTTCTTTTGTGTGCCTATTCAGTTGTTACAGTAGATTTACTGAGTTCTATCTAGAGTTCTCAAATGGCATATTACTTTAAAAATGTGTTTAAAGACACCTTGAAATTAAAACTGACTCCATTGACTGTTTTTAATTTTATAATTGGCCTTTTTGCATTTTTTAAAAAGAAAGTAAAGCAACAGTGATCAGTAAACACATGGGAATTCGACATGTTGCTACCAAATGCTCAAGTGTACTGCCATCAACGCCATTCTGCCGAGTTACTGACAAGCGCCATCTCGCATTACACATCTTCACATCAATCCAAATGTTTTTACCTTTTCCTGTGGTGCTACTGATAGCATCTTGCATTAGCAGTCTCAGAGCCAGGTTCTGTAAACAAGGGGTAATCATGTTCATGTAATCAATGATGTGCACGACTCAGAGGTTGCAATTTCCCTCAAAAAATACATCTTTACTCCACTGATGGTTAGGTTTAGGGTTAGAGAGTAGGGTTAATAACATATGCATTCAGGTTGACTGCATTACATAATTTACAACTAAAAATACAGCTTGCTTTTGGTGCCACTCTGTGGACATTTCACCCAGAAATTGAGAAGGAAATAGCTGCAGGCAGTGCTCCAAAAAGGAGTGGGAGCTCCAAACCGCAATTAAAGATATAAAGAGCCCCTTAACCTTTCCCTAACCATGAATGGAAGTGACGCCCCCTTTTGGAGTTGCCGCAACCCTCTTTTGGATTAACCCCACCCTCTTTTGGAGGGTCCGCCCTCATTTGTAGATCTCCGGTTTGCAGCTATACCTACTTGGGAAACTGGAGCTCATGCGTGCGTCTACATTCAAACTCAGCCACCGGGGGCAGTAGTTGGAATTTTGGCAAGTACAAAACCTGGTTCCCCTCTTTCTTGACTCATATTAGATTTTTTTGTACTAAATTCTTTTTCTTTTTGTTTCTGTTGTATATCCTGTTTCACTTGCAAATGCACTACAGAAGTAAAATGGGATGTGTACAGCCACTCATGTTGACTTTATGTTAATAACGGAGGTGTTAAATAAAATTTCAGCAGATACAATGATATTCAGCGAGGTGGCGGTGATTGTACAATGTCATAAAGTTAAGGCGCATTAGGTATGCATCATTAGGCAGGTCGTCACCTGTGGCTGCTTCGAGCGCCTGACTTCAGATTGGTCTGGTTTCACCTTGGGCTACAATCACACTAAAACCAGTCTCCACAATAATACAGCCAGGCCTGATTTCTCCTCCCCCACCTCTCTGCCACTGACTCAAATGTGTTTCCTCATGCAGACATGATAACCACTTTCCAATTTCAACTTCATCTTCAACCACCAATTTCAGCCAGCGTGGCTTTGACAGCAATATGAATCCCTGCATATATACAGGACATTACAGGCTCATACAGGGCTGACCACCAATGAGAGAAAGAGGGAGAGAGAGGGAAAAGATAGAGGCCAAGACATTGCTCACTCCCAGCTGCTTGTTATTTCTTTCCATTTATTATTCAATAAGCTTTAATTGACCCTTGACACTGAACAGGAGCATGAATCGGCCCATCTCCAGGGCACCGTCCCGTTTCCTGAATCCTTGTGGCAAAGTCAAGGAGGGCTAAATTCAGAAATGCAGAGAGTATGTCACATAGCTTTATAGAATACACTACAGGCAGAATTAGGCTTGATTGTGATTGAAGGGAGCTTGATGACTCTTGACATTTCGGTGGACTTGTTCAATCACATACTGCAGTTGTTCATGTTTGCGCCATTGCGCGCATACTCAAGCACTTCAAAAAGGAATATATTATGCATACACTCGCACATAAAAAAATAGACGGAAGTAATGAGCAGGATTTTTCTTTTTTTTTTTTTTTTTAAGTCATTGTTTTCTTCATAGGCATAGATTAGGAGAGTGCAATGTTTGAAAGAGAGTGAACTGTCCCTCCAAGCATGCATCTGTTTTGTTTTAAATCATTTTTTTTTTTTTTGTAAATCAGTATTTTGTATAAATTAAGTATTGACCACTAGGGCTGGGTATCGATACTGTTTTCCCCAGCCTGGTCTCATTAACATTACTGGACTGTGACAACATTTTTGCAAACGAAATTACGTGCTTCAATACACGTTTAGCTGCAGTTTCCTAGTGAAATGTCCAGCAGGGGGCACCAAAAGTGAGTGAAATGGTGTTGTAATCAGATGAGGTTATTCAGGTTGATATTAGTCGGTGGTTTTAATGAGTAAAAAGTACCTCCCTAACCTAAAGCTTGAACCAAAACCTAACCAATAGTGCTGGAAAAATTAAACACAACATGAAAAGCACATTTCTGAAGCAACCACGTTATCTTGTGTCGCTTCTATGATACTTTCGTCTCACAAACCTCCGCGGTGTTCCAAGTCCAAAGCTCTATCAGGTGAGCTATCGCAGTTGCTAATCAAATTGGAATAACTGTCTAAATGTAGGTGTGTCTGTTATACAAGTGTTAAAATGTGTCGTTTTTCAAATAATATGTTATAGTTAAAGTGTTTTGATTTCATAACATAGCAATGTGTGAAATAAGAGTTTATAAAGTCATAATCAGCAGTTGTAGTCGTGATTTGAGTGAAAGTACATAAAACACACAGTTGTTGTAGAGCCGCTAGTGTTAATTTCACCAGGAAACGGCAGCAAAAAGTAGAATTCTGCAAGTAAAAGTCCATTTGCAAAAGTTTGTTATAGTAACATTCATTCTATGGACAAGGTTGGATTTCCCGATTCAGATTCACAAGCTCACGATTCTATTTCGATTTCGATTCCATTATATTTCAGTTATAATGTCCATTTTGCTTACATATGCACATTCAATGATACTTTACTTACAACAATACTTTTTAAAGCTTCTAAAGTTATCCAGCCAATAGCAGCGAGGGCATTTCTCATTTTCTTGTTATTGTTGTCTAAATAATATTACTAACATACACATTTTTGGATCAGTCCTGGTAAGATGTGTTAACACCAGACCCAGAGAACAAAACATCTCTGCAGTGAAAATTCCGGCCGCTTTCGTCTCTTAGGTTGCAGGAACTTTTACAGCAGTTTCATTCAAAAGCTTTTAAATCTTACAGTGCACTGTATTACAGTTTTATATGCAGTGTGTTGCTCTGAGCCTGTTATTTCCACACTGGATGTATTAAAAGCATTGAAATACTGCCTCATTAAATTGTAGTCGGGTACAGGGGGAAGAAAACACCCAGAGTGACTTAAACATAGAAGCTGTGGCTATTGACAGATGTGTCCGTTGACGGCAGTTCACACTGCAGTTCTCTTATTCTTCCTCCCACAGTAAACTGTGATTCCACACAACAATCTAGTGTTAAAGCAGATCATGATTAGCGGTTTTCAGTTCTCAATGCTAATGCTTTACTTGAGCTTTAAAGGGGCTATATTGTACATATATCGTACTTTTGTTGCATTTCATTCCTGAGGTCTGCTTATAATGGGTTCTTGCACCAAAAACAATCGTAATCTAGTTTTACATGACTATTTAACACCTTCTCTCTGATCCTTAGAATTAAAGGGATAGTTCACCTAAAAAGGAAAATTCTGTCATAATTTCCTCACATGTTGTCTATACGACTTTCTTTCCTCCTTTAGCTGCTGTTGTTTTGAAAGATTTGTTGCTGACATTATCCCACCTGACATTCTCTGACATTAGTGGTTCGTGGTTCGAGGCCAGTACGTTTTTGGCTGTTGGTGGAACAGGGGCATAAGACAATGATTGGGTGGGCCTGAATTCTAAATGGGTGGCCCCGGCCCACCTGTGGCTATGCCAGTGGTTTCTTAATATAATATTCTAGACCAATCTTGTTGTCATACCTCTGTCTGCAGACACTGTAGTAACCTGTAGCTATTGGATTAGTTCTGCTGTCTCAGAGGCAAGTTTTGCTGAATGTGTGGCAAATTAAAAACAACTAAGGTCAGCATTGAAAACACTGAATGTGAAGGACACTCACAACAACTCCAAAACAGCAACTCTAGTGTGAATGGTAGACAGTAGAGAGCTGTGTAATCTTACAAATTGACAATTATTAAGATTCTAGTGGGGCATATATTGTGTTGTGGTTTTGTTCATTTTTTACAGCTACTTTTGTATATAAAGGTCACAGAAATAATGTAATTGTTCAGACTGAGAATTTCTTTCAACTATTTGATTTAACTAAAGTCCCTGACATAATGTATGTACATTAAATAAAATGCTGTGTTCTATATGGTTAGAAAAATAACCCTTACAAAATATCTAGAGTTCTTGCAAACTAGCCGCAAACTTGCCAATCATTATTTTCACATACCAATGAGCTCATTTTTCACAGCAAATGTTTGCCAGAAGTTTGCAGTTCTTCAGTGGTGAACCTGTAGCAAACCTTTGGCAACAATGGACAAGTTTACAGCAAAGCTCATTTACATGTAAAAATTATTTGTGGTGAATTTGCCGCATGTTTGAAGCAAATTTGCCATGAAAACTCGATTTTTGAAAGGGAAGCCATCATAAATGTTGAGACATTAAATACTAGGGCTGAAAGAAAAACTAAATTTGAATTTCTCAGTCAAATATGACCAACATTCAAATGTAATTCTTTTAATTATTTTATTATTATTATTTTAAAAACAGAATTTCAGTTAGGGGGAAAAAGCGACATGGCATTAGGGTTCAACAGATTGTCTCGTTTCTGGCATTTGTGCCGGCTCATACTGTTGTTTGTTTTTCTCTCTCCCTCGTGTCTCATAGGTGGAGCCGGCATGCGTTCCCAGGGAGGCGCTGATCATGGCAATGATTTACTCACACGTTCCACCTGCTTCTCACTGATTACACTCCCTACTTATTCCTTGTGTTTTCCATCTTTCTTTGCCAGTTTATTGTTTGCTGTCAAGTGTTAATCGCGCTCTCTTGTCTAGTTGGAGATTGCTCGTGTGTCTGTTAGTTGCCTGTCTCTAGAGGTGTGGTTACCTTACTGTTCACCGTCGCCTTCACTTTCGCCTGTATAGTTGCCCAGTTCCCTTGGAGGAGAATTCCTCGGTCTCTGCCCGTGTGTCGGGGTAGAATCTCGCCTGGGCTTTGCTTCGCACCACACCAGCTTCAACGGACTCTCTTTGGATTGCTCCTGACTTCCACACCGCACACACTCATCATACTAACACACTCATTCCTTAGCCCGCTGAGCGGCTATTGCTTTTGACTCTACTCACTGCGTCCAGTGCCGGGTGCGCCTGTCCTCATTTACAAGATTGTTGTTAATAAACTCATTGAACTGTTTCCCTCTGCGTCTGGGACCCTTTGTCTCCCCTCACCCTCTGACACAGATTTTTAAGTCGACAAGAGGGCGCAACGAATAAATATAAACCAAACACTGCAGTGTTATATTGTGTATTTAAAAAAACATTTCTGGCTGTTAACAAAAGTACATTCCATTTAAACTAAAGAGCATAAAATTATTTTTAACTTCGCTACAGTTCGGCCTTCCGTCCACACTGAGATGGCATTTTTGTCCAGTGAAAAAGGGAGCTTTTCGAAAACGCTCTCCCAAGTGAATACATTTGTAAAAGCCATCTTTGTGTTGTAGTGTGGACAGGGAAAATGGAGATATTCAAAAAATGATGATGTATTGGTTGTCATGTGATGCAGTAATGTGACCCATGTAACCCAAAATAGTCAAGATGGCAGTTCATGTTGTAGTGCCGTTGTTGTGCTGTCTATCCACTTTGATAGTGTTGTTAAAGATAAATTTTGCTTTATACAACTTTCACATTGCATTCCTTCAAAGGCGATGGGAAGTTTACTCAGAATTACAGTTTATTTCAATTTTATCATTAAAATGGTGTCTAAATAAATCATTTTGATAAAGCTTTAATCAAATGAAAATAGAACAATTAATTTTCACCATAATATTGTATTATTTTTATCCAATGAAAATGCTTTTTATACAGAACTTATAAACAGAAGCTTTTACACCAGCACAATCCGAAATACAACACTGGAGTTATGTTTGTCAAATAAAGTGCTGCATAAGAGCATGACAGATGTGAGACACTGCTTGAATATAATACAATGATGAGTATTAGTAGTATCATTACAGTTAATATTACATAACTAAACAGTAGGGATACATTTCTGTCATGCTTTTTCCATTTAAACTGAGCTTTTATTTTGGTGGAAGCATTTTTTCTGGAGTGAAGCCCTTTCCGTTTCTGTGTGTTTTTGACAGTAGCTTCTCACCTCTGGGAGAAGTAGGTCACTACGTGACCCAATGTGATTATTAAACCGCAAAAGGCTGCTATTTAATTAAATAAATATGTAGTCTGTATGTACCTTGCACTACAAAGTGAAAACATGCTCTGCACACTCGCTGTCATCTGCAACAAACGGCCAGCAATGCTCATCATGGTGTTTTCCGTGTATTACTTTTATCCAAAGCGACTTCCAAATGAGGAACATAGCAAGCTATTTGTCATACAAGAGTCAACAATATCAACAGAATTGCACTGCCAGGTTCTCAGAGTGGCTAGAGTAGTATATAAGCTAGCACAGAAGAAAGAGACAGACAAGATTTATATATATATATATATATATATATATATATATATATATATATATATATATATATATATATATATATATATATTATATAAAATTAGTTACATTTTAATGTAGAAGACAAGGAGCTCTAAAAGGTATGAGCAGCTGGCGTTGACACAACACTGGCTCCACACATTCAAAAGCGTTTACATTTGAAGCGTGCAGCACGCAAACTACATATATATTTATCTCATTAAATCGCAGCCTTTGCGGTTTAACAATCACCCTAGGACATAATGTGATTGTAATTTGTGTGCTAAATGTATTGGTTTTTGATATTGAAGCATTTTTAAAAGCACTATACATAAACACGAGCGCAGTATTGGACACGATTCCGACAGCAGTATCGGTATCGGGACATCCCAAAAAAAATTCAAACTGTTCAAAACAGGATGCTAGACAGAGCGCAACAAAATGGAACAGAAGGCGTGAATCTCGAGAAGCACTTTTCGAAATTTAACTTCACCAAAATCATTATCAGTGCTTGGCACACATCTTATTAAAAAAAAACAAAATCAATTTCTTTCTTCTGTCTTTTTTTCTGCTCTATCTTCTGTACTACTCCAGCTACAATTAGAACTTGGCAGTGCAATACTGCGGATAGTGTTGGCTTTTGTATGACAAATTGCTTATGTTTCTCATTTTGTAAATTGCTTTGGATAAAAGCGCCTGCTAACTAAATGTAAATCTAAAATAAGAATACACAGTTTTTACATTCGAATATGCATTTTATTTTAAATTCAATGAATATTCGAATTATTTGACAACCTTACTGAATATTGGTGTTGATATGTACAGTACATGTAGGCAGTCATTTATTAATAAGCTCATGTTTGTGACGTCAATACCGTGATGATTTTTGGAATAACCAGTTTTTGCTGTTTAGTTTCCATAAATGGAAACAGGGTAGCCTGGGAAAGGAGCTTTGCATTCATAGAGTACGTCTGCATAGTACATCAAACAAGTTTATTTCAATCGAGCAAGGAAAATCATGTTTTCCAGGATATGTTCGCTTTAATATTTACAATCAGGTTTGATAAGGTTATGGAGAGCTGATGTTGTATTGAAAATTTAAATAAGCTAGCAAAGCAGAAGGGAAAAAAAATATTTCTGACACAAAAAAGAAGCGAGCTCCCATGCGGAATAGCTTGACAAATAACATCATGGTTTACTAAGCTGTAGCCGATCGAATAAACATCTACAATTAATCAGTTAAAACTGCTGCCTACTGAGACTGCCAGATGAGCTCTTTTGCATTTTCATATATTGTGATCTCTCTTTTCTGTTCCAACAATGTCGTACAGTCCTACTTAATCTTCCTTAAAAACAATCACAATGTTGATCACCAGGGGCCTTTAAAATTGCTATAGGTGAGGACTAACTATGTGTGCCTGAGTAAATGTACGTGTCAACAAGCAAACAATGGTTCTATGCATTACATTTAAGGGAGAGTAAATTAACCCTTAAAAGTTGAAGTAATTCATTTAAAATGAAAATTCAGTCATCATTTAGTCACCCTTATGTTGTTCCAAACCTGATCTTCTTTCTTCTGTGGATGACAAAAGGAGATGGTAGGCACCATTCACTTTCACTGAACGGAAAAAAGATGCAATGAGAGTAAAAGATGACTGACGCTTACATTCTGCCTAAAATCTCCTGTGCTTAAGAGAGAAAGTCATACAGGTTTGGAATGACATGAGGGTGAGTAAAAGATGACAGAATTTTCCATTTTGAATGAACTATGCCTTTTGTTTTAATAATGCTTGCAATATAGTTACAAAACCAGACTTGGACTAACTGCGACTTGCAGGATAACATTTATGACAAGTCTTCTTAAAGGAAGAGCGAGGATGCCGGGAGAAAAAAAATTTGATTTGATTCATTAGAGCCATGTTATGGCTTCTGTCTCGGAGCTACAGCCACTCGCTCTCCTTTGCTAAATATATCAATGAATGCCCTGTCATCTCAAAAGCATATGAATGAATAAACTGTCATACGGAGAGCTATTCTGTATGAGATAATGGTTATGAGCATAAATGTCACACTCCATGGAAAACAGATGATGTATTGCATTTCTTAGCATGCAGCAAAAAGATGCTACAAATATTTGAAGTGGGCTAACTGATACACATGTGCTTCAGGGAGGCACAAGTCATCTCCTGCAGTTTCATTTTACCAGTTTTGGAGAAGTTACTCAAAAGTTAAAGGAACATTCCAGGGTAATATAAATGAAGCTCAATCGACAGCATTCGTGGCAAATAAAGTAACAAAAAAAATAAATAAATAAATAAAAAAATAGGGGTTACTTAAAAGCATTTTACAATGGAAGTGTGAATGTAGCCAGTCCATAAACATGAAAATACACACTTTTTCAAAGTATAGCCACAAGACATAAGCATTATACATGTTAACAGGATTTTAGAGTGATCAAATCGCTTACTAACCTCATCTGTGTTAATTTAATTGTATCCAATTTTACAACTTTGTTGTCATGACGTTGTAATGCCGGTAAACCATTTTTATCACACTAAAATCATGTTAACATGATATGACCAAAAATACTGTAACGTCTGTAACGATGTTGCTGGTGCTGGCAATGACAAAGACGATGAAGAACCCAAGTGCAAATTTATTCCAACGTGTATTCCATAAACCCTAACTACAAACATGAATGAAACATAAACATGAACTTGACATAACATAAACTTGGCTTTGCATAGACTGGCTTGGCATAGACTTGGCTTGGCATAGACTGGCTTGGCATAACTTGGCTTGGCATAGACTGGCATGGCATAGACTTGGCTTGGCATAGACTTGGCTTGGCATAGCCTTGGCTTGGCATAGCCTTGGCTTGGCATAGACTTGGCTCTCCAACAAAGTTACATACAAACAATAAATACCTCACAATGTACCATGGACAACATGAGGGTTAAATACATGACATTGGAGAACACATGACAAGGATAACCAATAAACACTAAGAACTCTAAACAAGATAACAAGACAATCAACCAATGAAAACAAGACATGTGAACATGGAGGGAAACATGAAATGTGACAAGGGAACCACATGACATGAAACAGGAACTAGAATTTCAAAATAAAACACATGAAAAACATGAACCAACAAAATACACATGACAAATATTATCACAATGTTCTTTTTCATATCATTCAATAACGATGTTTATCACGATATACATTCATATTTGCAAACAAAAATTTTTATTTCCAAGTTGGCAGAAAAAAAAAAAAAAAAAAATCCTAAACAGTCATAATTGTCTATACAAAGCTGCATTAGGGGCCCAGAGACAGCCAAAGCAGTGGTGTCTGAGGGATCTTCTACCAAAAGATTAAAATATTTTATATGCTCATCAATCGATTGCAGTTGGATATGAATGCTAAAAGATCATCTGTTCATTTTGAAGCATTTAACTTTTACATTCAAATTATTTTTATATTTTGTTACATATGAAGTATGGGGGTATAGAAGCCCTTAAGACTGAGGAATGATACTGTATGGGGGTTCAGAGGTATCCCCTGAGGTAAAATTTAGAAAATGTAAAAGTCTAAATGGACCATTTTTATATTTTCATTAAAGTGAGAAAGACTAGGCTACAAACTAGTAATTTGAATGTCTTTCCTTGTCGTCCATGTCAGAGATGATGACATCTGATTAATTTCACAAAATTAGAACAGAAATCTATTTGTTTATTATTAAAGGCTCATAACATGCTGATTTATAAAGCTAAATTTAGAAGGAAAAAGCGTTATGGTCTTAGCTCTGGAACCACATTAACTTAAGCGGCACCTCATGTCTACTCACATGCGGGGGGAAAAGAGGCATCGCGTTCAGAGCGGGACAGGGCATAAATGAACTGTGTTCGGTGCTAAAGAAAAATATTCAAGAATATAGTGCAGAAAGATCACATCCGGTGTACACAGAACTGTTGTTTTGTCGTGCTATTCACTAGAGATGATGAGAGGGCGCAACCGTCGTCATGATGTCTTGCGGCAGTCACGTAGCCTAATCGTTAGCAAGGCAGCTAACGTTAGCAACATCATACAGTCTGAGAAAGCCAAACTGCTTGCATTTTTAGCGACACGCACCTGATCGTCTAAATGTTAAACAGACTAAATACTGAAAATTACTCAAAAGCTTATCATCGAAATTTGTGGATTTTTTATTGCGATAAATATCGAGATCGTTTTATCGCCCAGCCCTAACATATGGTATAATGTTAACATTTTGTGGCTATACTTTTGAAACCCCATTCACTTCCATTGTAAGTGCCTCACTTACCGTGATTTTTGCTTTTTTTTATAAGAAATTAGTCTAAATTATTTCAACATTATGCCACAAATGCTTTCAAATGAGCTTAACTTGTATTGAACCTGGAACCTTCCTTTAATGACTACTGATAACTAATTATTTTTTCTAGATTGTCATGGGATTACTCTACTAATTGCTTTGTATGAACAGTAATAACATAGCTCATTACTTGTAAATTAATGTCTAAAGACAATATCAATATTTACTTTATTAGACGTGCAAGACAAGAAACAGACTAGTACCCGACTGATATATCGGTATTGGCGTATATTTTACTGATATGCACCGATATGAAAACTTTTTTTCAGAACATATAATGCAGAAAACAATGCTTTAGAATTGGTGTCATAGCGTAGTTTGTCCAGCTGAGCACGCTGTGACTCCATTGTTTACAGAGCTGACTCTGTGCTGACGGTGGTTCTGCAGACAGAGCGGAGTTAAGCGGTCTCTTCTCGGTAAGTTAACTAGTTTGTGAATTACATACTGGAAAGTTAATTAAAAATGACCCCATCATTTTCCCTTTTCAATATTACTAATATAATGTTAACCCTGTCCCTCACAACCATGTCACTCATGTATGTTTGCTGTTAGCCAGCTATAGTTTGCCAGTGCAGTCAGTAATGTAGCAGATTGAAAGGTAAACATCAGAGCATCTTTTTGCAGCTCAGCAGACAACGGTGCGGTGGTGGATTGTGTCTGATGAGTGTTGATTTCATGCGATGTTGTTACCTATTTGGTGAGACACAATGCTGGAAAGTAAAATATACAACGTCTGTCTTTTAATCTCCGTGACAACGAGCTTATAGCTAACTAGCTAATCACATAGCTACTTTCATTGTTGTCAGATGAATGGAAGCTAATGAGTAAACGTGTATTCCCCAAACTGTTTTATTCAGGATTCACAGTTTGGTACCCCCTTCAACCGAACAATTCCAGTCGTTGCATTTATAAAATGTAATATTTAGAAGTCTGGTTTTCCACCAATGAAAGTTTCCCCTGAACTTGTATAGCAGAATACAGTGTAACACCGCTGCCACTCTTTATCTGTTTATATATCCCACCTGATTTTGACTCAGATTATTGTGAGATTAGAAGTTTAATGACAACTGATTGGCTACTGGGGAAAAAAAATACACAAAACTCTCTGTCCTTCACTGTTAAAGAAAGATAAGTGTACACGGTTTATAACATACACATACTTTTTCATACTTTGTGCTACCTTCAATCTTCAATCTCTCTCTCTTTGTGATAATGTGTATTGTGTTTGTGTGTGTGTGTGTGTATGTGTGTGTGTGTGTGTGTGCGGCTGTACGTGTGCCTGTGTGATCCCTGAAGCTCTCGTCAGTTAAGCTCAGCCATTGTGGCCATCACTTCAAATCTCTTGCTCCAAGGAGCTCAACGTCTATTTTTATAAATGTTTTCATATTCATTAGACTTGAGTGTCACTTCATAACTGCAAATCTTTAATGCATCCTCACCGTCAGATAGTAGACAATGCAGAGTTCATCTCACAAATGCATAACTCACGAAATCATTAAAAAAGCCTTTAATTTCCAGTCCTGTCACATGTTTTGACTTCTCAAATGAGGTCAAAAACACACCAAGTGTAAATCTACAGTGCAAAAGCCATTTTACAGCCTTTGAAATGAGATATCGTAAATTTAAGTAAGAATTAATTAGCTGCCCCTTTATCTCCTCGACCCACCACATTATTCTACCTCATAACATCTCTACAGCAAAGTCTTAATTGCAGGAAATGGCACAGGGTGAGAGTGTTAAGCTGCTTTTGACAGCAATTAGCATTGTGAGAAAGCCGGTGACAAACAATGATTGGTGATGGTGTATCACATGGGTAGAAGAAAACAATTGCAACCAATTGTGAGTAGGCTACATCCCAATGCCCATAATTCTGCTGAGCATGAAAAATATGTATTGTGCGGGTGGTAGTGATGGGAGAAACGAAGCTTTCCGAAACTTCAAATCAATTGAATCAATTGCTTCACAAAATCGAAGTGCTCGAAACACTTTATGAGGTCATCTGCAGGTCATAGGCATGTAAATGGTAGGCAGAACTTCATATTTAACTTGACCTTTTTATGATTACTGTTTTCACTAGACTATGCAGCATATTAAACAGCACGAAATTGGGTTTACATCTAGAATAAAGAGTGTGTAGTCATTAGCATGTACGATAGTTCAAATTTCAGATTCACTCTTTAAGAATACTTTTTGTTTGAATCAGTCTGATTTAATAGACTAAAGTTATGGCTAAACTGACTCGAGATCAGTTACGGCCAACATTCAACACTGATTCAGGTTTTCACTGTGGGATCAAAACCCCCAGCATTCAATTGTGAAGCATTTCGAAACGTTTTGAAACAGTATGATGTAGCGAAGCCCATTTGCTGAAATCACGTAACTTGGCCAGTTTGATATGCGCTCTGTAGTACTGGTTCTAAACAAATGGTTTGTAAAGGTTTAGTAGCTTCATGAAGCAGTGTTTCGAAAGCACCCATCAGTATTTGGCAGTGGTAAAATAGGTACTTTCAAGTATTTGATGAGCCAATACACAAGTACGGGATCAAAACGGGATCAAATTGGGCTGGAAAATCACAGCGTAAAAAACGTAACGTCAACAGGCATGTGC
Source organism: Myxocyprinus asiaticus (assembly GCF_019703515.2). Lineage (NCBI taxonomy): Eukaryota > Metazoa > Chordata > Actinopteri > Cypriniformes > Catostomidae > Myxocyprinus > Myxocyprinus asiaticus. The sequence continues at coordinate 37,202,878 of NC_059357.1, read as the reverse complement.
ACATTGGATAAACCAGTAAGAATGCAGATAAAGCCGATGTTTATTTGTTCGGTTTTTTTTTTTAATAAGCTGATTTTCATAGTAATCACCTTATGGGTGTATATGTAAATTAAGTGACATTAATGCAACATTTCTGTAGTCCATACAACTTTCCCTTACAATTAACAGTGAATAATACCACTAGATCTTAGTATTCTACCACCTCTAAAATGAAAATTGAAACCATACAACCACATTATAGAATTGCTTCTCCAAAGACTTACACCCAGGTGCCTTGTGGGACAATTATCCAGCTCTGTATTTGGTATGGATAGTATGTTAATTGGAATTTATCCTCAGATTTCATCTCATGATGTTTTCATTATACAAAGTCAGCCAAAGGCTTTTTGATCATTGCATCCCACCATTCATCAAAAGAAGGCAATTCAGGCTATTCACAAAGTTACTCCTCAAACTGAAACGGACCACTGTAATCACAATTGCTTTGATTCATCAGCGTTAACAATTATTGCATGGCAAATGCCTCAGGTCACCTTCTAAATGTATAATTCTCATATACAATTAAATATGTTGCATGAGCCACGAATAAAAAGCTCCAGCCGTGAGTTAAACTAGGTCCCATCTCCTCCATTAACAGAGAACAGTTTTAATGAAGTGTTTTACGATGCACTCTCCAGACTTTATTCCTGTCTATTGTTCAAGCCCTACATGCCATTCTCCACGGGCTGCCCGCTTAGGACTTCTTTAATAAAACACGCTTTCCAAGGAGGGAGGGCACGCTGACATGCTTCGCTCGTTGTACCGCCATGATTAAAGCTTTTAGAAAAATCACCGCCTTGAATGTTTCCTTGCAGAGACTGGCAGCACGCGTGTGTGTGCGTGTGTTCTGACTGTTGCTCGGGCTCTGACAGCTTTGAAAGCGATGACAGGCTCGGGTGTGTAAAAGCCACTGGATAAGAGGTTTAATGAGGCTGTAGGATCAATAGACACGTTAGAGGGAACTGTCAGATCACCGTCTTGTCTGGCTGGATGCTGATAGCCCCTCTTTGGCTAATGACATGCAAACATTAAAAACAGTGTTCATTAGGTGGAGTATTAATTCATAGCTTTCATGTTTTTACGAATGATCTTGGTCACATGCATGGTGGGCTTCTGTTTTGGGGTTTTCTGGAGGACAGCTGCACCATAAACAGAAACTGAAGTTTGATGGCATAAAACAGTACTTAACCACAAATTCTTCCAAACTAATATTGATTTAGGAACTTCCGCAGAGACAACCATAAGTAGCCTAAGTAGAGCTTGACCAATTTATTGTTTTTGCCAATTAAGTAACTGGTGCCGATAGTTGCTTTTGGAAATCAACAATGATAGTTTATCACAGCACTGGAGGGTTCCAGAGTACAACCGCAGCTTCTGCAATCAAATAAAGCGATGCCTGATTGGTTGGAGAAACTATAACCCAACCCTGACCCCATCCATAAACCTAATGCTAACCAATCAGGTAGTGCCATTAATGCCATCCTACGTTTCGGACATCCGTGTGCAGGGGAGCCAAAATAAGGAAATAAAAAGTAATCTTTAAGATTTTCGTTACTTGTGTAGTTTCTCTTTCTACTCCCTTTCCCTTTTGACCTGTCTTGCGATTGACGTAATAAGCACCCCTGATGTAGGCCATTGTATAGACCAACAAAAAATTGTAAGATATTCAATATATAGATTTTTTTTTAACTACCAGCTTATTAATTGGTTATCTGCTTTCTTTCAAGACCTTAGTTATCAATATCGTCCAAATCTAATATTTGTCGACTTCTATAAGGAAGCCATTTTTATGTTGACTTCTCGAAGAGTGTAAACACTGTAGCGCATTCAAAAATTGCCCTGTTTGTTTGAGCAGCCCATCTTGTCAACAAAGGCAAAGCAGGATGCAGCCTTTGTAAAATGTGAAAGTGATTCTGTGTGTATACCATAGGTCTTCACCAAGCCTGTTCCTAAGTGCCCGAAGAGACAAGAGGACGGTCCTTAGACATGACTCCTTCTGGTGTGGTTGTTTCCGGAGCCCCCATAGACCAGCACTGAGACCTGATGACAGAGACTTTCACCCAGATCACTGGTCCTGCACTGATTCAGGGTGACGCGAGGAGCCTCTCCCCTCAGCTAGAAAGTCTTTGTTATGTCTAGAGAACATGCTTTGGTTTCTTCCCTTGCTCCATATCACTGACCTTTCATGTGCCCCCGCTGTCTTTGTCAAAGCGCATCAGAGCAAGGGATAGTCCTACAGGATCATTCACAAAAAACAACCAAACTATAAAGAATAGACCTTACCTAAGCACAGGGTAAGGACAACGCCACAGATAGTCGAGAGCAATGTCTGCACACTTATGCGCAGATCAAAACATTTGTGCAGACGATGGGGTCTAAATGTATAGGAAAAAAGCTAGATATTTCTTGAATCAGAGCTAAATGAATAAGCAGCATTTCAACAAAAGTACATCCACATTCATTTTCAGTATATGGAAATGAAGCTGTGAGAAATCTTGCATGGATATTTGCAAAACTTATTAATAATCCAAGAACAAAACAAGAGATTTCAAGCTCATAATGGCACCAAACCGAATTGCAAAAATGATGACTGTTTCCAAACATACACATTATTAAAAATTTTCAGTGGAATTAATTACATGATGCAGGGACGCCATGACCTTCGCTCTCTGCTGACTTCTGAGGTGCTGAGCCCCTCAAGAAAGCCGTCACCCCATGTGCCTTCAAAAACTGTGAATTTGAACTCGAGTTGCTCACGCTGAACATAAAGTTTGAGAAACACTGTTCTACTGTATCGCCCATAAACAAAAAACTGGGGTCATACTAGAGGTGTGAATCTTCACTGGCCTCGTGATTCGATTAGATTACGATTCAAAGGGTAACAATTCGACTATAAAACGATTCTCGAAGCATCACGATGCATCTTGCCCTTCAATTTCTTTCTTTTTTCAGTTTCTTCAAAATTTATTTTTTACTCTATTTTTTCCCTTTCAGCTTTTTATTTAACAGGTGTTTTAAAAAATCAGAATGAGTCACATTACATAAATTGGCCTTTTACATTCAGTATGAGCTGTGAACAAAACATGGAATATCCAAAAGATTAAATAAATGGTTCTATAGTTTAAAAGAGTATCTCAGTTTTTCAGTTTCTTTCTTTAGAACCTTATAAAAAAATCTCTTAAAAGCACAAGAAAAAAAAAATATTGGTTCTCCATCAAAACACACTGAATACTATTACTTAAACTGATTATATATATATATATATATATATATATATATATATATATATATATATATATATATATATATATATATATATATATATATATATATATATATATATATATATATATATTTTTTTTTTTTAAGCATCGTAAATCATTTAATAGTATTTAACTATTATTTAAAATTAATCTATGCCATGCTATTCATTTTAATTTTTAACCACAACTGGAAGTTGCTGGTCCAGGATGAGAGATATATCTGCTTCTATGAGAGTGCAGCTGTTAGCTTCTCCTCTCCTCACCTACACAGGTGATAGTAAAGCGGTTTAAATAGCATAGTTGTTGCTTCAGAAGTTTATCAAGCATCTCGTATGCACTGTTCCATCTGTTTGCTCTGCGAGTAGAAGATCGCACGACCCTGTCGCAAAAGCTACGATGGATTTCAAACCTTTATCATCAGGTGTGCGCACCGTCCTGACAAGCGAGTGACCGGCAATAAAGCAAAAGCCAATTAAATGGAGAGCACGCAAGAGTAGAGAAAGGCATCGAAAAAAATAAAAAAGAATTAAATAAAAACATCACCAACATCTCCTGAACCACTACCTCGTCAATATTTTCTTCTATGTTTTCCCCCGTTGTGTGCAAATCAGTACAATAATGGGTGCGAGCTCGTCTTTCATGTTGTTTATTGGCTTGTTATCACGAATGCTATGTACGTGGGTTTGCGAAAGAATTTCGGGATTGTAGCTTTATTCGGGCACAAATGGTCATGTGTTTGATAAAGCTGGTCTGCAAACAGTCGTGTCTGTGCACTTGACTTCAGTGTATGCACTTAAATCGCATATTTGTCTCTACATCTGTCTTTGGCGTGCGCCACTGCTCTGCCGTGATTTAAACTGAACTCAGAATCGATTCTGATTCTTTTGAGAATCGATTCAGAATCGTTTGAGTATGAATTGCGATGCATTGCGGAAATGATTTTTTCCCCCACCCCTAGGTCATACAAGTATTGCCTTCACACAGATAGAGAAACACTACCACTAGAACCAAAAAACTAGAACCAATGTTCTATGGGATCACACTCAAGCAAAACTGGGGTCTCAAAAGTCTTCAGAAAGTATATTCTACCAGAGCAAAACGTATACAGACACAAATATACATGTTACTTGTAGCTTTCTTAGCTATTTGGGATGTGCACTACTCTATACTGTATCAATACTCAATATCTGTTCTCCAGTGCACTCTCTTTCATTCCCCTTTTTCATCTCTTGCTCTCTTTTCCTTTGTATGGTCTCACTAATAAACAGAAACAGACATGACAGGGGTTTATTTTACAAAGAGCATCTCCCTCTTTCAAACATGTTTCTGCATTGACCATAATTAATTATAATGGCAGACATGGTGAATTTGGTCCGCTCAATACAGGAAACACTGATGCTTCTGGATGCATTTCAAATCCGAACTCAAATGCAATGCTTTTATTCTGAAATCTAGGGGGTAATTTAGCATCGGTGTGTGGCCACACAAGATTATTTGTGTCAGTCAAGAATTTGGCACACATGTTTTTGCATTGCTGTATATGTATCACACCAATAAAGACTTTAATTGGTCTGCTTCCATGCCCCCTTTGAAAATGAAAATGAACAGCGAAATATATATATGCGCTGGATCTCTTTTATCCCTGTCAGTAATCATTACTCTGAGAGGAGCAAATAGCAATGCACCACAGTTTTCCCATTTAACCTCACTAGCTCCGCTAACCCTCGCTAAATCAGTCAGGGCAGATGCTGTGGTGGAACTAACTTTTCTTGGGCCTTGTCCTCATTGTAATAACAGCAGTCCAAATTAAATGTTGCTTATCTATTAACACATTAAATTGGTCAGTTTGAAAGACATTCACAATTAATGAGCCTTACAGAGAAAAGCAGAACAAAACAAAATGCCATTTCCCAGAGCAACTCGTTAGCTTGAGAAGATCAGCCAGCGTTTATAACAAATAAATGGACTATTTCATAAAATTGGCACAAAAAAATGTGCATTAAGTTATTTTTTTCAAAGTTTTATGAAGAATCCTCTCACAGCTCTTTTCCATACAACAGTTCATAGTGACCATGGCTGTCAAGCTCCAAAAAGTACCAAAAAACATCATAAAAGAAGCATAAAGGTAGTCCACATAATAGACTGAACTGTAAGTAACTATTCAGGAAAAATATTCCCCTACGCTTCAGCTTTCAAACCTCATTCTCCATCCCACATTATCAAACTTGCGCATTGCATTTGGTTACAACACGTGTAAGAACCAATGATATTCTGTCGTCAATACAGATGCATCAAGCCATTTTTTAATCTGGACACAATCACAGAAGTTTGGTAGACAGATCCCGCCAGGGATTAGGAGTATAAAAAAAGTAGAGTATATAGAAATAAAATATTAATTGTAAGATTTAAACTTGAAATTGTGAGATATAAACTCACAATTTATATAAAAAAGAATTGCGCGATATAAACTGGAAACCGCAAGATATTAAATTGCAATTGCGAAACATATACGTGCAATTATAAGAAATAAAATCAGAATTGTGGAAATACCTAGCAGAATTACCTTTGTTTCTTTGGTGAGATAAAGGCACCTCACAAAAGAGATTTCAGAACATGGACAGAGTGGAAGATTTTATGTGTTTTTTGTCCTTATTGGATCTTCACAGGTATGGTCACTACAAACTGATGTTGTATGAAAATGAGCTGCATTAAAATTCTACAAAACTTCTCCTTTTGTGTTCCAATGTAAAAAAAACTAACATTATACAGGTTTGGAATAAAGTAAATAATGACGGAATTTTCTTTAAAGCTACAACTGACTATATATGAAAAATACTGAAGCTCTAAGTGGAAGGACTGTGTTGTAGTGACAGTGAATCAATATTTATATATTCTGTGCATGTCTTGTATACACATATATGTGTAAACACACATGTACAAGTTTCAGAAACACACAGGGGGCCATGAGTTTCCACCTCAAAGCACCAGTCAATTGGTTTTCCAAGGGAGGTGTGATGTAAAGAAACATCAAGCAAGGTTGCAGGAGGCATCCTACGTTCCTAGCATTTGAAGAAACGCAGATGAGATGCAAGACAGGAAAAGAAGAACACAAGTGACATCAAACAGGCACACATTTCGCACGAGCTGAGCCAGGGATGGTAGCGAGAGCTCAACGTTTGTCCTAATCAATACCCAGCACAAGGCACTCAGATGCAGCCAGGGGCACCCAGCCAGCCAAATGTCCAGGCTCACTGCCAAAGGATGGAGGGGAGTGTTGATAGGGAGGAGGGGGTTGACGAGACAGGAGACAACTTCACAATCTAAGACATTTCCATCCACTGACACAATGGCCATTCTGCGGTTTCTGAAATGCCTTCCTGTCTCTTACAGACTCAATCTTCAACAGTAACTTCTGCTAAGCACTCATTAGAAGTTCAAGGGAGGAAATAAGGAGATGTGGATCCTGACGCACTATATTTCCCTTCTAGTGCTTCTGATCACCCCTGGAACAATGCCGAAAAACAATTTTGAAACATGAAATATAACAACCATCCTGGACCAATGGCGAAATGATCGAGGGGGACATCCCCCCACCCTCGATAAAGAGACCCCACCATAAAGATTGCATAGTAGTACCGCCCCTGCTGGTTTGACGTATTTCCTTTTGAAACAGTAATTTGTGGTAGGGCACATCGATAGGCTTGTCCTTTTCTTTGAAAAAGCCATTAGCTGTCACAGGTGTTACCCATTATTTGCTATTAGCTAGTCAGAGGCATGCGGTATTAGGGGGAGGAGCCATTTTCATTTTAAAGAGCATTTGATTGGGCAATAATTTGGATATGCCCCTAAGTGTGAGATGAGTCATCATATTTTTGGTGCATTTTTCCGTCAGATAAAAACTGTACATTTACATTTATGAGAAGCTTTTATCCAAAGCGAATAACAGTGCACAATCCAGGGACAGTCCCCCCGGAGCAACCTGGAGTTAAGTGCTTTGCTCAAGGACACAATGGTGGTGGCTGTTGGGCTCGAACTGGCAACCTTCTGCTTACCAGTCCTGTGCTTTAGCCCACTACGTCACCACTACTCCATTTATATCTGCTAAATGTTAATTTTGTCAACTTTTAGGAGTACACTAGCATATAGATGGCTTCAAAACTGACAGACATGGACTAAAATCATCAAAACCCCAATTTTTTTCACTGGACCTTTAAAGGGAAAACCTGAAATCTTGAAGAAAAAAAACTTGCTCAAAATGGTTTGCAGCACTGCTCTGTGTAGATGTAGAGAGGTATATTTATTCCTGGGAGAAAAATGGTCTGATAAACAAAGAGGAGAAGATCTTTTAAAAGGTTCTGTGGGTAAAATTATATACATTCTGATTGGCCGAGTTTGGAATGAGCACCTTTTTTTTTGTTTGTTGAGCATGTAGGGCCAGAACAACCAAGCGCAATCGTTTTACACATAAATGGGTAGCGCTAGAGCTTTTTACAAAAAAAGAAAGAAAAACAAGGCTTCCGTCTCTTTTTCTGTTTCTCTCCCCCCTTCCCATTTCAATCTTTCTATCAATGTCTCTATCATTCGGTTGTGTTGCCACTTTATTCACTTTATTTTATTCACAACACAAGAATGCACTCTCAGTTTCCCAGGAGGATGACGCTGAATAGGAGAAGAGCTGTTGAGGGCTTTGTTTCTTGCTGCTGTTTCCCTTCAGTCAAGCTTTCCATTGTGTAAATGTTTACACAGAACAGTCCAGGGGCTTAAAACAAGCTTGTATGCAGCAGGAAAGTGACGTTCTGTCAGAATTTCATCAGATTGGTCCCACTTCCAGAGTCATTCTGTCATGACAAGATTGCTTTGAAAGATTTGCTAATTTCATTTTCGATGCAAAGAAAGTCAGTGGCCAAGGTCTCTTCAAAAGACACTTGATGTTTTTCAACAGAAAGAACCTTCACTGTAGAAACACTTCATAAGAGCACACACACACACACACACACACACACACATTGGTGCAGCTATCATTATGAGGACTCTCTATAGACATAATGATTTTTATACTGTACAAACTATATATTCTATCCCCTAACCCTACCCCTAAACCTAACCCTCACAAAAAACTTTCTGCATTTTTACATTTTCAAAAAACATAGTTTAGTATGTTTTTTTAAGCGATTTGAGTTATGGGGACACTAGAAATGTCCTCATAAACCACATTTATAGCGTCAAACCCTTTTAATTACCAGTTTGTAACCTAAAATAATTTCCTCATAAACCACCCAAACCCGCCCACACACACACCAGCCAGCCATATCCATTTTATCTTAAAAATACAACAATTGCCTTGAGATTATTAGCAAATTTCCTGAAAGCAAGTGCACATGTAGAACATTTATTAAGCCTATAATACCACAGGCATTTTACCCTCTACGTCACAGTAAACAACCAGAAAATGAAAACAAAATTCACTCAAGCTGATGCTCTTTTATTTAAACAAGCCCTGAAATAATGAATTTTCTCCAAAGGCAAGAATTTCATTATTGACAATCCCCTCATCGAGCATTCAGTCTTATAGCATATTCCCTCTATAACACTGCAGTCTTTCCACACACCTTAAATATTAAATTATCTACCCACAAAATCAAGTTTAAAAGATTCTATTACAGAATTACATTGGTTAGTTGAATTGTTTTGAGCTCAGGTATTGTGTGAAGCCTTATCCATCAGAAGCTGATTGGATTACTGGTTAAATTCCCCCCCCCCCAACTCAAGCGGCTTTGGTTACATCAGCAGGAAAGAACAGTAATTTCAGAGGTGAAAAAAGTTATTACATTTTGATGAAAGATTATGCAAACAAACGTTCTTTTTCTTTAGAATAATATGCACTGATGAATGCACGATAAGAACAGGGACATTTATTAAGCAAGGAACCAGAGTCTTTAAATAATACATAGAAATTAATGAGATTGTGGCTAACATGTTGGTGTTTGTTCTATAGCATCTATAAGTTGTACCAATATGAAGTGCAGGCTGTGCCGGAATTGACTGTTCTTGTGCCTTCTACCTCGTTGCAATAACAACAGTCCAAATTAAATGTCACTAATCTATTAACACATTAAATTGGTCATTTGCAAGACACTCACAATTACAGAGACATCCCAAGAAAAACAGAACAAAACAAAATGTCATTTCCTAGAGCAACCTTAAGATCAGTTCTCATTTATTGTAGTATTTTATAGAGACTGCACAAAAATAAACAGATTAACATAAACCTTCAAGTGCCATTAGTTCACCCAGAAATGACAATTCTGTCATCATTCAATTACTTTCTTTCTTCCATGGAACACAAATGTATGTTAGACAGAATTTTAGGGACTGCCAGCCACACCATTCACTTCCATTGTGCCTTTTTCCATACAATGAAAGTGAATGGTGACTGAGACCAGTTGGGTCAGTTCGTGAGATTCATTCCATTTGTGTTCCATGGAAGAAAGAAAGCCATATGTGAGACATAGTTTTGGGTTTTCGGTTTGGATGAACTGATTGAATGCAATACATACTGAAGTACTGTGTTGTAATGTTTGTGAATGAACATTAATACGTCCTCTGCTTAAATAATAAATAGAAATTAATAAGATTGTGGCTGCCGTGTTGATGTTTCTTCTCAACTGAAAGTTGTTGCAATATTAAGAGAGTAGCAGATTATAAAACTGAAGGATTCTCATTATTGTCATCAAGTGATCAGCCTCCAGCAGCTGGTCTTTGACAGCAACTGCTTGCTTACTGATTGGAGCCAGCCTGAGATTCCTGAGCCAAATGGTGCTAGTGGAAATACACAGGATTCAATTTGGTGCTGATAAGGATTTTACAAATAATTCATCTGTGTTGCTGCCAAAGACAACCTATACCAAGCCAAACAGTGAGGAACGCTTCACGCCTGCATCTGTTTGGACTTCAAAGACTATAAATTAATGTAGGGAAGTGTTGCAGAGAGATGCATTTGTCTACTTTGACAATACTTTATGGTGCTTTCTTAATTTTAGAGAGTAAACTGGTCTAAGAAGCTTTGCTGGTTTTAGCTGGTTTAACCTCCTGAGACCTGCATGTGAATGCTGTGTGCATTTTCCATTTCCCTTTTTGATTTGTAACTAGCAGCACCTAATAAACATGCAAAAAGCAAATAGTTTTCCTAAAAATTGACAGCAGGACTAAGTTGTGAAATTTTAAATAATACCAAGCTATAGAAAGTCAGATTTTTTTTATTTTTTTTTATCAAATTGTATATGTTTCTAGGAGCGTTGATTATTCATGTTACAGGCATTACAGCTGATTTTCTGTAAAGCTGATTTTGAACAATGTGAATTGGGAAAAGCACAAATAAAAAACTATACAAATACAGTAGAAATTATTTGACTTTTACTGTATGTTACAAAGTTTTTTCTACTTTGGCAACAAAATCTCAATGTTCTGTCTTTGCACTGTCAAACATATAAGTGACACCCAGTGCTGAAGCATTTTACCAATCAGAAATTAGCACAATTTTTCTGATTCAAAGTGATGACCAGCGTCATCAAATCACTGCCCACCATGTTAAAATAAAATTATACATTATAAATTCTGAATCTATGTGCTGCTTACCATTGTCCCTTGTCTGCCATCCTCTTCAGCCTGAAACTGAACATTTGATAGGAATTTTCATTTGAGTGCACATGGCTACCTTTATAGGAAAGCTATAGTATGCTCCCTTGCTCCCTATTTAGTGAATGACTTCACCTCCAGTGTGCTGTCTATCTGCACTGGTCTCAGAACAGTTCGAAAAGCACCATATTTTCATCCTAACTCCATATAAAGCCTCTGAATGCAAAAAAAGAAAAGAAATTCTCAATGTGAAAATTCACAGTAAATATAGGATTTCTAATGAAAACCTTGTGCTTTTGTTCACATTAATGTACATAGTGTTTAGCAGCGTGGCGTTTGGTGATAAATTGCTCAAATTTAAAAAATGGAATAGTGAATGAAACTAGAGACTTAATCTTTTAACTCAAACAGGTTTCAATGTAAAAACTTAATTGGGTTTCTCACAAGATGTAGTTTTGTTGGCGTTTCTCCCAAAGATGAACTCTGATGAGATTGGCACATGACTCCATATTTTGAAAGTTTAACCCTTTACTGACAGCAAAGAGTCTCCTGAACTGAGATCAGATGGTTTAAATAAAATAAAATTATGCGTCACGTATAGCGAAGCCAAAATACAACGTCCACGCATGTGTATGCAGGGTTGTACGAGGTTAAACTGGTCTCCTACATTAACCAAGCTGGTCTTCAGCCAGTCTAGCTGGTCCCCCAGGCTGACCATCATTAAAAAAAGAATCAAAGCTTTATAACAATGTTATTCCAGTGCTGTAATACTAAAAGACATTGTCATGTGTATTTTGTTGGTTCATGTTTTTCATGTCTTTTATTTTGAAAATCTAGTTCCTGTTTCATGTCGTGTGGTTCCCTTGTCATGTGATTTCATGTTTCCCTCCATGTTCATGTGTCTTGTTTTCATTGGTTTATTGTCTTGTTATCTTGTTTAGAGTTCTTAGTGTTTATTGGTTATCCTTGTCATGTGTTCTCCCATGTCATGTATTAAACCCTCATGTTTTCCATGGACCATGGTCAGGTATTGTTTGTTGATGTAACTTTGGTTGTGAGTTCAAGTTCATGTCAAGTCTAGTTTATGTCAAGTCAAGTTCATGTTAATGTGTCATTCATGTTTGTAGTTAGGGTTTTTGGATTACACGTTGGAATAAATTTGCACTTGGGTTCTTCACTCCATCGTCATCGTCTTTGTCATTGCCAGTACCAACAACATCGTTACAGACGTTACAGAACGTTACAGAATACCTGACCGACAAATATGAACCCAGCAATCCAACTCCTATGCCTACGTCAGGGGAATCGTCCCCTGGAGGATTACATGGAGGACTTTTGCACTCTGGCATGCCAGGTGGACTTTAATGAGGTTGCCCTCAAAGACATTTACCATTTTGGATTAACTGAGTCTATCTTTTTACTGCTGCCAGGCGGTCAGAGTACCCACAGCCTGGCTCAGTATATTGACCTTGCCCTACAGATTATTGGTTCTACGTTCACTGTGGGGGAGGCGGATGCCGAGCCAGAGTTCCACGACATGGCCGCCCGAGCCAGAATTCCACGACATGGCCGCCGAGCCAGAATCCCACGTCATGGCCGCCAAGCCATGTTAAGCACGCGCTCTCTCCGTGAGATCAAGCAAGACAGAAGGGCTGTCACTCAACCTCACGATACCACGGTTGCCGTGTCTCTCCAATCAGAAATAATTTTTGTGTCGGTTTTGTATAGACCATTTTCGTATGTATCAGAAAGAGTGAGGAGTGCCCACAATGTTTTATGTGGGCAAGTTCAAAGTAATTCTCTTTTAATAACAAACATATAAGACAATGTCTCCTCACGCAGCAGCACACGCAGCTCGCGAAAAAGCAGCAAAAATTCAGAACAAGTCGAAAAGCAGTTCATCAAGTAAGCCAGGAAAATAGTTAGGAATTTATGAAATGGTAAAGATAAGCAAAAATACACTAGTATACTGACTATCAAAGTGGGATAACAAGTTGCTTACAAACAAACACTTTGTATTGTTGTGTGTCATTAAGTTAATTTTTCATAGTTCAATCCTAAACAAATAGAAAGACATCAGCATGAAAAAATGGTCAGCTTGACACAGCTTGATTGTATCTGTTCTGTTAAAACTATTACTCACTAATGTACTTTTACCATGGAAACCATAGTTTCTGCCAGAATATCATAGTTACTGCGATTATTGTTACTAGGCCTATTATAAAACTTGAAATGATATCACCTGTGTGAAAACATTTCAGAATCTTTCGATCTTTTCCTGACTAATAAGTTGCCACCCATTTTAATTATTTTATTGGTTTACACATACTGTATTTTCACTTTATTAACAATAATTGTAGTCAATGTGGTATTTTTTGCAGAACTACGGTTGCCATGGTACATGTTTGTAGGGGTGCAATTGATTTGATCAGTTTCAACATCGTTTTGCATGCTTGCTCAATGTTTAATTTCAGTTAACATGTTTTGTGTGTGTGTGTGTGTGTGTGTGTGTGTGTGTGTGACATGGGGTGCCAAACTCACTGTGGAACAAACACAGACTAAAATGGTGCAATTGTGTCCAGTGCACTTTTTTCTTGTTGTTAGTCAAATAATATTATAAATTTTAGCTCAGTAAAAAAAGAATTATAGTGACCATGGAGGAGCTGAGGTCAATAAAGCAAAGTACTTTAGGGATGCAAACTAGTCACCTTTTAAGTTAATGAGGGGATGTGTCTTTTGGGTGTTAATGTATAAATGCTTGGCAGTTACTGTATGAGATGGGAGTCAGTCATACAGTGTAGTGATTCAGTAGTGTTGATCGTTGTTATATGTGTATGTTCTGTTAAATAGGTTTATATTATCTATTTGTATTTACACTATGTTTAATAAAAATAGTATTTTTCTGCATTGAGGCATCTCATAATTACTACAGCTGTCTGAGCTACCAGAGACCTTCAAGTGTCAAAAGCTCCCAGTAAATAAACACACACATGACAAGACGAACATGAATAACCCATCTAAACAATTCTAAGGTCGTTTTAAACCATTCCTTCACCGACGTACATAAATACGGGTCCGGTGTTGCAGGCTCTCGGATGTGTGCACAACAGCACCGCTGCTGAAAAATATTCAAAGGAAGCACTGCACTCAATAATTTGCAGCAGCTTCACTCATTAAAACAGTATTGGGATATATTAGAAAATGGAAAACAAATCAATCATTGGATAAAGTGGATATTTACCTACAGTCAACAAAAGACTGAGAGATTTTGAGAGGTAACTTGGAGAAACTTCCTGTAAGGGAAAGTAAGTGGAAAGGAGGAGGCGAGAACCGGCTTAATAATATAAATAATAATTTAATAAACAACTTAAACAAAACACACAACCAAAAACACAGTACAGCTGCCTGCAATTCTCTCTCTCTCGAACTGTCGTCCCCGGCCGCCTTTATACCTCGGCGCCCCAACAGGCTGATTGGGGACCGGGTGTGTCTCATTCCAGCCCGGCCCCGCCCTCCTCGGCTCTACACGCCTCCCGGCGTTGCCTCAGGCCGGGGAGCCCCCGGCATGACGTACATCCCCCCCCCCACCCTTCCTCTCCGGGGCATGCCTTATGCCCCGACTGCCGGCGGGTCCTCCCCGCCTGCCTCGACCTGGGAGGAGACAGGAGGGCAAAACAACACAAAATGGCAAGGGAAAGGCCAACATGGAGCGACAGAGAGAGAGAGAGGAGAGAGAGAAAAAAAAGAAACTCACCGGTTCTCTGATGCGCCGTTGCATGGTCCCCGATCACTACTCCACCCTCTCAGGCGGACTGTAGCCGCTCCTCCCCGGGCGGACCAGAGTCAGACCTCCGACCCCCAGCGGACAGAACACCCCTCCACGTTCCCGGCGTCCCGTGGGGACTTTCCTCCGCCCCTGGCAGCAGCCCTACCACTCCAGGCGGTCGGGGAGTCGCTTCCCTCCTCCCCCCGCGGACGGCGGTCTTCTCTCGACCCCTCCGCGTTCCCGGGGGACGGCAGGGCACTCCTCCACCCCCGGCAGCGGCTCCCTCGCTCCAGGCGGTCGGGGAGTCCCATCCCCACTCGCCTCGCGGACGGCGGCCGTTCCCTGCATCCGGGTGGTCGGGCTACTCCGTCCCCCGTCGGACGGCAGCGGCGCTCCCCTGGGTGGACGGCAGTGTCGAGGACCCTGCGACGGGAATCCCTCCTCCTTCCCGGGTTTCGGCACCAGTGTAAGGGGGTTCAGTGGAAAGGAGGAGGCGAGAACCGGCTTAATAATATAAATAATAATTTAATAAACAATTTAAACAAAACACACAACCAAAAACACAGTACAGCTGCCTGCAATTCTCTCTCTCTCGAACTGTCGTCCCCGGCCGCCTTCATCCCTCGGCGCCCCAACAGGCTGATTGGGGACCGGGTGTGTCTCATTCCAGCCCGGCCCCGCCCTCCTCGGCTCTACACTTCCATTGGTGATATGTCTTGTTTATAATGTTGTTGCATCCATCCATGCTGTTTTTCAGTTGATTTGTCTATGTAAACATGCTAAATGGATGTCTTTGACCGTTGCATTAAGTATTGCTGTGTTTTTAGCGTCTTGTGCAGGAGTGCCACAATTTGTTTTACAGTTCTTTTGTCAAGTTAAAAAGAACATCAGCTGTTAAAAACATGTCTGGAGATACCTATGTTATACTCATTTGCACTGCGTTGGTCTGAACAGCCTCTAGTCTTTTAGAAATGCTTTAGCCATTAGTTACATGAATGCTACACATACTGAAGAAAATGTAAAAATACTTTTCTCAATCTCATCAGAACCGAATGTTTTCTAAAAAAAAAAAAAAAAAAAAAAAACAAATACCTTTCTGTGCGTACCCCGAGATGAAATCTTGAAGGGAAAAGTAAGCAGAAATGCTTACTTGACTTTCAATGAATGAAATATAGCAGTGCAAATGAGGAAATTGTTAACCAATTGAATGTATATGTTTATATTCACTTTCTGCATATACATTGTCATATTTAAAACATTATTGTTTGGTTTTTAGACCCATTTTATTTATTGTACAGCTAATGTTTACTTGACTTGAATGGAATATAATAGTATACAGAAGCTGGTAGTTATGTAGTGCCATGCTAAGTCACACAGGCACTTTGAACCTTTAATTTGAGTTTTTCACTGAGATTTTGTTAACAATGACATGTCGTAATTGTAATACCAATTTGTGTCATTTATTTAATTTTTATTCTCAACTGGTAATATAGTTTAACCGACATAAGCTTAAGAAAATAAAAAATGAGGTTTATTTGAGATATGCACCTAGAGTCAATAGTCCTTTAAGTGATTAATTTAATAAATTGATTAAAAAAAACTCTTGTCTTAGATTTAGACTTTACTGGTCTCAGTCTCGACTAGGACTTTGCCCTCACCGGTCTCAGTCTTGACTCGAACTCGACCTACTCTGGTCTTGGACTGGACTTGGACTCGGATGAGCTGGTCTCGACTACAATTCTGGCAAACTGTCAGATGTCTTAAGGGACTGCATTAGAAGGTAGCGATACATGGATGCAATGTTAGATCTGACTCACTTTGCCCACACACAAACACAGACAGTCATACCCCCTCAGGCTCTCGGCAATTACAAGGCAGGGGCCCTAAGTCTAAACTTATCTGATTATATTTCCATTCTGCACAATCCAAACAGTTTTGCCGCTTGAATGAATCCGTTTAAAAGCCTACGGAAGTGAGAAACAGACTTAGCATACAGTCTGTCTACAGGTTCTCTAATATTAGGCTTCAAACCAGAGGAAACCATTTGCAAGAGTAGAATCAAAAGAAAAAGCCCAGAACCCACAACACAGCAAGACTAAACGACCTTCCACAGACATTCTGATAAACACGTCACATAAAAAAATAACAACCGGTATAATATTTTTTAAAGGAATATTCCAGGTTCAATACAAGTTAAGCTCAATCGATAGACTTTATGGTAAAATGTTGACTACCACAAAAATTATTTTCACTTGCCCCTCCTTTTCTTTAAAAAATCTGGGTTCCAGTGAGGCACTTACAATGGAAGTGAAAGAGGCCAATCCATAAACATTAAAATACTCACTGTTTTTAAGTATAGCAACAAGACATAAACAATATGCATGTTAACATGATTTTAGTGTGATAAAATCACTTACTAACCTTTTCTGTGTAAAGTTATAGCCAATTTTACAACTTTGTTGCCACGACAATGTAATGTCAACAAACTCTAAAACCCTAAAATGACTTTAAAAATTACGATTTAGGGGGACCTGGGTAGCTCAGCGAGTATTGACACTGACTATCACCCCTGGAATCGCGAGTTCAAATGGTCTGAGTGACTCCAGCCTTGTCTCCTAAGCAACCAAATTGGCCCGGTTGCTAGGAAGGGTAGAGTCACATAGGGGTAACCTCCTCGTGGTCGCAATTAGTGGTTCTTGCTCTCAATGGGGCGCTTGGTAAGTTGTGCGTGGATCACGGAGAGTAGCATGAGCCTCCACATCCTTGGAGACTCCGCGGTGTCATGCACAACAAGCAACGTGATAAGATGCACGGATTTACTCTCTCAGAAGCGAAGGCAACTGGGACTTGTCCTCCGCCACCCGGATTGAGGTGAGTAACCGCACCACCATGAGGACCTACTAAGTAGTGGGAATTGGGCATTCCAAATTGGGGAGAAAAGGGGATAATAAATTACAAAAATCACGATTTAAACAACTTTACAGCTAAAATAATACAGAGTTTTAACAGAATAATTAATGTAAGTGCTTTATAAAATTATAAGCTTCACATTTCTGCCTTTAATCCCTCCAAGAATTGGCCCCATTCACTTCCATTGTAAGTGCCTCAATGTAACCTCCATTTTCACTTTTTTAAAGAAAAGGAGGGACTCAAAATTATTTTTTGTGATAATCAACATTATGCCACAAATCCTGTAGACTGAGCTTAACTTGTATTGAACCCGAAATATTCCTTTAACCCAGATTTTTGCTTTTTTAAAGAAAAGGAAGGACAAGTCGAAATTTATTTTTGTGGTAATAAAATGAACCCTATAAAAAACAATCAGCTCAGCGGTTAAGGCTCTGGGTTACTAATCAGAAGGTTGGGGGTTCAAGCCCCAGCACTGCCAAGATGCCACTGTTGGGCCCTTGAGCAATGCCCTTGACCCTCTCTGCTCCAGGGGCACCGTATCATGGCTGACCCTGTGCTCTGACCCCAGCTTAGCTGGGATATGTGGGAAAAAATAATTTCAATGTATACGTGCAAATGTGTGATAATTAATTAACTGAATGCTATTGCTTTTGCACAATGCTGCATCCAAGCTACTAATGTAGGTGTCAGTGTAAGTCCAAGACGACTGTCATATCAGCCAGTGAAACATTTAAATATTACTTGCTTGCACTTTAATAAACAGAACTTATCAGTTTCGCCAACTCACACTTGTCAGTCAAAAATAAATAAATAAAGACAACAACGGATTAAAATAGAGTAATATGGAAATTACAACCCAGTCCATCAAAGGACCAAAAGTGACTGATAATGATTATTTGTAGCGCAACTTCCACTACAATCATATGTCCTTTTCAGGGCGATTATTGTAAGCCACTACTCTGATAAGAGGAAAAGTTTGACATCCAATAATCTAGCCAAGCCTCATTTTGTGTGATTTATTCATTCCTCAGTCTACCAACTGTATGAATAAACATCAGGAGACTGCAGCAGTAGAAAGCGAGGTGCCCAAGCTACAGCACAGAAAGGAACTGTGCTGCATGGGATAACAGGAACTGTGCTGTCACTCTGTTTCACCTTTGGCACTGTGCTGGGGCTGTCTTGATAGGGCTCGCAAAAAAAAAGGCAAACATTTTGTCAAAAATTCACGAGACATCTGCTCTCATGTCGAGACCTTTCCACTACACAGCACAGAGATAAATATGCCGCAACTGGTGTTCGGCCACATAATTATGGGGCATCTAGAGAGCTGCGGTCTTCCATGCTTTTATGGCCCATCTGGGACATCAAAAAAAGAGAGCTTGACTCCCATGTGTTCATATGCTTTTTATTGGTGCTCTGAAAGGAGGCGAACATTCGTGCAGTGACAAATCTAAACTGAGATTGTGCCTTTGATTATCGAAAGCTTTAAAGGCAAATGGGTCAGACCCTCCTTATACAGTTGCATGATAGTACTGCGCCCACATGTGTATGAATGAATATATGGTGATGTCTTGACATAAGCATGTGAGTATGTGCATATGTGTGTTTGTGTCTACACATAATATCCTGCTTAAACAACCGAGCAGGCCGTTTTAATCACATAAATATGTGGATTTCAACAAAATTCATTTTTGTAAGCATGGAGGATTATCAAATATAATCAGAAGATTTAAAGATGGCTGACAGCTGTCAAATGATGCAACCAAGTGCCACCGAGACAGGCCTAGAGCAGGCGAAATTTCAATATAGCAAGCAGGATTAGGTCAAAATCCACAGAAACAAACACACCAATGTTCACAGGTACCTTAGGCATATCATCGTTGGAGGATCCAAATTTTTCCGAGAGTGTGAGAAACATTCATGCAGTGTGTTATTTGTAGCACTCTCTAAAGGGGACCAACCTTGGGTAGGGGGTCCCTGATTTTCAATGAGCTGTCTCAGTGTCACACTGTTGGAGTTGTCTCTTGTGCGGACTCCATCAAGTATCCCTGTGGAATTAGAGCCCGGTTCGCTATTAAGCACAGCACGAGAAACATATTCAGCCTTTTGATGTGGGAAAAAAACAAGCACATGACACCTGTGCATCACCAGGGACCTTTTCGGCTTCTGCGCTCTCCTAATTTATGGAATACTCTGTGTTCCCCAAGCTCCGTGAGGATGACTGAACCATTCTGCCACGCATTGTGCACCAGTCGCACTGACACTCATTAGTAGGCAGCTTCAGAACAAATACAGCTGCCCCGTGGGGGAACGTTGGGCTTCAGAGGCTTGCTGCTCCCCTGTGGCGTTTAATGCCACCCTCCGTGAAGGAAAGCTCTTGGATCCTGCCTCTTCTTCATGCCACCTTTTGTGACAGGTTCCCATTTGGCGTTCAAGACTACAAAGTCTGGCAGTCTCAAGTGGAGCCAAGCAATTGATCACCAGAGAAATACTGGAGTTGAGAAATGTTCAGCAAGCATTTTCTACCCATTGACCAAAGTGCTGGGTTTCCTTTCAGTCACCACTAAGCTCCCTTAAAGCTATCCAAGGGCATTGAAAGTACACTTAAGGATGAAAACAAGGATCGGATCAATAAAGCCTTGAGCAGCTCAGAGCAAACACCTGACAGATGAGGTCTATAGCGTGCTAGTGTAAGCATACACTCCATGGCAGGATACTAATAAGTGTCAGTGACACTGTGCCATGCATAATAGGGGATGCTTGAATACATCTAACATAAGACAGGGGGCCCTTTATATCCCTATGTGGCATGTTCAAATGAAGACATGCTCAAGGATTGTACTGCTTTTAGCACACCAATGCTTAGGGCATTGTAATTATCAGATGAACCTCAGCCTATCCAAGCCTCTTCACAGTGAATGAATCACCAGTGCCAGTACTTTAAGATCTGTCAAACAGGATGGATCGCTGGGCTGTATATCAGCCATCTGCCTGCGGATGGCGAGGCCATTTTTACAGCAGCTAATAGATGAGAAATGTGACCTGTGGACAGAGCAGAACACCTTGCTAAAAGGTACCCTAAGATCGGCCACGTTATGCTGACTCACTGACAATCGCCATCTCCCATCAGACCTTTTTGCATCGGCTCCGGTATGTTCATGTTCCATTGTGGCACAACCAGACGTGCACTGCATCACCAGCCTGGTAGCCCTGGATCTGGATCCCGCATTGAAACCAGGAAGTAATAACATTCACATAATCAGTGACAAGCATCATTCGGAGGTTCCATTTTCCCCTCTAACATTACATTTTTACTCCACTGATGGTTAGGTTTAGGTTTGGGGTTTGAGTTGGGGGTTAGAGTTTATAAAATATGCATTCCTCTTCACTCTATTACATCCTGTACAGCTGAAAACAACTAGCTTCATAACTCACTTTTGACACCCCTCAGTGGACATTTTAGCCAGAAAATGGAGCTAACACATGCCCATCAAATTTTTTGCTAAGAAAATGTATCATCAGTCAATGTGTTTGCTGGACATATTGGAACAAATCCGGTCATCTCATTTCGGTGTTAATTTTTTGTTGTAATGTGATGGACTATGCATAATAATAACAACACAACTAAGTCAAATGAAAGATAAACATTTATTTATTATATGCCTAGTTGCTTTTCCACACTATTCAAAATAAAAAAAAACAGCAGTCTTTGAATTAGCTACTATTTTCTCAGATTTTTCATGGCCCAGAAGCATTCTGCTGTTATTCTTTGGTGCTGGAATTTGTGCAGCCAGAGTGCATTTGCATCATTTGAACGTACTCTATCTAACATATGTATGCTTTGTGTTAATATTTTCACCAGACATTATGGGACGTTTGAATGGTCAAAAACCGTTATTTACCGGCTAACGGAAACCCTGGTGCCAATGCGCCCAATAATACTTACCGCTTTGGCCACTGAGGGCAGTGTTTCGGATTTCAGTAAGCACAGACCGATTTTAGCTAATGAAAAGTCAACCTAGTGTTTCCCATTTCACTGTGAGATCAGGCAGAAATAACTGTAGCCAGCATAGACACTTAAGGGGACAGGGGACAGCAGACCCACACACACACCCACATCCCCCTTAAATATTCAAAAGAGTGGACGATCAATATGGGTTTTTCAATCACAGTGTTTAAACTTTTGCATTTTCACTACTGATTATCTAGTTACAGCTTTGATTTTGAATGACATCTGTTATCATTAAATGAAGCTCAAGTCTACATTGCTTCATCATTTCAAACCTGACCACAGAGCAGCATTCATTAACACAATATTGAACGTTAATATAACTGTTCTTTACCATGTCTTCAATACACCAAATACCCAAACATGGCATGATGAAATTTAAACGAGACCACTCATTTCTGATATGTTCTGATATTATAATGTATACCACAGCAGCTAGACACATGGCATAGCTAAGGGATTATGGCATTGATGCTTTTCTTTGTGACCGGATATTACACAATTATATTACAAATTAGTTGCAATAAATTTTGCAATAAAAATCCGAACAGACCCCTCTTTTCAAACATTACCCACTGTGTAGGTGTGCTGTTGTAAGTACTAGAAATGAACACAGAGTGCATTGATGTTGTGCTCCTGTGATATTTACATCCCATGGGATTGGTCTACAAGTGATGGGGCATGTTGACCACAGGGTATTACTTCAACCACATCTGTCGGGTTGTCACCTACAGATTCATATATCACAGAAGCAAATATGATATACTCCAAACTTCAGTTAAAAAAATACAAATAAAAAAAACTCCTGAATGGATGCTATTGCATTTGCAAATGGAATTTTTGTCATACTTTGTAAACAGTCCTAAAGGGCTCAAAGAAGAATCAAATAAGATCCTACTGAATAAATTGCAGACTGAAAATATTAAA